>NW_006912909.1:1748301-2096479 GCF_000585565.1 Capronia epimyces CBS 606.96
CTCTCCCTCTCTCTCTCCCTCTCTCTCTCCCTCTCTCTCTCTCTCTGTCTGTCTCTGTCTCCCTCTCGGTATGCCGTCGTCCCATCCAAAGTACAAACTACCGCAGCCTTACAGATAAGCTGCTTTCACCCACTACAATACGAAGGATCTTTCTCGTCCTCGCCCTCACCCGCGCAGTTTCGCCAATCCGCACCTAAGTGTACAGAGTACGCTGTACAGTACTATATTACATGTATCCACATCCACCAATTCTGCCAACTACGTACTTGCCTCGAAGCCCGAAGTCCCAAGTCCCAAGTCCCAAGCCCCAACGATACGATCCCAGTTCGGCACCGGAAAAGGGAATTACGGATTACCAAAACTGTCGATCTTCAAAAGGGCAGCGCAACACGGATTGATTGGTGGTGGCTGTGGTTTTGCCTCCGTCTGTTACTTAGCAGTCGTAAGGGCGACGGCAGGTCCTTGGTCTAGCTTGTCCAATGGGGTTCAAAAGCGCCGTCCCAAGATACTAAGGACCCCAGAGGGAGGACATGTCCGTCGACTTCGACTTCGACATTGAGATGGAGAGGTTTACACCATGGCCATTACTATATAATAATATAATGATATATATTGTCTATCATTCATCTCTTTCTTTCCCAGATTAATCGTCCCAGACTTGCTTCTCTCCTTAACCCCCCAGTTAAATATCGTCCAGCGCAGACATAGTTGATCAAGCTGCACATCTCATTACCTATTCTTCGATTTCGGCCCCGACAAATAGAACCATCTAGGACGCTCAGTCATTCGAGATGCCAGATCTTTCGAAAGAGTTGATCGCTTCCATCTCCAAGTCCGTCTCGGACGGCTTCGACGCTCAGATCGCATATACGCAATCACTAATCCGGTTCGGCGGACAACGGGGCGAAGAGAGCGAAGTGCAGGACTTTGTCTTTAATCAGTTCGCCGACCGAGGATATGCCCCGGTGAAATTCGGCATGGACGAAGCAGCTCTGGCGAGCCACGTTGGTGCCGGCAAGTTCAGTGCAACACACTCCAAGGCCCCTATTGTCGTGGGTGTGCATAAACCGCGCTCCCAAGCACCGCAGGGGAAAAGCCTGATCTTGAACGCCCACATTGATGTGGTGCCCACGGGACCTTTGGACCTGTGGACGCATGACCCTTATAGTGCGCATATCGAAGGGGATCGACTCTATGGGCGAGGAGGCGCCGACATGCGAGCGGGCAGCGCAGCCAATTTGCATGCGCTCGATGCGCTGCGTCGGCTCGGGTTCCAGCCCGCGTCCGAGGTCATCTTGGAATCGGTGGTCGAAGAGGAATCCACAGGCAATGGGACCTTGATGACACACTTGAAAGGGTATAAGGCGGACGCTGTGCTGATTCCGGAACCCGAGGAAGAGATGCTGGTGCGCGCCAATGTCGGTGTCTTGTGGTTTCAGGTCGAGGTGCGAGGCACCCCAGTGCATGTGAGGGAGATGGGAACGGGCATGAACGCAATCGACGCGTGCTGGAGAGTGGTCGGGGCTTTAAGGGAGCTGGAATCCGAGTGGAACCTGAGAAAGGTGGGAATGGAGCACTTTGAGAACGAGGAGCATCCTCTAAGTAAGTTGTTGACTTGTTTGGTTTCTGTCAGGGGAGAAGATTATCTTCCTCCGGCTGAGACTGGGGGTTCGATTGTGCTAATCCGTTGCGCGAGACAGATCTCAACGTTGCGATGATCAACGCAGGGGACTGGCCGTCATCAGTTCCGGCATGGTCTCGTGTTGATTGCCGAATATCAATATATCCCGGCGTCAGCGCCAAATCTGCCGCTGATGAGATCGAGAAAAAGGTTGCAGATTTTTCTCGGACCGATCCATTCTTGAGCAAGACTCCTCCCAAGGTTATTTGGAACGGCTTCTTCGCCGAGGGATATGTGCTTCAACCAGGGAGTGAGGCAGAAAATACGCTCCGAAGGGCACACCAGCACGCGACAGGCGAGGACTTGAAGACTTTCATGACGGCTGGCTACCTTGATACCAGAGTGCATGCGCTATATGACAAGATTCCAGCCTTGTGCTATGGACCCATTAGTTCCAATATCCATGGTTTTGATGAATGGGTGAGTATCAAGAGTCTGAAGAGGATCACCACAGCCATCGCATTGTTCATCGCGGAATGGTGTGGGCTTGAAGAGATCCATGGGGAATGATAATTGAAGGGCCACCAAGCCCAGGGACCTAGTTAGGATACTGCACTGGCAAGTCGAGGTCAATAACAATAGGCTTATGGAACTTCTTCCCGGCGTTGTGTGGCCAGTTGGAAGCCATAAACGCAGCATTTACGATGCAGGTTTCGAGTCTGCCCCCGCAATTAGCTATTGCTTCTTGATCTGATAGACCATTAGAGGTAGGGCCCTGGTTCCCGTGGGTTTCCGATTGCCTTAACTCGGTTGGTTCGACGGTAGACGTGATATGCCGCTCCGCCTTTTCGAAGTCGGGAAACGGAGGCCGAGGAAGAGCGGGAATGGCAGGCAAAAGACCTTCATTGTGTTCTGCTTCCGGCGCTATATCTTTGTCAGCAGTGCCGTCGACTTCCGCTCTCTGCGAATTGACAATCTGTGTTGTGGAAACAAGGTTCCCTGTGCTCCCATCGTTTTGCAGGACCACCGACTTGACTCTCGACGAAAGATCGACGGTAAATTGCTTTTTGCTTTCGGGATGAGCGTCATGCCAATATCGGACAGCTTTCTCTTTGAACTTCACATGCGATAAAGAAAGATCCCATGTGACAGCTTCGACACCATACGCTTCGTGGACATGTCCACAGACAAACAATCGGGGACGAACCCTCCACAATGTCTGCCGAAGCCTCTCGCATCCTGCGGCTCCACGTGTGCTGGATTCATCTCGATGGAACTTCGCCGGTGTGTGCGCCACTATGATCTCTGTATCCAGAGGTATCTTGTCCCACAGCTGAGAGGCATGTTCCGGCTCATACCCAAAGGCCCAGAGTCCGTTTGCAGGAGAATATGGGGAGCCAAAGATCTTGAGGACTGAAAGAGAGCCGTCTTCGTGATTGATTCTGACTTGCTTGGATTCGTGATTCAGGTACACGATGGATGGGTCTGATCGGAATAGGGCAATGCAACGCTCGGGATCTTCCATCCTTTTATTGTGGAAGTAAGCGCCATACTGCTGATAGAATGGAATATCACAAGTGATGTCGTGGTTACCGCAGACAACGATCTTGACCCGGAAATCGGTCTGCCTGAGCCAGCTGACGGCCTTCTGCAGTTCCGAGAAAGTGCCCTGGTTAGTAAGGTCACCTGCGTGGATCAGTATGTCGCCAGCGGGCAGTTTGGGCGTTTGATTGTGTGTGTCAGAAATACACACGATCCGCACTCGCCTCGTTGCCATATTGATGACCATAAAGATGCTAGTGATGAGCAATTACAGGTGAGCGCCAGCACGTTATGCTTCAGTGTGTAGTTGTCATAAACTCATTTTTGAGGCTGTGAATAGCTCGACTGTCCTTTACTTCACTTCTGCAACGCTCTTGCCAGGGCCGTGCCTGCTACCGACTCATCTGGCTCGCTAACGCTTCGATAGACAATCCGATATGGCAGGTCAACGGGAAATGATGCAGTGAATGATCGAAGGTTCTTGGTGACGGTCATGGATAACTCCGGTTGAAGAGAAGCTTGGTGTTTGGGACCTTGCATTAGGTTGCTGATTAGCCAGCATATCCGGCGCACAAGGAGACGCTACCAGGCAGGGCTAAGGCCATCATTTGATGGTAGTTGCTGTGTCGATGAACCGGTGGCCTATGCGGGACTGGTTGGAGAGCAGGTCAATGTCGTCGAAACTGTCAATTGATAAGGCTGTTCTAACATGCCCACAGTAAGCGAGGTAATCCAGCTACAATACAGAAGAGTCCGAAAGACACGGTAGGCAACCGCATCCAGGATGTAGCGGTTGTGAGGCGGCGAAGAGTGTGTGCGACAAGCGGCGCAACGCAGGTCTAAGGGGGTTCTGGGGGGTAAGGAGGGCGGCATCCCTTCTGCTGCAGTCCCACCACCAATCTTGTCCTGGCGCGCTTTCCCATAGGTGCCATAGTCTGTAACATAGTGTCCGTTGCAAGAGGCGATTCATGCCTGTAGACCCTTTAGGCGAGTCGAATTGCCAGGCCTCTTCGCCCTAATTAGGCACGGCAGAAGGTGACAGGAGAAGCACCGAGCGATCAGAGCACATATATGGCGAGTGACTGAGGAATCACATTACTCCGTACTCTGCCTGTGCTTAGTTGCTAGGGACGGGGACTAGGGAGGGAAGAAAACGATAGATCACGGACCAGACTCCATCCACGGCAATTACATACATCTCGAAGTCCCAGACATGGCAGCAGCACGATTCCCCTCCTCACAAGCAGTACGAGTAGCTATACAAATGATGAAAAAGCACCAAGCCTGTGTCGGAAGAGTCCATTGTTGGTTTCTGATTAGGTGTCCCTCACCATCAGCAAGCGAGCGGTGCTAGCAAGGGGCCCCAGTGAAGCTGGTGAGCCCAATCCAGCGGCCGCCCAAAACACATGGACTGGGACGACACTTGTACTTCGACTGCTCCTCCAAACCGCGTCCTTACCAACTCTACCTTCGTTGCTCCTCCTAATGCTCTTCCACATGGTCGCGTCTCACCCATCAAGTACCATTATGATCGTCTCACGGATGTGGAGCTCTTACGATCCCTTCACCCGCATTATTATCAAGCCCGCATAGCGAAGCCCCTCGACGTCAACAATGACCTGACAGCGCGTCCGCAACTCCGCAAGAAGCCAAAATTAACATCGAGTAGCTCCGAGTCAAAAACACAAACTCGTCTTGATCCGTTCGATCCTGGCATGAGCACCTCAGCAGAGACTCCGAAATCCTCTTCCCTTCATCCCCCCCTTGAAGACGTCGATCAGAATACCACCGGACCTGATTCCTCTGGCGGTGTTAATCAACAGCCTCCCCCATTGCAACGAACCAACTCGCATCCGCTGCAACGATCACCCTCGCACAAAAGACCTCCCGCCTCGCATAGTAGTTACGGTGTGGAGACAACTTGCGGACCGCCTCCCTCATATAGTACTCAGCGAACACTGTCGCAGGATAGGATCCGAGCTCTCGACCGGAATCCTGGCTCGAGGGCTACGAACGCTGCGCCGCGGGATTTGTCGCCTTCCAAGCTCAATGAGTCTGTGACGGATCTTGAACCTCCCTTGCCACACCCACCTTCCCCACCTCCGAGGCAAGACAATACAACCCCTTCAAGCGCGGTATCTTCGACGGGAGAGGCGAACATACAGGAGGGATCCAGCCCCGAGTCTGCTGATACACAAAGTCTGCTGACGCCGGATTCAACAATGAGCAAAGTCCCGGCGAAAGCAGCTGACGCTTTGGAGGCCGAAGAGAAGGTGGCCCCGGATCTACAGAAACTACAACCGACATCCCCGGATGAGGATGGGAAGGCATCGAGCAGTGACGAGCGGAAAAGTGAAGATTTGTTCTTGAATATTGCAAAGGCAGACGCGTCACGTGGAGGACAGGGACTATCTAGAGCAGAGAAGAGACGGTCTAGAATCTCTCTACCGTTCTATACCAGCACGCGACCGTCCACAGGATACCCATCTTCACCGGGTCCAGAGAGGTTTGACACTGCCAGTGTATCTGGTCGATCAGAGGCTCTGAACTATTATAGCAAACGATCCTCGCTTGGCCAACATATACCAGGGACTCTGTCACGGGCATACGCGCAAGGGAACCCGGTCCAGGAAGAAGATTTGGGAACCCAGCGGCAAATGTACAGCGCCCATGGCGGTGATTTCTCTGGCTCTAAAAGACCTCTATCAAGGCGATATTCAAACGCTAATCCCAATACCAATACCAGTACAGAGGCCAGCCATCAGATTCCACGACCAAGCACCGCCCGTAACAGTCGCCTGGTTTCGGACTCGACATTCGTGGATCGCTCCAGGCTGGTCGACCATAATGCGACCGAGTCGACGATTTCTACGACTGCCCCTTCAACCGTATGGGACGAGCTGGATGATCTCAAATCCAGAATTCGGAAATTGGAGCTGACAGGAAAGCTCCCGCCGTCCTCGGCTGCGGCAATGACCAACACCGATCGACCTAAGACGGCGACGACAGCTGCGACCACCATGTCGTCCTCTCCGAAACAGAAAGTGGCAGTGACCCAGTTGCAATCTGCCATCGAAGGCGTCCCATCGACGATTCATCCCAATCTCCACGAGGCACTTGGAAATGCCAAAGCGGTTGTGAGCAATGATGTTTATCAAAGATTACAGGCAACCGCGCAGGATGCTCTCCACCTATCCATGATGATGAATTCAGAAGGGCTTGCAGGTACTGGTAGCACCATTGGTGTCTCGGCGGTCTCTGAACGACAGATCCGGCGGAGGACCGAGAGCATGTGCCGAAGTCTGACAGAGCTGGCGATTGCGATTTTGGCTGATAGCAAGTCAACGCAGCAGTCAACTGCGAGACCTGGCAGCAGGGATGCGTATCCCTCCTCAGCCACAGGCCTTCGCGGACGTCGGTACAGCAACGAACCCATCGACCGCCCTCCTGTGACTTCGAGAGTCCAGTCTCGACTCGAAAGCCGACGAACCAGCATGCCGTTCGGAGCCACGTCGAACCCCACCACAACCACACCGGAGAGTGTTTTTCAAACGCCGCCTACGGCTTTGCCTCAGGTTTTGACCAGCTCGTCAAGAACCGGCCGCACCTCCTCTCTCATACGCAGCAGGAGAACTGGACATCTTGATGGGTCTACCGACGACGAGGAGAGCAGCCCTTCGGTGCGGCCTGTAAGCCGCGCCATGACAGAGGTGGGCACATACCGGCAGATGGCCAGGGATCGAGCGGCGTATTCCAGAGAGTACACCGCCCAACATCCCATGCCTTCGCCACTCGAGGCCAACAAGGGGACGACTCGGAGTCCGATGCCTGCCCACCTCAGCTCCAACTTTGTATCGAGACGCAAGTACGCTTCTCCCGGAAGCAGTGTTGGGACGCAGGACAAAGTCCCGCTAACCCCAAAAGAGCCCTGGGGTCGGATATCAATCATCCCTGCTGTGGGCTCAAGTCCGGTCGAGGGAACTCCAGATAGTCAGGTCGGTATTCGGACATCCAACTCCAGGAGAAGTCTTGGATTTGCCAGCAGAATCTCTAGCGTCAGTAGTCGGCTCCGAGCAGCTAAGGCAGAGAGAAGTGCTAGTGTTAGAGATCCCAGTGAGGCTCGAGGGACGAAAGACATTGCACCATCGGGCAAGGAATCGAACAATACGACGACATTGTTGTTGGAAAGGCAGAATTCAGGTCAAAGCGTTGGAGAAGTGTGATTACGACAACCTACCCCGGGACTTGTATCATACATTGTTGTCGTTGCAGGGCAGTACGCGCCCTGTTCCGGGAAAGCAGTCTTTCTCGGCATTATCGAGGACCAGAGGGCGGAAGGCCGTGTGTCGCGCCAAAGGTCTGGACTTCTCAGAATAGAAGAATGCTTGCATGTGTGGCATTTTTAAACAGACCTTGCCTGTATTTGTCTGATGTTTACCTGTCCTCCTTTTCCCACGAAAGGCTCGACTCCAAGCGTGTGGTGCTCGGGGTTGATGTGATTGGCGGAAATGGTGACAGGTGTCTGATTGATGAAACGGCTCTCGACGGAATGCTCATTGCTCAGAGCATTGCGAGAGGCCCAATTAATGAATGCTTCTGAGCGGTCAGGGGAAGCGGTTCAGTCCACGTGTAGGTGAAATTTTCACGGGTGCGGCCAATGCAGAGGCGAGGCCTGTGAGGGAGCGACACGACGGCACAATCCATGACTAACGGGATAGCACCATATTGCCCGGATCTTGCACGTTCTGCAGCCCCTCCAGGGGACTCGTTGTGTCGTTGTGCGTTGGGTGTCTCAGTGTCAATGCAAGTCAAGGAAAGTCAAGGAAACCCAAGAAAAGTCAAAGGTGGCCCCGGCTTGCGGGAGCCTTGAACACGCCATCGACGAGGGGGTTTGGGCAATATTGGATAATAATGAGCACCTTAAGGCGTAAGCCGGCTCGAGTCATCGAGGACCTTAACAAAGCCCGCCGCTCTGGCCCTGCCGATGTCGCAATCACCAATAAAGATGGCATGTGAGTCGTGTCAACTCTCCGTGAGGACCACGGTATAAGGAATGCGACATTTCCACCCTCATGCCATGGCACACAGTCAGATCCCTCTTGTTGTATCGTCCGTCTTTTTCCTCGAAACACGTACCGGCATCCACCTCCACGTAAGACACTGAGAAGAGGAGACCGCTGCCTGACGAAACCGAAACACAGTGACATCAAACACCGGGCCTCGTCGTGCCTCACTGTCTCGCTGCGAATCGGTCACGATCATACGATCCTCAGTACTCCAATCCTCAGTACTCCGATCCTCAGTACTCCGTACACTTGATCCCGACCAGGATCCAGCATTCCCATATTCTCTAACCGGAACGTGGTCAGGACAGTCCCCGGCCTACATATCCGAGTCAAGACCTTGCCGATCAGTCCATAACGCAGCCTACTTTGTGTGACGACTGACTACAACACTACCGCTCTCTGCCTGATACATCACATTCGATACTTCTAATAGATATCTTCGTGTCTATCTGTTACACCGGCTATTCTGGTACAACCATCCATCCCTACCCTCTCATGGCTTGGTTCGACAAAAATCACCATCCTCTCACGGCGATCCCCCATAGCCCCGGGTCCATGGATTCCCGCCGATCATCCGAGCGACGAACATCCTCTACCTCTACTTCGTCAGCACACTCCCACTCCTCTATCTCCCCCATCTCTCCAGGCCTCGCACCCAAGGTGCAATTGGTCCCGTACGCACGATCAGCCAGCTTCGAGGTTTCCTTCTCCGACGCCGAGCGGGAGTTGCTGGACAAGGCCAACTTTGACGCATTGGACATGTCATCGCAGGACTTCGATTTCGAAGACATCTTCACCTTCGATAAGCCTCAGAAGAAGTTGACCAAGGTCGTCGAAGTGTCTAGACCCACCAGAGACCATCGGGACTGGTCAAATTTCTCTTTTTCTCATTATTCCGCAGCCATGAGTGCCAGGAATAAGGTCAACAAGCCCAAACCGGGGATTGGAGAGTTATACGTGAAAAACCAATTCGACGCACGTAAGCATTAAGAGCATTGATCTGTTGAGGGCTGGTATGTTCTATGATCATTCAAATCAGGGAGGGGTTATCTGGGTTTACTTTCCAAAAACATCTTGGCTGGGCATCTTTCTGAGCGGACTCCCGACACTCTTCTTCTGCGGGCATGAGCATGTTTTAAAAGGGTACATTGGGAAGGGCGATGCATGGGGTTGACTGCAAACCACAAAAGTTGAGGCGTACTGGCACGATGACATGGCTGCCAATCGGACTTGAGTCCTGGGTTATTTCGGGATACGGAAGGAAGCATTAGGGGTTTGACACACTGAGACACTTCTCTCCGCAAGGACCAAAGAAAGAACGTATGTAGTGGGCAGCAAACAAGGAATCATATGATAATGACTGTTCGCATACAACCCCCCCTTGGATCCTTCGGGCCATCTTCTGTGGAGAGCATGGATGAACGCGGTGGCATAATACTAATCCTTACTGCTGACTTGTTCGGCTGTGTGTTCGATATCCATAATGGTGACCCTCAAACACACACAACAATACACGAAGACGTGGCGAAGGTGGGCGCTTGGATATGGTGCTGACATGATTGCAACTTGTGCACGCAGCTCGGCAGGCGTCCCAGTCACAGAGGATCTCGGAGAAGCTAGGTATGTACAGAGTGCTTCTGGTAGCGACAGAGGTGCAGTTGTTAGTCTGGGGAGATTTCCCTTTTGTAGATTGTAAGATCCGATCTGATGGCGCTACCCTGGCTGGCGCGAAAGGGGTTTCCTGGCACGCTGTAGCAATCTGAAACGCGGTGCAATTTGCAGGGGTTCTTGTGTCTGCGCTCGGCAATGGGAACAAAATGGGGTCACAGACTCCGCGAACCGCAAGAACAATATGAATGTGATATGAATCGAACTCGGTGTGAGGACGGGCGGTGGCCGGGAACAAATAGCAGTCGTAGACGGTAACAGTGGCAAATGGTGCAGTCTTTCTGCAGCAGTCAGCAGCTATTTGAGGGAGCCGGCGAGCTGAATCCTCAGGCAGCTGGATGCGCGCGGCAAATTTGCAGCTGGCACTGCTCCGGGGGCGAGATGGAGCGCCAGTGTGAAGAGCGGGAGGCTCGGTTCTATTCATAGGAGCAATGGTTTGGTTTCAGGTTGGCTGCTGGCCTGCGGTGCGCCAATCGCAGGCTGGAGATGCGGCTAAGGAGGCCCCTCGACTGCGCGACCAATGCCGGACCATGCAGAACGCCCTCCCCTGCTCGCCTCCATCTCGCCTCCAGTGCTCGACAAGACCTTCATCCTCCCTCTGCCCGTGAGTCCTCACCGAGGCGCCGAATTGATTCTGCCTTGCTCTTAGTTGTGTGTTGTCTGTGTGTCTGTTCTGTGTGTGGGTGTATGGAGTACAGTGCTTCAGCCCTCGGGCTTACGACTTCCTCTTCTTGCTGAAATCAGCCCCCATTGTCTGCGTCCACGAAAGCCTGAACACCAGGATCCCACGCCCAACGCCAGCTGTCCACAGTCCACTACTATTACTGTCTCTCCGATTCATCTCCTGGATTGGCTATTGCGCCATTCTGCACCTCTCGACCAACCGTTCATTGCCAGTGGCCCACATCGCGTTCCCACTGGACCGTCCCTCCCTCCTGTCGCAGTCCACACTCAGCTTGCCGCCAGGTTCCTCGATCGCACCGCTTCTCAGCCTGCACGCTCTTTATTTACGACAGTTCGTTCGTCAAGGTCAGCTCGTGCCGTGTGCACGCAGACTCTGAAGAGGAGGGCGGTTCACTGCTTGGGATTCTGATTGACATTGATCCCGATTCTTATGTGGAGCAGGTGAAGAGAGCCAGGGCTCGACTTGCTACGCCGCTTTTTGGATACGCGCCGAATCTGAAACTGCAAGGAAGCCCCCAGGCAGGCATCATCTCGCACTTGTCGCATGCGCTGCAGCAATACACTGCTGGTTTGTTTTGACCGCGGTACGTCGGACCCAATTCCTCTCTTGTCGTCCTGGGGACAAGCAGCGCTCGACACTCTGTCTGCTGCTATGGTCGTTCAGTCCTTCTTCTCCAGCAGGCAGGATGGCGCGAGACTCTACGGGCAGTGCTGACAGTCATCATCGCAAAAGGTCTTTCGATTTGGCCAACAATTATCAACCCTGCACGAGTATACAACAGACCATCCGCCACCATGATCAGGCTCGGGCAGCCCGATCAGTAGGCTGTCGTGGGTCTCAATTCGATCTCCCCTCCAACAAGAGACGACCCTTCCCTTCCAAATATTCGACTATGCCGGTCGAAATTGGCTCTCTACTGTCAACCCCCTTCCCTTCATTCATGTCAGTTGTAGGAAAAACAGAATCCAGCATTGTGGAAGATATGGCAGAATTAGGATCCGACACGATACACAGCGAGAGCCGGATCTTCATCACCGACGCATATACCCATCCCGACTCTACCGGCGTTTCTTCTCAGCCTTTACATCATCGTAACAGCGTCACCTCTATTATGACAGCTTCAACAGAATCCTCACCAACGACAACGAACTCGACATTCGATTCTCCCTTAATAACCGACCCTTCTCCCTCGTCGTCGCCGGAATCCGCGTCGTCCAGCCTGCCCATGTTGCCTTTCAGAAACAGAATGGTCAAGGAACCTCAACTGCAATCGACAGAGTGTCAGGAAACTCGGCCAACTTCGCAGACGGGAACTTTTAATGGCCATGTAGGGAAGGCAGAAGTTGTGGTGGAGGCAACCAAAAATGTCAAAAATCTGTCTCTCAATATGGGAGGCGTAATCCTGCCGCGCCCGGCGACCTCTCATGGTTTCGAATCCTCCCATACTATTTCAGCGCCGTCTTCGCCCTTGAAAGACACACCGAGAACAGGGAGGAGGAAGCCGGCCAATCTTACCATCATGACCCCAGGTTTTCAACAACAGACATTCTCTCGGACCATAGATGTGCCACCAACTCCCAGCTCCAGACCAGCATTGCACCACATACATTCTTCCCCGGCTCTGGCGTCACTGGCTTCCCCCGGCAAACCTCCACCTCAAGGTCTCTTTCTCCCTCTGCCAGCTACTGGCAACGTCTATTCAGGCCCAGGTTCCGAATCCAGTAATTCGAGCCAGTCTGCCGGCGGAGCACTCCCGGACCTGAAAGAGGAGGACGAATTCCACCCGCAAAGATCCCAGGAAACCCAAGAAAGGGGCTACCCCAAAGGACCCGTCCTGGTCTATGACACTGGCCTCTACCTGTATTTAGAGCCGACAGCGGAAGAAGCCAGCAGTTTCGATACCGTGATTAATGTGGCCAAGGAGATCAATTGCCCCCTAGATTTGGAAGCATCAAGCCCGGACATTCCAGAACCACAAACCGCGGTGTCAGAGATGTCTTTTAAATCAGCATGGGAATGGCCCATGCCCCACGATGTGCAGACACCGACCACGCCAAGGCAGACCGCCTTTTCTCCGAGAAAACAACCAGAATACCTCCACATCCCCTGGGATCACAATTCGGAAATCTTGGAGGATCTCTATACATTGTGTCGCTTGATCGACGAAAGAATCCAAGCGGGGAAAAGAGTGCTGGTCCATTGCCAGCTGGGTGTGAGTCGATCAGCCTCGCTAGTAATCGCATACGGCCTGTTCAAAGGGTACCGACCAGATTTTCATTCCATGTACATGACGGTCAAGCAACGAAGCGAGTGGGTTGGGCCGAATATGAGCCTGATTTATCAATTGACAGATTTCCGGTCGAAGGTGGTCAAGGGTGTATATGGAGACCATTCCTACAACCCATCTCCGAATTGGTGGAAGATGCAGCGACCAGATCCTCCTATCATGGACACACCCATCGCAACGCAGGCTCAGTGGAGGGCGATCCCGCATGCCATCGATCTCACCAGAAGACCAGCTGGCCCGAGTAAGGCTGACTGCCCCCCAACAGTAAAGGCTTGGCCGCCATTGCGGACAAACAAGGTTCTTCCTCCTGTACCTTTATTCCCCAAGAACGACGAGAAGGAAACTGTGACACCAGTCAACTCAACCCAGGTTCTGGACAAGATCCCAACACAACCTCCAGACCCAGACGCAACTCTTACAGTGACCACTCCTGCCGAATCAAGCAGTCGTCCGCAGAGCGTCTCACCAAGGCCTCTGCCGTTTCGTGAACGTTTTGACGATGGCATGGAACCCATACAGTTGTCGCCCAGGGCCTCCAAGACACCGAGGCTAGGGATATTAACGAGCTCGCCCCAAATGGACTTAGCCCTACAGGAAGTCCCGGGAAGCCCAGTCTTGTTCTCTCCCAGGGCAGTGGAGTTTATGGCCTCATCTTTTGGGATCACTTCTGCAGGAGATCTAGCTGTCATGGACCCCGTGACCAAATCGGGTCGAGGTCTTTTACATTCACACCAAGCAATGGCTCCCACAGCACTAGCGACAACCGATCAAATACCGACAGCTTTTGACCCGCGAAGTCCGCACCAGCAAGGTGAAAACGCGGAAATTTTTAGAAACATTGACGGGGTCTTGTGACTACGCATGTGGGCAATGAAGCATGGTTTTTGGGTTAATGTCTAAATAGATGGGCATTGTCACTTTTTGAACATAGCGTGGCGTTCGGGTAAGATGAATTACACCTATGGGAATGGTAAGTATGAAAGGCTTGACTGCCCAGGACGATCCTGGATGACGGCTTGACTCTGTACAATTAGTCATGAAGAAATACGCTTGATGGAGCAGTGACAGGCCTGCTCATGCGAAAGAGCACACATGATTATGGATTGGATGATTTCAAAAAGGCCATTATCATGTTGCCATGCTGACCATATTCTATGCAAGACACAGCCTGTCTCGCACAGCCAATAAAGTCTTTGGTCCTTATGCTTTACCGGATAACCCCAACCTTAGGACACAAAAAAGGCATAACTTGCTGGATCGTAGCTGTTCTCCTGGTTACAAAGCCATCCCAGTGGTGGTGGATGTGGATGTGGATATGGATGGGTTAAGGCGACGAGGCTGCGCTAAGCATTTAGTGATACTTATTATATCAGTGTGAGGACCTGCGACCCTCAGACTGACGTACCACTCGCTCTTTACTGTGTAGATTGTCCTGCCTCTGGCCACACAGTACAACCTATTTTATCTTTATCGGCGCGTTCGTTTGTCCTGCCTAGCACCTCCTATGCAGCTTCCTTCCTCTCCCGAACTTGTAGGCTCCCTCCGGATCACGGCCTAAGTCTGGATGGACTGGCTGTCCCGCACTGCCCGTGGCCCAGGACGACGCCGAGATGGCCATGGAACGCACTCGCATCGCGAAAGTTAGTGTCTACACCTATCCAGCACGATGCGCTGTCCGTGATTTAACACTGAACCCAGGTCGATAATGTCACACTGTCCCGCCGTGGCGATCAGGTCAACGGCACTCTTCATCTGACACCTCATCACATCATCTTTGTTCACACGCCTCCCCCCGATGCCGACGGCAATCCTGTACGGCCGCGTGAGTTGTGGATCACATATCCGATCATCCAGACCTGTACGCTGCGGCCGAGTCCTACCGCGTCCCGACAACCTAGTTCAGTCCGGCTGCGGTGTCGTGATTTCACATTTGTCTGCTTTTACTTGAGCGATGACCGGAAAGCAAGAGACGTCTACGACAGTATCAGAGCCTGGACCTGCAAATTGAGCGGGATCGAAAAGCTGTATGCCTTTACATATCAACCTCAAGGACCTGAAAGAGATGTCACGCCTAATGGATGGTCACTGTACGATCCCATGCGTGAATGGAGGAGAATGGGGGTCGGCGATGATAGCAAGAAATTGAACTGGAGGATCTCCGCAATCAACCAGGACTATGGGGTGAGTATCTGATAATCCGGTGCAGCCTGGTCCGCAAGCTGACCTAGCAGCTGTCGGACACGTACCCTGCCCTTTTGGCCGTTCCTGCTTCCATCTCGGACAACACCTTGAACTACGCCAGTCGCTTTCGCTCTCGCGAGAGACTCCCAGTTCTGACATACCTTCACCCCGTCAACAACTGTTCTATCACGCGCTCTTCACAACCGCGAGTGGGAGTCCGAGGAAATCGAAGCATTCAAGACGAAAAGCTTCTTGCAGCGATCTTCGACACAACCCGCGCCGAACGTCCCCTATCTGCTTATACTCCGCCTCCGGAACGAGAAGAGTCGGGATCTAGTCGAGAGACCAACTGTTCGACTGCTCTAGATGGTGACCTCCAACCAACCGACGCAGAGGCCCTCGAAGACGCGGTGATTTCCCAACTCCGAGGAGATGATGCGCTGCCGCCCGAAACCGACGGCAAAGGGCCAGTGGTCTATGGAGCCCAACAGCGCAACATGATAGTGGATGCCCGTCCTACGTTCAATGCACTGGCAATGCAAGCGGTGGGCATGGGGTCTGAGGATATGAGCAATTACAAATTCGCTACCAAGGTGTACCTCGGCATCGACAACATTCATGTCATGCGAGACAGCTTGCAGAAGGTGGTGGAGGCATTCAAAGACTCGGATTTGACTCCTCTAGGACCCAACCGAGACCTGTTGCGGAAAAGCGATTGGTTGAAGCACATCGCCAACGTCTTGGATGGAGCGGGACTGATTGCTCGTCAGGTGGGACTTCAACACAGTCACGTATTGATCCACTGCAGTGACGGCTGGGACCGGACGAGCCAGCTTTCAGCTCTGAGTCAGCTTTGTCTCGATCCATACTACCGAACCTTTGAAGGGTTCATGGTTCTCGTGGAGAAGGACTGGCTGAGTTTCGGCCACATGTTCAAACATCGGTCAGGGTTCCTCAGCTCTGAGAAGTGGTTCCAGATCGAGAACGAGCGCATCACGAGAGGGAACGAAGATGGCGAAGGAAAAGAGCTCGGCGGAGGGGCGATGTCAGGGGCGCAAAAGACGTTTGAAAATGCCTTATTGAGTGCCAGGGGCTTCTTTTCGAACAGCAAACACAACGATTCCAGAGAGTCGATCAATGTCGATTCAGATGCAGAACCCGGGGGGAGCTACGACTCGGAGTCGCAGGCTGGACGACGGATTGTTTCCGGCAGTGCCAAAAAGGACCGGGAGAAGATGGCGACCAAAGTCAAGGAAACATCTCCCGTGTTTCACCAGTTCCTGGACGCGGTATATCAACTGATGTACCAACATCCCACCCGATTTGAATACAACGAACGATTCCTCAGACGCCTCCTCTACCATCTTTATTCGTGTCAATATGGGACATTCCTGCTGGACAACGAGAAGGAACGCAAGCAGGCAAAACTGCATGAGAAGACGAGAAGCGTGTGGGATTATTTCGTCGCACGCAAGAAAGAGTTTCTCAACCCCCGATACGACCCAGTGGTGGATGACAATATCCGCGGCCGAGAACGATTGATCTTCCCGAGAACCGATGAAGTCAGATGGTGGCACGAACTGTTTGGACGGACGGATGAAGAAATGAACAGCAAGCCTGTTCCAGTGAAGGGCCAGGCCAATGGTGCAGGCGACGGCGAAACCGAACTGTGGACATCGGTAGGAAGGCATTCAGGACCTAGTTCCATGCCTACGTCCGGAGCTAGAACTCCTGTTCTCTTAGGCGTGGAGACCAGTGAAGCGAGTGTCGGATTGACTGCGTCTCACAAGCAGCGAGAATCAGCGGGCAGACCAAGGGCTCCAGTCAGCTCGACCAAGCCTGAGATGGACGGCTCTGGTTCGAGCTTCGGTTCCGGTTCCGGTTCAGGTTCTCCCAAGGCCAAAGAGCCGCCGATGTCTAGGGCAGGCGCAACAATTCGTGTGCTGCCAGACGAGCCCGCAATGGAGCCATCGGTCAACATACCTGTCAATCCTGGCGCAGCAGAGACCGATGCAGCTGACAACCAGCCGAGTGTGGTCGATGGCGATCCGACAGTACCGAGATCGTCACACTCGGAGCCGGAGTCCGCGCCAGTCCAACCAGTACAAGAGGCTGATGCTGTGGAAAGCCTGGCGGATGATCTGGATCCGTTGGGGATTGGTGAGGTTAAGGACCATGTACCACAATCCAAGAGAGTTCAGAATGTGATGGAGAGGCGCCGGGAGCAGCTGGAAGAATTGATGAAGTGAAACGAACGATGGAAACAGGAGGGACGGGGCCAGAACGAATGGGAATACAAATGAGACGATGGACGACGGGACGACGGACGGTGATCTCAGGTGCCCCTGGACACCATCGTAGCTGACTGCTGATGCTGAGTGCAGCGGGAACACTGAACTGTCTGCACGAGCGGGATCTACAGTAAATGCAAAAGCTGATGCTGATTGACGCCGTGTGGCTGTTGGTTTGTTGGATGGGGGCGGATTTGTTCTGCCACCGACACTGCAGTGCCACGCGTCCAAGGCTTAGGAGGCCCTTGGCAACGGGGAAACAACACACACCGAGTAGGACAAGTAGGATACTGTACTACTGTACTACCACATATGAAAGGCCTGAGCCCTGCCAACCTCCCACCGACCTGGATTGCAGGTCTTGACAGTCAACGGGCATCTTATTCTCTATTTCTGCGGCGTCTCCCCCGGTCTAACGTCGGTGAGTGGCAGTGAGGCTGGGCTGGAAGTCGAGAGTAGAGAGAGAAAGCCTGGTCTGCTGTCTGGTGTCTGGTCGGGACCATGAGGAAGGCGTTCAAGAAAGCGTTTCAAGAGCTCAAGGATGTGGTGGAAGGAAGGCCAGACGGAGACCAACTTGGAGATCAGACTGTGAGTACGTTATGTGTCTGGCGACGGACGAGTTTCTTTGATCTTGTGCTACACGAATGGCAACCAACATGACTATGGCCATTGTGGTCCTTGTCGACTTTTCGCCTTTTCCGTCCAGGGCGATATGCTTGCCTGAGCAGCAGTTGATTTGCCAAAGGTGCATGGAGATACTAATTTGGTATTGTGTGTTCAAGCACCGCCTCAGCCTCGTCTTCAAACTCCGCAAAGCTCCCTAGGCTTCAACCCGAACCTGCCGACGGACCTGAGCCCGAGCCCTCGGCCACGGCTCCGTCCCACGCCCCAAGTTATCCTCCGCTACCGATATCAACATGGGACCAACCTGGGCGGCATCTTCGTCCTGGAACAATGGTTGTTCGGGAGTATGTATGACCAAGGCGTCTCGTCGAGCAGTGAACTCGATGCGGTTGTGGCGTGAGTTGGATGATGTCCATATCTATATCCATGCCCATATCCATCTCCGTCCCCATCTCCATTACAGTAACTCTTGTTTGCCACTGGCAGTGCCCACTCTGCGTGGACAGAGTTGTCGATTGAATATCCTATCATTGCACACTCTTCGTTCAAGTTGACCTACACCCTTGGGGAATATAGGGAACTCCCAGTCCTCTCACGCCTCGTTTCACACGTATTCACATGTCACTGTCCTGATGTCCTGACCCGTTCCTCCAGGTCAATCAACACTCGCGGCCTGGACGAAACCCGCCGGAAATGGGAGACGCACTGGTCCAGCGCGCTCAGCGACGCCGACCTGCACTGGCTGACGCACAGCGCCCACTGCAATCACATCAGACTGCCCATCGGGTATTTCACGCTCGGGCCGGCGTTCTGCACGCACACGGCATTCGCCACGCCGCACCAGGCCAGTCAAGTCTACGTCAACGCGTGGACGGCGGTCAAAGAGCTGGTGGCGCGCTGTTCGGCCCACGGCATCGGCGTGCTGCTCGACTTGCACGGCGTGCCCGGCGGCGCCAACCACGAAACGCACTCGGGCACAAGCAGCGGCAAGGCCGAGCTCTGGGCCAACGCGGCCAACCTCGACCTGGCGACGCGGTGTGTGCTGTTCATCGCGCACGAGGTGACTCGCGACCCGCGCCTCGCCGCGGTGGTCGGCGTCCAAGTGTGCAACGAAGCCATCATCGATCCGCCGGGCATGTATGAATGGTACAACGACGTGATCCAACGCGTGTCGGCTGTCGATTCCTCGCTGCCGCTCTACATCAGCGACGGCTGGGACTTGGGCCGCGCTCTCCGCTTCACCAGAGCATACAACAACACGGTTGTCTACAGCCACGGCCCAACTACTACGGGTGCCAACTGTCCCGTCTTTGTCGACTGCCACAAGTACTGGACGTTCGACGACAAAGACACGTCGCGCTCGCCCACCGAGATCATCGAGCAGGTCCGGACGGCCGAGCTGCACGAGCTGGACGCCAGTCTGGTCGGCGACGTCTTTGCCCACCAGGCCGCCGTCGCCGTCTATATCGGAGAATACTCGATGGCGCTGGCGCCGCAGACGTGGGCGCGAGCAGGTCCAGACCCACAGCGCAAGGACGAGCTGACGCGCCAGTTCGGCGTCGAGCAGTCGAATGCCTGGCAGCGCAAGGCGGCCGGCTCGGCCTTCTGGACCTGCAAAATGGACTGGATGCCCGGCTGGGAATGGGGGTTCAAGCACGCTTCCGACAACGGCTATGTCGCCGCGCCCAAGAGTTTGGCTTACACCGTCCGACAAGTCCGGCAGATGCTCGCGCGCGCCGATGCCGAGAGGACTCGGCTTCACCGCGACGCCGTCGCAGGCCATACGCATTACTGGGACACCCTAAATTCAAATTCAAATCATGCGCCCGCGCAATTCGAGCATTGGCGCTACGCTGATGGTTGGCTCCAAGGCTGGAGTGATGCCCGCGACTTCTTTGCTGCCCGGGTCGACAGATACGTTCCGTCTATTTTGACCGCAGCCTCAGTGTCAGGTTGGACACCCATGCACTCTCCTCCTGCCGCCACTCTCACTGCTCAGCAAAGTGGTCCCGTCGCTGTTGACGAAGACGAAGACGAAGACGCCCCTGTCGGCGCCGACCTGCTCGGCGGCGCCTTGGATCTCTGGATCCTCCACCGCATGCGTGCTGAAGGCCTCACGAACCATCAAGCCTGTCCGTTCGGCTGGGAGTGGGAACATGGCTTTCGCGCCGGCGTGAGGTCGTTTGGCGACGTGGTTGCCGTTGCGAACTAGATGGTTGAGACAGCACAGCACAGCACAGCACAGCATAGCACAGTATGGAATCATTTGAGTCAATCATTCGATCATTCGATCAGTCGATCAATCGATCAATCAATCAGCCAATCAATCCGAAACCCACCCACTCCCTCACTCTCCTGGGAGACATAGGTACCTTAGGTAGTATGGAGTACGGATACGGATCCGTCTCCTGTGCCACAGTAGAAGTCTCAGACAGAGTCGACACTACCAGGTAGGGTAGGTAGGAACGAATACCCAGTTGTTGGATGGATGCCCTTCTGAATATTCAGTCATCGGCCAATCTCACGTACCTCTCTATGGTAAAGTATGTAGTAAAGTTCTCACGTACCTTGTAAAGTACTGTAGTAAAGAACAAAAGTCTATGCATGAGACGGACTGTAAGCATGCCGCGTGCGGTTTGGTTGTAAAGAGGACTGGGCGGTGAACTCAAAATAAGTGATAAGTGCAAAGTACAGTACATGCATCCATACATAAGGTATATTGGAACGATCCGGTACGACTGATATCTTGATCCTGATTTCTGATTTCTGATCCTTGAGCATGATCCTCGAGGCCAGAGCACAATGTCCATATTACGTCTACCTGTGCATGACCACTGATAGTACACACTGTACCTACGACCCGGCAGCCCTCGTCGATATAGCCCCTTCCCTGGAGATGCGCTCAAGTCTCCCACCATAGTTGCGAGAGCGGTCCAGCAGATCCATGACAGATTACCCCCGTATAGGACCAGATATGTCCGGTGGACAGAGCAGGGAGTCCTAGGAGTACGGCGCCCTACCGTAGAACAAAGCACCCGTCGTTGCTATAAATGAGTAGCTCACGCTTCCTGTCAGATGCCAGAAGAGTGGCTGAGCCTGTCGGAACTCTGCAAGAAGAAATCATCTGCATTAGTATGTCAGAGATAGGAGATGTTGTGTGACGGACTCGGTCTCTACTATTCCCTCAGTAAGGCACCCAGGCAGGTTCTTTGCAGTCTGCATTCGCCTCCGCTCGGGTTTCGATGATGACCTCCATTCGCGGCAAGGACAGGGTTCCTCATACCTGTGATTGAATATACTCGTGAGGATAACCACCGTATTCGACACAGTGGAAAGAAGACAAGTGACAGGCCAGAGCCTGGCCAGGCAACAATGCCCTCATCGGTTTTCCTTTTGTACCCATATCCAGTCGGTGATGCCATCAGATGATTGGACAGACAGTTAATGGTGTGCCACCCGTTCGTGCATTTCCTCTCCGATCGCCACGCCGGCGTGAGCGGGATCATGGAACACAAGAGAGTACAGGGTGCTGTGGTACGCGTATCCAACGCTCAGCCGCATCTGTCTGTCCACGCTGATCAACTGGAGGTCAGTTCGAGGTCTGTCCGATGAGAAGAGCGATTGGGTTCCATTCTTTCTGAGGTACTTTCCTTCAGCCGACTCGACCTGCAGAACAGGCACCAGCCACAATGGTGGCGAATCAAATCAAACCAGGCCAAATCGACAGATCTGGCTCTTGCAGGCCAATCCATCCGGCTTGTTGACTTGCTGATTCAGCAGGATTCAAAGCCTATCTTCTCTTCGCTTGCAGTTAGAAGGCGGTTGCGAAGAAGTGTTCGTGTAGCCGCTGCAATCAGTAGCTTCGGTGGCTTCACCATGTATGCATCGGTGCCTAGGCCTCAATTGTCGGGGTTATGTTGAAGCGAATCAACATCCCCGAATAACCATCTGTTCAACCGAGCCACGCAAGCAGTCTGCTGCCCTAGTTTCCAAATCCACTGAACCAACATATGTTTATGTGCAGGTGTGCCCCAAACTCGTATCTGGAATGCCAGTCCTGTCATCCCATTGGGGTGGACCTCTGTCAGGGTGAGGGGAAATAGAAAGAGAAGACTGGTATATTTGTTTTCCCAAAACTGCCATGCAGCAAAAGGAAACCACAGCCATGTGCGCTGTTTGGAGCACAGGCCGACTGTGGGAGGCACAGACCTTGGAAGAAACTTGGCGTTGATTGGTGGTGGACGCGCCCAGCTACTTTGCCAGACTCACGTTCCAGAAGGTGCCTCAAGGGTCATGTTGAGTGTACGGATCCAATGCAGGTTGTTCAGAGACCTTGTATGGATACACCTTGCACAATGCCTGAATCGTGAGGCGCATCGGGCACCATCGGGCTTGACAAGATTGCTGGGGTTGGTTGCGGGGTTTGCAGGGCTTGACACTTTGTTTCTTGCTGCGAGACTTCATCATGGCCAAAGAGCTTTGTTCTGCAGAGGACTGGTGTAGAATATATGTGCTAGCTCCCAGCTCGGCCTGTTGTTGCTGTTGATGATCTTGAAAACATAGAAACTTGAATCTTCCCAACCCCCCACCATAAGTTAAGGTTCCTCTCGAGGAGACGATGGCTCGGGTCTGGGGGCGGTCCGCCTCGGGTTGGCATGCAGTGGAGCTCAGTTGCGAGCACACCGTATCCGTCCTCCGTACTCGTACCTAGTATCCGTTTGGAGAACGGAAACATAGCCATGGACTCCTGGCACAGTCAGTAGTGTGAGTGTGAATTGTATTGCTCTTGTCCGTGGGATTGGTCACTCGTCGTCTAAGCGCTGGGAATCGAAGTAGGTTCAAGAAGGTACTCGGTATTCCGCCAAAGATCAGATCCGACGGTGGTCATCACCGCATGAATGCTTGAGCTCCCTGCCCGACACCTCCCAACCCAGTGGGCATCTTATTGGTTGCCAATTGTGCCCAGCACAAAGTTGGCTGCGCCTCGCAAGCTAGATCTGGTAGAATGCATACGTGCAGACTTGGCCCAATGCCATGCGTGATATCGTCCAAGTGGGTGGCGGCTGCATGCACGTCGCTCACACGACTGGGCGGACTTTGACTTGTGAGCTAGGCGTGATCCTGTGGCACCATGTTGGCGAGTCAGACTTAGGTCCACAGGGTCGCGTGTCGGTGCGTGGTCTTCGAGAATGCCTTATTCAGTCCTGCATGACCTGGTGGAAGCTATTTCGGAAGATATACACCACTAGACAGTTGTGATTGATGTGAAGCGTGACACGCGATGCAGGACGGTAAGCTCGAAGCCAGTCAGAAGCGGGAGACATTGAAACTCTGGGTCTGCGGTCGTGTGAAGATGCCTGGCAACACGTCTTGTCAGTGACGATCGACAGAATATTGTATGGTGGATGGATTCATGGTGATAGAGCTCATGTTCCCACCGAGCGATCCTGGCAGAGGACCAAACGCCAGATGAGGGGACCTCCAGTCAGCTGGGTGCAACGACGGAAATTTAGTGACTGCTGTGGTGCTATCTTTGTCACGGTAGTGGGACTCGAATCACCATACGAACGTGGGCACGAGGTAGCCCACGTCGGGGATCGGGCTGACATCGCTTCGCAGGAGAAGTATTGTTGGTGGTGGTGGTGATGGTGGTGCTGGGTGCAAACAATGGCGATTGTGGCATTTGTTCCGGTCTTGTGATTGCTGTTTGCACTTGGGTATATCCTCCCTGGAAGAGAGGCATACTGTAGTGGTAGAGGAGAGGACGTGGTGCGACAAATTGATAAACCACGCCACGTTTTCGCTGCCGGAAGACCAAAATCATCAGTTTGTCCTTAGTACGGTGTTTGGCGAGAGTGAGCCTGTGAGGGTGGTAAATGGCCAAGGGGGGCGGCGTTGCGGGAGCGGAAGCAGGGGCTAGAGCATTTGGTTTAGGGGTCGGCTGCCCCCGTGGATGTGGATTGGGGGGCAATTGACCGCCGTACCGTTACGGGCGCCTTACTTCTAAGGTGCCTAGACTCTAGAGGTTCCAGGCACCTACCAGGGGCCGGCAGAACCACTAGGGTTTCAAGCGGTTCCATGAACGGGCCCCAGCGACTGGTCCAGAAATCATGACGACATACCCACCCACCACCAGCACCACCAGCACCTGGTGGCAGGAGGATGGACTGCGCACCTACTGCGTTCTCCGTACCGCCCCCAGCCAGTGTGTAGTATCCAGCACTGCCAGAGTCCAAACGGTCTAAATGCCCCTTCCAGCATAGGTCCGGTTTTGAGTTCTTTTTGCTGTCTCCCATCCACCCATCCCCAGCAGGAGGCAAACAATACGAGGTACAGGGTCAGTTAGGTACCGGCGACAAACCAGGCAGATATGGCACGGAGAGTGGGAGACAGGGAGTCAGGAACGGAGCAAACAGACTGGAATATCAATCACCGCTCATGATGGAGTGATATATGTATTAGTAGTACGGGAGCCACCCCCAGTGCCCACCCCCATCGCTGAGCACTTCCCGCTTCTCCTCCTCTCCATATCTCAGGTACTTTTCAAAAATCTTCCAACAACACCACTACGTACTACTGTACCGTTGGCCTGGAGCCAAGTGCCACACAAGAAGAAAGCAGTGCAACGAGATACGGCCGAGGAAAATTGCCGCAGCGCAGCCCGCCGTCTTTGGAGTTACATAATCACAGTGATCGGAAAATCCTAGCGACCATCGGGGGTGCAGTGTCGGTGACTGACAGACCCCAATTCCTCCCTAGGAGTACTCCGTTCTTTGCCCTCTCACCACAAAGTTACTACTACGCCTCTTCCTCGACTTTTCACTCCTATTCTCGTCTAAACGTCAGCGGCTTCACATTGTGTCCGCAAACCCAGATATCTATCTGCAGATTGTCTAGTTCTTTCATCACCATAATTGCAACTCATCCGCTTTGCAGGATTGTTGTCACCAACCACCTCTAGCCAGCAAACTCCGACCTCCGAGGCCACCACTATGCACGCCACGGCCACCTGTTGACCGCTTGTACAAAACACGACACCGACCCGCCATTCCCTCCACTATACTCCTTCTCCCTTTGTATTAACAGAACCATGGCCTCTCCTCTTCCTCCCGACCCTTATGTGGCGTTAGGGGTTTCCAAAGATGCAGACATCTCAGCTATCCGCACCGCTCACCGAAAACTCGCTCTCAAGCATCATCCTGATCGTATCAAGGACGAAGCACAGCGGGAAAGGGGAAAGGATGAATTTCAGAAGATCCAACAAGCGTATGAGCTGCTCTCTGATCCTGTTCGGAGATCACGCTACGATGACCGAGTCCGCTTGGCCGAGCTTCGAAGAGAAGCCATGATGAGAGACCCGCCACCAACTGCCACGACCGCCACCAGAACATATCCTATGAGACCCGCTCCGGCTCCAGCTCCGACTTCTACTCCTGCTCGCGAGTATCGAGAAGACGGTAATTACTTTGAGGAGATTCGCCAACCCAGAAACCCTGCAGCATACGACTACCGAGATCCTTACGAGGAAACTCCCCCACGCACGACCTCGAGAAAATACCCCGAATATGAGAAGAGAGCGCCTCCGCCATCCAAGCCAGCCGAGAAATCTAAGAAACCATCGACTGTCTGGCCAGGCATGATGGCGGCGGCGGCGGCCGTGAAACTGAAGAGCCAGGCGGAGAAGACAAGAAACAGCAAAACGGAGGAAAAGAACAGAGATCGCGAAAAGAGACGGGATCGGAGCGAAAAACTAGAAACAAGAAGGACAGCATACGTTGATGATTCGGAATCCGAAATTGAGATCAGACCCTCCCTGAAGTCCACCTCCCGCTCCAAAACAACGCCCCATTTTGAGCCCGCGTCGGAAGCTCCACGCAGAAGATCTCCCCGCTCTGAGAAACCCCGTGAGCACGACGAGGCAAACTTCGACTACAAATGGGAGAGACACCATGAAGACAGTAAGGCATACATGGCCAAGGCGAAGAATCGCCCCAGCATGGATCGAGCAGACTCAGACGCCTATCAATATTGGGTCGGAGATTCGAGAAGCAGTGGTCGCAGAAGTGGCAGTGACAACGAAAGACGACCCAGCTCGTCCAAGGGACACCGAGCACCAGTGGAAGATTACTTTCCGCCGACCTTTTCAAAGTCTACTTCGTCTCCGAGCAACCTGCGTCCCCATGTGGAAGAGCGCACTCCCTCGAAGCCTTCGGCCAGTACGCCACGTGACCGAGATTGGGATCGAGAGCGTGACCAGCGTAGAAGAATGCCGCCAACTCTACCTCGCTCCCAGACCGCACCTGTCCCGAAGCTTTCGACCAAAAAGGACACCGCCCCGGCAAAGGGTTCTAATCTGAAGCATGCCGAAACTCAGATGCACGATTCGGGCTACGGAAGTAGTCCCAGTCCACACACTCCAGAGATGAGAGAGGGAAGCCCGCCGCCAAGACCTACCAGGCCTCGACAGACATCTACCAAATACCAAATCGTCGATCCAGATGATCGTGACGATTTCTCGCGAACTCCACGGGTCAACAAGCTTGATGACTATAGTGATCGTTATGCCAGAACCTACCATCGCAGCCCGGAATCAATGATTCGGGAGCCGATGCCACGAGACTCTGATCGTCGCAAAGAGCGACCTGAACACCCGAGAGTTGAAACTAGACCGTCTAAAGCATCCCGCGGCGCCTCGCTTATGGAGGATTTCGTCCAAACCCCTCCTGTCCGACGCACCGAGTCAGCACGCTATGAAGACCGGGCCTCGCCACGTTCGTCACGAGAGTCGCCGCCTGTTTCGCGCAACAACAGTGGCCGTGATAAGCTGTTTGCCGAGATCTCCCCTGATGATTCGAGACATGCTCGACCTTATCCGGTCGACAAGGTCCACATTGCACCTCGTCGAGAACCACAATACGCGACCTATATGCGTGATGCTCCTGACTACCGTGATGGTGAGCCTTCGTCACGTTATCGCGAGCCTCCTCGAATGAGACGTCCTTCGGTTAGTGTGGGAGGATACTGACGAGTGCTGTCGACCTTGGTTTGCTGGTTTATTTGGTATTGGCTGTCTGATCACAATCCTTGATCTTGTTTGATGTTCTTATCCCGTAACGATCTTTCCCACGTACCATTCACGTACATATCCGTGACAATCGATACCACATTCATTTCCGACTCATTCTACCGGTTCAGATTGGGTTCCTCTCATGGGTGTTGCAGGCATCGGTTCAGGTGGCAGTTGGTGGCACGGAGGACTTTCGGAGGTTGACATGGAAAGAAATTCGACTTAATGTGCATTTGAGTAGGGCTCAGAGGAGCATGAATCCCAGGATGACAGGACAATCTCGGTTTCTACACAAGAGGAGAGTATAGTCTGTCTGCTCGGCTTTCGACGGACAGGATGATTTGTACAGCCTATATCTGTCCTCATTCGGACATTGATGAGTAACGAAATGCAACGAACATAAACTGCTCTGCCTGGAGAAATGTTTCGATCGTGTAAGAGATGTCGCCCAGCCAGAGATATGACAGTATGTATGATTTGTGGTAGCATCCTTGACAGGGTTGCGTCTCTATATGCACCCCCCTTACCCTGTATTCTGCCCCAGCGGCTCGTACATCGGCCCCAACCCCCGGCTGTTGATACTAACATGATTGACTTTCCACCGAGACGAGGCGCTCTCATCACTCCTTACTTCCTCTGGGGTCTCAATCTGGGGTCGTGGGCACGGGCCAAGTTCAACTGTTCGGATTACAACCACCTGCGTCCATCTGCAGTGAGAAGCTAATTAGCATGGTTGAGGTCTCTCTGGCCTGGCCTGGCTTGGTATTTGGGAACGGAATTGTCCATAACGAGAGGCAAACAATTCGGCGACAGAAAGGTCGATCGATAGAGGTCGCTCAGCGGCTCGCGGGTTGTGTGCAGTCAGATTTGGGTGGTAGGGGAGGGAGAAATGAGAGAATGCCATTTCTCGAGCCGCTCACTTCCTCCCCAGTCTAATCCTACGGCTTGGTCATGTGTAGAGTAGGAGGAACGATGGTGTATCGGGGCAGAGGAGAGCTGGGTTTGCTTTAGGAGTAGTAGCAGCTGGTAGTAGTCACGGTTACTTGCCAAGCTGGAAACCCTTGTTGTTGACAAGGGATCCTAGTCCAGCGAATCCGCCCCCGACCTCAGGCTCTGCTTGTATCAATGCCAATTTTGTCCTCACAACTCGCCATCATGCCCTTTGTCAGCCTGGTATCTTCTGCTTCTGCGAGCTTGCATTGTTTCCGTACCATAGTATCCTAGCATTTAACCTGGTTCAACACCTACTGTTCGTCCTGCAACCCAAGCGCTCCTCTGCGACCTAGTGACCGCCCTTCTGCAAGCCCCTCGATCCGACTCTCCTCTTACGCATAGTCGTGGATTCTAGCCCGCCAATTTCCCCGTGGGTTCTGCATTCGACCTGTCGGGACCTTCCTCTTTGCAGCTGTCGACACCCCATTGGCGTCTCCGCACAGTTTGCATGGCCAGAGATCTCGTCCAATGTACACGGCGCGTTCACCCTGACTTGAGGGGACGTCCAGTTTGCGCTCATCAGCATCGGTAATCCTGACCATGGCAGGAGTTGTCTCTGCAGCACCGGTGGCGACAGTGGTGAACGGCTCCAGATCGCCGTATGATGTGGTATGTTTAGACCCCGGACGTCGGCTGTGCCGCCGAGCAGCACAGACGGTATGCGCCGTGCGGGCTCAATCGCACGCATGTCCATGTCCATGGTCTAGCACCAGAGTCTGACGTTTGATACCACCACTAGAACACCACTTCGAATAAAAGTCGTCCCTCTGCCCTGCGCCAGCTTTCCCCCTCCTCCACGCGTACACCACTGTCGGGCCTCCCGCCAAATCGAAAAGACAATGCGAACGGTCGACCGGCCCACTTCAGGGTTGAGGAGTTGGGCCAACAGCAGGGCACCTTGACACATAGTGGGAGTGAGGCAGACAGTCTGCTCGATCTATACAGAAGCAACGCAAGCAGTGGTAATGTCAGTCAGCAGCCCAGCTATAGTGACGTCCCAGAAAATATGTATCGGCCTGAGGACGACGATCCCGAAGGATGGATTCATAGGGACAAGTTGGCCAAGATCGAAAATGAAGAGCTACAGGCTGCCGGACTCAATCTGGCGAACGCAAGACGCAACGTGAGTAAGGCCGGAAGAAGAGAAACGAGTCGTGGTCGCCGCGGTGAGGGCCGCAATTCCTCGGAGACCGGGAGGGTCGAGACAGAAGAAGACACCCCACGACTGGGTGCAGCGGAGGAAGATGGACAGGAACGAGCCAATTGGGATCTGCGCACACCAGAGGAGATTGCGGCTGACCAGGCGATGCTGCAGACATCCCGGAACCCAGCCTTGAAGAGGTCCGGGTCAAAGATACCTGTGCTGACTTCAAGCCCTCTGCCCATACCACAAGAAAGGATTGATCGAGATACTCCTCTGGCGAGGAAACGTACTATTAGTAATAGTATGAGCCCGGAGGATGGGATACCAGTCTTGAAATCCAGAAAACGGAAAGGAAGTACCGGCAGCCAGCCTTTGCAGGATGACCTCTTTTCTCACGACACGACGCCGGTCCCGACGAACGGCTCCAAGTCCGCGCCCAAACCCGCATCTCCGATCAAGACGAAGCAGAAGACCGCTCAGTCATCGCCTCCTGGCACATCGTCCGGAAGGAAGGTATCTGGGACGAACAGGAAACCGTCCAACACTGCCAAATTGGGAACACCGCCTTCATTTGGCCAGAGACCCGGAACCAGATCGGGCGAACTAGATCGTCCTCGAACAGCGGTCAACAGGCCCGAAGGCGATCCTCCGTGGCTTGCAACGATGTACAAGCCGGACCCTATGCTACCTCCTGAAGAGCAAATCATTCCAACCCACGCTCGACGACAGCAGCAAGCCGCATGGGAACAGCAGGGAGCTGTCCCAATCACCTATGATCGAAATTTCTCACCCTTGGCCATCCACACCGGCGATGGGTTGGTCAAAGCACCGTCCCCTCACCCACCTTTGTCTCCATCACCGGAAAGAGAGGAAGAGCGTGCCCAGGGCTCCTGGCCCTTGAAGCCGGTACCCAGTGTTAGAAACTCCGGGGGCGGCAGGCCTGGCACTGGTGGTAGTGCTAATGGCGGTTACAGCACGATGCCCAGGGTGACAAGTCCGGCGATTGTACAGAGCCCTAGAATGGGCAATATCTCTACCACACCCACTCAACCGGTCCGGACACAAGTTCAGCGCCTAGAACCCCATGAAATGGACGAAAAGGCCAAGGACAAGAGCTGCGGGTGCTGTATTGTCATGTGAAAGTCCCAACATGGACTATTTCCTCTGTTCACGACAAAGTTGTTGTTCACTTGTGTTTGGGTACGGATTTCTGTGTCTTTCTTTCGATGCAATTCTAGCGGGAGTGGTGCTTGGTTGGCTGAAAGGCGCGACTCAAGGAGTTTTGACCTTATGCTTCATCTTTTCCAGTAGCGACGATGAGTCGAAAGCATTGCTATTCTGTAACCACCGGGCCACTAGTAGGCACGGGAAACAATTCGATAAGATGCCAACAAGGCATGTTCATCCAGCTTGCGACCCGGACAATTAATCATGGTCCTCACCATCCTTTTGGACTCAGTCTGTCTATCCTTACATGTGCTTGTCACAGTACGGCTGACCAAGAGAATGTCTGTCACGTGATGTTCAACGCCACACAGCGACATCAGCCACGATCACATCATCATGCAGCCACAGTACAATAGTGCTTCGGCAGCTTTCGCATAGCATCGTCATCGACCATTTGTCACCAGGGCAGTGTTGGCATACTGCTCCGTACTCCAAAATCACCACGATTAGCAATTCTACGATTCTAGATCGTGCAGCCTCCTCCACTTGCAGCATTCAGTATATATCAACCCGCTCCCCTCCAGCAACACCACCCCTCACTCTTCGCAACAACGATCCCAGTCAACACCGCAACCATAGCTTCCTCAATCTTCGCTCCCTTCCGGAACTTGACCCGTTCGTTCTTCTCCTCGGCACCAACCACGTCCCCCGCAGCCATGTCGGCGGCCAAGCAGAAGGCGCAGCAGATCATCGCGCAGAACCCGGTCGTGGTGTTTTCCAAGTCCTACTGTCCATACTGTCGGGCGACCAAGAGTCTGCTGTCGGAGAAGCACGCAAAGTACTATCTGTTGGAGTTGGACGAAGTCGGTACGTACATGTCCTCCCTTGCGTACAACTTCTGTACACCTTGTTCTGTACACCTGGTTCTGTACACCTGGTTCTGTACACCTGGTTCTGTACACCTTCTTCTGTACACCTGGTTCTGTACACCTTCTTCTTCAACGAGCGTTCTACCTCCCTCAGCCTCACTGCAGTCACTAACATTCTTTTCGTCTAGATGACGGCGCCGCAATCCAAGATGCCCTCGAGGAAATCACCGGCCAGCGCAGCGTGCCCAACATCTTCATCGCGCAGAAACATATCGGCGGCAACTCGGACCTTCAGGCCAAAAAGGGCGAGCTGGACGGTCTGTTGAAGAGTGCCGGTGCCATCTAGGTCCTGCAGGTAGAAGGAGGTTGACATGACGTTGTAACTCGATGGATGAACTCTTGCGCTAGAGAGTCGGTTTCGACGTCAAAACTACTTATTAGGAATATCCAAGTACTCCGTAGACAATCAATTCTTCGGAACTACCGCTGCGATGGTTCGATTCGACTGCCTGCGTTCCCAGATATTGTTTATTGTTTCTCTTTCTCCCTCACTCCGCCGGATACTGACTGTGTTGTCATGGTTCTTGTCTTCCCGATTGCGTTTGCGAGTACGAGCACGCAGCGCGCTCTGGAAGGATTTAATCACAGGCGCCCTCGACGTTACAAGGTGCATGTTTTCGTTTCGAATCCTCCTTTTCAATTGTATCTGCGCCTGTATCATGCCATGGATGCTGACATTACAGTCTAAAGAGAGTCCAAACCTGTATCATGCCATGGATGCTGGTATTGACCATTACACTGTAGAGAGAGTCCAAACCTGTATTATGCCATGCATGCTGACATTGACCATTACAGTCTAGAGAGAGTCCAAACCCAAACTAATCAGGGATCGTGATGGTGGTGGTGGTGGTGTTGTCAGCTAGCGACAGCCAGAATCTTTGCTAAGGAATAGTAATTGAGGACCAGATCCTCACTGGCAGGTCTGGTCGTGGCAAAGGGGTTTGTAGAACAACCCAAAAGCCGGCCAGGATCACCGAGCGATGAGAGTGTGTTTGCAGCCCGTCCACCGCGATCACCGAGCGATGGGAGTGTTTTCAGCCCACCCTCCCACCAGACTCTCTTTGCGCTGTTTGTTGCGTTCGGAAAGTACTGCATATTACATATTGCATATTGCATATTGGCCCGACGTAGTCAGGACATGCGAGAATACGAGAGAGCCCAAACCAAGCGCATGGCCTCCACCCGTAGATTCGATTCTGTAGGCATAACTGAAATCTGGACAAGTCTCGAAAAGCTTGACAACTCCAAGGCGGGCTGGGCAGGGCTGTAGGAGTTAGGAAGAGGTGGTTGGAATATTCATTCTTTCCGAACTCATTTGTTGCTTTTCTCAAAGGCTGGGTGCCGCGCCTGTACTGACCATGTACTAATACAGTGAGTGTGACAGTCAGGGATTATGACTTCCAAGTTCACCGATGATTGTCCTGCCTCGTTACCTCTCGAGTCCATTGCTTCACCATGGCATCTCACCTCTATGCCACTTGAGTGGCCACAGTCCCAACCGGTCGTTCCACAAATGCCACAACCCCATCAATCACACTCTGCCTTGCTGGCTCACTGCTGACAGTCTTCCCTGCGAGATAATTCAACCACAACAGTCTGCCCACCCTCTCGTCGGCGACTTCGCCCATTTTCAAGCGATCTCCCTTCTTATCCTCGTTCCACACTGTCAACTTCCCCTCGGCGTCACGGGCCAAAAGAAGTACTTCACCCTTCGGCAGCTTCCGTCTCGCGCCGCCGCCAAAGGCCTGTTTGAAATCGTTGAGGGCCGACCCGAACGATTCGTCCTGGAATGAAGGGTCCTTCCTATCACTGGCGAAGTGGGCGCTTCGAGCCGTAATCCCTCGCACAAACCCATCCCTTAGATGCATGAAATCCGTATTGCGCGTGGGCACGATCCGGAAAGCCGTCCGGACCTGACCGTCTTTGACAATCTTGTTCCAGATCTCCTCGCCCTGGTCTGGGTCGACCAAAAGATCCCGCAATTTCGACTTCTCATTGGCAACGAGCGTCGTCGCCACAGGATCCGCCACCGAATGAACCAATCGTTCTTGCAGACTTGCGATATCGCTGACGGCAATGTAAAGCCCCACCACGTAGACCTGGATGCTCAGGATGGAGACAGTCCGCACTCCCAGGCCCACAAGTTGATATTCGACGTCCTTTTGCGTCCCTTCGTTGGCAGCGGCAGGAGTTGAGCTGGGTGCATCGGCAGTTACGTGGATGACCTTGGGGAAGAAGGGGATCGTGGAGGTACCGGTAGGGACTTGTTCGACTTCGATGTCTTGGGAAGCGACACCAACCGCCCCTGCGCCTACTAGAGATGGCGGAGCATCTAGTTGTGCAATCTTTGTCTTGTCCAAAGCCTCCTCTTCATGGGTTGCCCTGTTCTTTCGCGGGTATAGCGAAATTGTGCCTACAATGGCCAGTGTGCAAAATGCAATCCCGTATGCGGACCATTTCATCCGCTTCAATGTTCGTGCGCGCTCGACCTTGGTATCTTCGGTTGGTGTAGCAGACTTCTGATAGCGACGCTTCAGCAATTCTGCCGACCCATAAGTTGGGATGGGGGAGGTATAGGATGCATTGGCACGAGTGGTGTGAGACAGGAATCGAGCGAAAGAAGACCGTTGATGTTGTAGGTGTGATGCTCTGCAGCTGCAGACACGGCGAGAGAGCATAGTCAGAAGCGGAGATGCCTTCATCTTGACTGTTCAACCAGAAACAATGTGGTATGAGCGACACAAAAGAAAGGGAGCTTCATAGGATACCTATGGAACTGAACAAGGTTGTATGACGCCAAGTGCGCGAGCTGTGCGGCACTCAGCTAAGACTCGTTCAGCCTCGCCGCCAGACTCTCCAGAGCAGCATTTCAGCCAACATTGTTTTTCTAAGCAGAGTCCTCTGTGTGATTTCTCAATAGAATCGAAATCTCAATTCTGTCGTCGACTTGTAGTAGCAAGAACTATTATCTTCTTGACCTTACTCCTGCAACCAGTGGCCACGATACAGCGGGCCACAAATCCTCGTAGATCTTGTGTCTTCCATGTCATAACCCCAAAAAATCCCCCATCGCAGCTGTGTGTATGCCGAAGTCCTCATCTGGGTTCGCCCCCGACACTTTCTAGCATCAACATAACAAGCTGGTCTGTGATAGTCGTGATAGTCGAGCACTTCGATGCAACAGTTCCACGTCCACCGCGACCATGCCCAACCAACCACAGTTAGACACCATCGGGCACATGTGGTCCATTCGAAGTTGAGTAACTAGGGCCATCGCCCTCGTTTTTCTGTTCAATCTCAAATCCCGCGCTTTCCAGGACTCTATCCACCTGTCTACTCACCCCGGGAATGCCCTCCTTCAGAGCCTTTGCGTAGATTTCACTAAAATCCTTGAAGGCCTGTTGTTTCCCGTTGATCACAGCATTGCCACGCTGAACATTTTCAACAAAGTCCCGCGTGAAGATGTCGGGGTTGCGCCCATCGTCGACGTAATCGACGATTTCAGGGGCAATCTGCACATGCTGGATATAGTTGTTCGGCGATGCAGTAGCAGAGGTCAAATTCTGTAGCCGGGATAAGGATTCGGCCAAGTCGGTCATTTTGTCGACCAAGAGGTCTTGAGTTTCAGGCACATAGCCATGTGTTTGGATTTGTATCTCGGTCAGATCTTGAATAATGTCCTTGATTGTGTTGTGGACGCTGCTGGTATCCTTTACTGGAGCCATCACTTGATGTCTAGGGGCTATTCGATACAACGCCGGATCCAGTGTAGAATCAATCTGGCCAGAGACTCGCCAATCTGGCGTTGTTGCTCGTCTACACTCGGCGGCTGGGATTTGCAGTAGCTTCGCCTGGTCCAGCAGGCCAGAAAATATCGGGTCTTGAATTATCGCACAGTTTGCTAAGACTGCCTGTTGCTCATCATATGTCTGGTACAGCTGAGGTGAAGGCTCGTTCGCGACAGGAGTCGCCTGACCGTAATCACTCTGAACTTCGGAAAACGTTGACGCTGCGCCGGATAGCAAGGAAGGTGGTGAAGAACCTGAGACTTCCGGGGGGCTGGAAGGCTTTCCTACCGCAGATCGTCGACCTCGTCTTGGAACTTTGAGGGTAATGAACGGGCCACTTGATGCAGTGGATTGGAGGACCTGGCGCAGTCTTTCGGATGTGAGTCGTATAGTGATGAAGGTGGATGATGGACGTTCAGTTTGTTCTTGAGCCCCTTCATCTTCAGGTGTTCTTATTATTCTTGTATCGCCAGCTGGCTTCTGAACGGGCCTGCGGACCCCGGATCTGGTTCGCTGACCTCGAGTCTGACCGTTGTTTGGTGGCGCAGGACCAGAATTGTTATTGGTATTTGTCGCCCCACGCCCGCCCTGGCCCATCTTCAGGAGCAGTTTCGGACCCATATTGAACGTCTCTCTCTGGCTTAACCACCAGTGCTTGCGGAGTGGTGTGTAGATGAGTCAAAAGGATTGTGAATCAGTGCTGTGGTGATAGGGAGCGGAGAGATTACTTGGGATGGTACAGTGAAGAGAGACCAAAAGGATTGTCAAGCTACAGACCGCGAAGTCTTCACTCAGCAGGTGCTACTGTCTCTATTCTTTGTTGCCTTGACGTTCTGCCGGCTGGTGACCGCCTTGCTCAAGTAGATGTACTCCAAGAGTCCTACCACACTGAACTACGCTACACTTCCCGGGTCCGCACTGTTGTGGTGGACTTGGGCGCATCGATCGATGTCTCTACCATCTCAAGCCCTGCGAGACTGGGATATTTCTTGCTGAAATTCGCTTCCCAGTCGTCGCCAGCATTGACACTTGCAGTCCCTTCACTTGCTACCACATCCCCATGCCCGCCCATTCCAGTCCGTAGAATCTTCGGCTTGGGGGGTGCGGTAGGTCTCTGAGGCCGTGTTTCTAATCGCGTGAGGCTGACGGCGGAGCCAGGAGCAGACACTGCTTTCGGAAAACCATGTCTTTCACCATCGTGGGTACTTTGAGGTGGAGGAGGTCTGGTCGATTGAGTCGATCTCCGCTCCTCCGATCTCTCCGGCGACTCCGCAGAATCAGTAAAGTGGCCATAGCCAGTCGCCGTCTTCTGTGCAGGCCTGGCATTCTCACCCAACAGAGACCGCACTCTGGCCTGGATGGAAGCTGCCTTGACCGTTCCTACACCATTGATACCAACGCCTCCTCTTGCTGTTACTCGTTCCCTGTACTCTGCAGCAGCATTGGCGACCCGTCGCTCCTCCGCCTCCAATTTCCGCTTCTCCAGCTCACGCCGCATTTCGGGAGATAGGTCTTCAGTCTCGTCCAAAGGTGGTCGGTCATCACTCAGGTCCGTAGCTTCTGACCCTGCGATTGGGGTCAGAACGTTGATCGGATCTAACGAAGGAGAATCCGCCCTTTCTCTTGGATAATCGGAGTCGTTGTTTTCAAATTTCTTGAAAGCATCGCCAAATCTACCGGCCAATAACTTTGTGGTTCCCGTCAGGCCTATGGACGGCACACTAGAGCGTTTCATGTGTCTCGAGCCGCTTCCCAAGCGTATGTGATGATGTTTCCGTTCTTTCCCTTCTTCTTCTCGAGACTTCAGAAAGTCCACGTCTGATGTGATGTTTGTCGCCGATTCGGAAGGAGTTAAAGGCTCCATTTCGGGCTCTGCGCTGGTAAAGGTGGCGTCGTAATCAAGGCCCTTGATGTCCTTGTCTTTAATGTAACCAGGTATGCTTCCTAGGTTGACACTTGCCGGTCGAGGTCTGAAATTTAACGATCTTGATCTACTAACGCCGGAGTTTAGATCCCGCATCAAGGGCCGACCTCCATCAAGAGAAGGTCGCGCCGAAACGAGTGTCCTCGTCTCCACTTCATCGGCAAGCTGGGATCTGACGGCATCCTCCCGTAACAGCTTTGCGAGCCTTGAGCTGTTGTTGCTCGGTTCCGGCGCCCGCGTCTGGCTAGAAGGCTGGCTCACATCTGAAGATCTGGGCGGTTGTTCACTGGGAGGGAGGCGAGTAATTGGCCTGTCTGGAGTCGGTTGAACATCCGGGGGTGGTGAAGGCGTGGTCATAGTGCCAGTAGACACCATTGAGGGTCTTGGTGCAGCGACAGGTGGCGCACTTACGGTATTGCTGACTCGTACCTGGGGTTCCTTGATTTCGAGAGAACCCTTATGCTGCAATACAGGTTGCGGTTTGGTAATTATCGGAGGCTTTTCTAGAGAAGCGTTTGTTCTAGCAGGACTCGGTCCTCTTGCAAATGCCTCATCTGCTAGGGCATTCGTGACTCGCTGCGCCAAAGGAGGGTCGACGGCTTCTGATCTTCTCTCTGTCTGAGGTTCGAATGCAAACTTGCTACCCTTGTCAGTCAATAGGGAGAACTGATCGAGGGTCGGAAAGCGGGAGGAGAGTTCATCTCCGACGGTCATATTGTTTCCATCCAGCGCTGCGAAGGGATCGGGGCTCTCCACCATGCGTAGAGGCGACGGACTGGGCTTGGCTGAGCCGTGATGCGATACAGGTTTCGTTGGACGACCTCGTCGCATAGGTTCTATTTGAGGGATGTTCGGGCGAGCCTCCTGTCTAGGTGGAGACAGTGTTGCGCCGGCTTTGGATTGAGAGCTTGGAGGCTGTGCTGGATGAACTTGTTCTTTCCCACTCTCTGAGAGAGTGCGGCGCGTGTAGATGTCTGGGGTCGTCAACTCTCGACCATCCATTTGGCACGCCTTCTGCAAGACCTGATATATGGTCGGCCGTTCAGAAGGCCGTTCACGAAGCATGGACGCGATTAACAGTTTGAGCTGATCGGAGAATCGGGGGTAGGCCGGAAACTTGAATCTGGCGTTCAGGATGGCCATCTGTCCAGCTTCTTCAAACGGAGTGGTGTAATAGCAGAGTTTGTAGAGAAACACCCCAAGAGCCCAGATATCCGCCTTCTCGTTGATCGGCTGTTTCCTATACACGTCAATCATCTCGGGGCTCCGGTATTGAAGTGTCGTATGGCGATTGATGTCGTGTTCAATTAATCGACCCTCAGCGGCTGTCGTAGCGGCTGGTCTCGCCGGGGCTGCAGAGCCGAAATCGCATAACTTGTATATCCTGGACGTACCAGACGTGGAGATGAGCACGTTCTCAACCTTCAGATCCCTGTGCATCAGAGGTGGTTTCAGATAATGCATGCATGCCACGCCCTCGGCCACGTCCGTGAATATCTTCAAGATCTCAGGCTCCGTCAGTCTATTTTGTAAGCGCGTGTTCATGAAGTCAATGAGTCCGCCCCCCTCGCAGAACTCCATGAGCAGAAACACCTCGTAGCCGCCGCCCTTCAATTGCGAAGCGTGAGAATCAATATATTTGACGATGTGTTTATGACCCCGCAGCCTCTTCATGGTCTCGACCTCTGTTCTCATGCTGGCTAAGTGGTCCTTGTCAGGGACGGCTACCCGTTTGAGGACAGCCTTATGGTTTCCATCTACAGGACGCGGCAGCTGAACGACGTAGACATGGGCGAAACCGCCCTCAGAAAGGTAGCGCTCGATGACCACCCGATGGTGTCCAACGTGAACCTTGGTACCGGGTAAGAATGTACCTGCTGGTGGCGCGGGTGAAGGTAAAGAAGGAGGAGCGCTGTTTGAGAAGGGACCTTTGGCCCCAAGTTGAGAGGCGTATACAGCCATGGTGGCCGGATGTGAGGTAGTTGTCGGACTCGGGGTGGGATTCTGGTTTATCTGTCAATCATAGCTTGGGCAGGCAAGGGAGGCGGTGGTCAACGGCTTTCAGGCGTCTGGAAGCGAAGGGCGAGGACAGCTTGAAGTCGAGTCTCAAGGCAGCCCTGAAGGAGGTCAGTCGTCGGTCGACTTGGGGCTCGTAGGCGGAACCACCTCAGTTCCACCGCAGAAGGGCACACTGTCCAAAAGGCCCTTGGGCGTGGCAGCACTATTTACCTAGTGACCATTTTGGCCCCATCGGCATCGTCGGCCCCATGACGCAGCAACGCGAGTTTTGCCCGCAGATCGATTTTTCGAGCCAGGCTTTATTATTTTGCAAGAACTTTGTCCCGTCTCTTTGTCTGCCGCAAACCACTTCCCGGCACAAATACTTTTCAAGACAAACAGAATGTCTATAAAACGAAAGCGCGACCAGGACGAGTCCGAAGCTCATCTTGTGCAGGCTGAGGCGGCTACTACAACGCAACACAACGGCGCAACCCAGGATTCGGAAGACAAATCGGGGAAAACAAAAGGACGGTCGCGGCAGGAAAGATCAGAACGCAGGTCGAAGAAACTTAAGAAGTCAAAAGAGAACAGATCTCATGCGACCGCTGAAGTAGATACCGTGCCGGTGGACAACAAAGCGGCCCCCCCCTTGGAAGTCGAAGCGACCGCACCCGACCAGAACCAGTCTGCCCTTGATAGCGAATTGAGTCAAAATCTATCCACCAAGACGAAGAAACCGCAGAAGGCAGCTAGCGATGAGAAGAAAAGTGCACAGGCACCGACAAGGTTCATCGTCTTTGTCGGAAACCTCCCCTTCAACGCGACAGCGTCTCAAGTGAGAGATCATTTTTCCAAACTCGCCCCAAGTAGCGTGCGCCTATCTACAGACAAGGCGACTGGGAAAAGCAAAGGCTTTGCCTTCCTCGAGTTTGACGCCTACGACAAAATGAAGACTTGCCTAAAGCTTTACCATCATTCTCTATTCGATCCCGAAGGCAAAGCTAACGTGGGCAAGTCGGGAGAAAAAGCGGCAGGGGGAAAAACAAAGGGCCGAAAAATCAACGTTGAATTGACAGCCGGCGGCGGTGGGAAGAAGAGCCAGGAGCGAATGTCGAAGATCAAAGGCAAAAACGACAAGCTTAACGAGGAGCGGAAAAGAAGGAGCACCAAAGATAAATCCGAACAAAAGAAGGCCGCCGCGCAAGGAAAGAAGCCTCCCGTGACTGGCGCAAACGCCGCAGAGGCGACTGAAGCTGTACAGGACGACCGCGGTGCTATACATCCCAGTCGACTTTCTCGGGTCGGACATTGATGTTGGCGGTTCATGAAATAGCGTTTCCAATTGCAGGCCACGGAAAACATCAGAAGATTTGAACCCCCCCTCTTAGCTGAACGCCCATCCTTCCAAATAGATTGCTCGTTGATTAATCATATGATGGAGATTCTTCACTCCCTAACCCCGACCGAATACGGTCGGGGTTGAAACTGAGCAAAGAAGAAGAGGAAGCAGCGAAGCTGGGAAGAATCTATGTCCACCTTTGTGCAGTGCGTTCCTATAACCACTCGCGTGCCCCAAACCCGGATCTCGCTCCAACAACGCTTCTAGAGAATGGTGCACCTCGATTTCTTCTTGGTGGTCGTTGGTCGAGGGTTGAGGACAGCTCTAGAATTTCCTATCAGTACACTCGTCCAATTTTTCGACCGAGGGTTGTCACCTGATTGCTTCGTCAAATACACTTTTGAGATTTCGCTGTGTCAATGCGGAGCATTCAAGATATTTGACTGCTTTAATTTCTTTGGCCACAGCGAGAGCCTGCTCGTACGACACCGGTTCCATCTTTTTCGCCCTCAGACTGTCGGCTGTGGCTTTGTCTTCTCTCAGATCCAGTTTAGTCCCGACTAGGATGATAGGCACACCGGGGGCGTGATGTTCGATTTCGGGGTACCACTAGGCCGAAACCTGTCAGCTCACAGGATGCTGAACAGCAAGGGAGGAAAGGATGCGCACCTTAGCCTTGACGTTGTCGAAGCTGGGAGGAGATACAATGGAGAAACATATCAGAAAGACGTCCGTCTGCGGGTAAGAGAGCGGGCGCAATCTATCGTAGTCTTCCTGGCCAGCTGTGTCCCACAATCCCAGGGAAACGGGTTTGCCATCTACCATGACACTGGCAGAGTAGTTGTCAAAGACAGTGGGGATATATTCGCCTGGGAAGGCATTCGTGGTGTAGGATATGAGCAAGCAAGTCTTCCCCACGGCACCGTCCCCTGTTACCACACATTTTATTGACTGCGTTGCTTGCGCCATATCTGGGAGATGGATGGATTTCGAGTTTGAGTGCTCGGTCGTTCAGCGAGTGTCGGTGTATATCGGGGAGGACCAAGGGGCGATGATGTCTCGGTCACAGCTGCAAGCCGCGGATGTGTTGATTTGGATGACGCGAACCGTGTCCAGCAGCTGGGGCGCGTCTTCGAGAAGGTTAACAAGCCCACAGGGCCCAGGTGTTGCACAACAGAAGTATGCAGGTCCTGTAGTTTGGGACACGATTCAGAGGGGCGACCAGGAGGCACAAATGGCTAGTTTGACAGCGTTGGATGCAGGTGTACGGAGCAGTGCAGTCGCTGAACTGTACGAAGTGAGTGCAGGTGAGAAAGGTGCGCTACAGTAGTGACTGCGACTGCGACTGCGCGGGAGCATCCGTAGTAGTAGTTGACTTCAAGTTGGGGGGATGCTGCGGTGGCCCCCAGAGCGGCTGCTCTTAGACCCAGGCCCCTAAACCCCCTAAACGAGGGTTAAGAGCTTCAACTTGGAGTTGATAGGCAATGACTCCTGGGACCGAGCCCCTCTGGCTAATGCACTTTCTGAGACGCGGCACTGTTGTGTTGAGCCTGGGGTCTGCGATAAAGTGACCAATATCTGGCAAGAGACTGTCTGTTTTGACATAATACTCGACATGGGCAGAGGAACTCCAGTGTTTTCCAGGCCATGTTTTGAAAGGGACTACCCACGGTGGCAGCACTGGTGGCTGTTCCGAGACACTTACAACCTCAGGTGACAGGGCTTAGGAGGCTAAAGTGACGCCCGTAACGAGCCAGTGATGGTGGTGATTGTTGAGTTGCAGGCATCTTTCCCACGCTGCCGCCGCTGCCGTACCCTGAAACACGACAGCACTCTCTACTCCGTACTGCAGCGTATGTGTGTATTGTCTCGTTCACAGCGGCAGTAGAGGTTGTATTTCTCCCTTAGCAGGGATCATTATCCAGCAAGGCTTGGGAGCCTCCTATGCCCTTCGATGCTAAAACTTCCCACTGGTAGATGATGACTGACACAGATGAGCACACAGTGGACCTTGTTGACCACCAGCGCGTGTACGAAAAGTTCCACTGCTGTTGTCTCGACCATTATTGTCGCCTTTGGCTCTTGCAGCATCTGCCATTGCGCACCCCTTTGCATTACTCCGTCTCGGCGCCTTCAGGGAGGGTAGCGATTCTATTGCCGAAGGGGGGACAGCCGTCGAGTGAGTGGTGGTCGAGGTTTTGAACTCTTATCGGAGCTCAACTTAATGATGATGCTGATGAGAATACATGCCCAAAGAAGCTCAAAGAGCATCAGGCAGGGCTCCGTACTCATGTACGGTGTACCTAACTGCAGTACATACCTAACCTACACCATTCCTTCAGGCCTCCAGAGAGGTGTCAGGTTCCCCGCTTCGCAGCAAACGGCCTGAAAAGGTTAGTGGCATCATCACATGGCTCTTCCCTTCCCTTACCTATTCTCTCATTGCTGTTTCTGAAATATCGTATCGTTTCTAGTGTTAGGGCTGACTTCTGCTCCGCCTCGATTTCGTGCGACCTGTATCCAAACACCATTGCGCCTCTTAGTCATCGCGCTGAACGTCTTCCTCGAGGGGACTTCCGGTAGGCACTCGGGTCATCTAAATATCCCCGAGATACTCTTTCAAGCAGCATGGAACAATTGCAGCGCCGCCTACGACAACATCACAATAACGCCGTCAGACAAGGTTGTGTGCCCTTTGTCTGCTAATGGCGTGCACGTTACGAGGCACTGGCCCAAAAGGAGCCTCCCTACCAATTTAATACTACTACTCGACGTTGCTTCCATGCGGCTCTGCCTTGTCTCTGATAGCTTAGGTTCTGTCCACCCCCGTCGACACTTGCCCTAGAGTAACGGAGATCAACTGCCTCTTATCGACATGTCGAACGCAGTCCCAACCAGACCGCCGAGAAGGTTTCAATTCATCGACAATAGCGATGTAGCTTCCATGAGAACCCATTCGACTCAGGTTCGACGTCATGTCATGCAAGAATACATGAGAGAAAAAAGGTGGGAAGCCCGGTCTAAGGCTGATGAGGGCGCCGAAGGTGCTCTCCAAACCCAAAAAAGACCTGCCAAACCACGGTCACAAACTCCAGCTAGCAAAGCGCGCTCGAGGAGCGGAAACATCGTGAGCCTCAAACCACCCAATTCAGAGAGCGGCAAGTCATCCAGAACGACTTCAGATGAAAAGGATGTAGATCGCGCCAGTGACGTTGAGGAGGTTGTCCGTTATGGGCCTGAGCGTCCTCCAGCTCCAAGGAAATTGATGAGCTCTTTCCGCTTGGGGTCAGCGTCTTTTGCCAGGCTTGCAATGATGACACCTCCTGCACTGTATTCTCCTCCTGCTACCATCTCGTCTGGCAACTCTGCCGCTTCTCCCGACACGTGGACCTGGCCGTATGATGCAACTGCCATGCACAGTCCAGAGCCGCAGTCGATTCTGAGTGCAGCTCGAACCGACCCGTTCGACTGCCTCCCGATGAAACTCAGCGTACAGGATCAGGAGCTCTTCGACTTCTATGCCAACGTCATGCCCTCGTGTTCGTATGGATTTGAGAGGCGGAGCCCACATGCTCACAACTGGTACCTGTCAGTTTTCATCCCGGAGGCAATGAAAGGGGCCGTCTGCTTCCAAAATACAATCCTCGTGCATGCGGCTAACACCCAAGCCTGGGCCAAAGGGCTCGCTGAAACACCACTTGCTATCGAACACCGAGCGAGAGCCTCCCAATTGCTTCTCCATCACTATCAGCAGTATCCCCACGATACTTCGGACGCAACAATCTCTGCCACCCTCTCTGCTGCAGCCTTGGAGGATTTTGACCCTCGTATTGAGCGGCGCAGGTATGCATGGATGCACTGGCAGGCAGCGGTACAAAAGATCCGAGATCGAGGTGGTCCTGCAGCCTTGGTTCAGCACAACAGGCTACAAATGCTGATCAACTGGTCTGACTATATTTTTTCTGGATACAACGCCCATGGCGCCACGTTTTATTTCGACTACCAGTCGTCCCCCTGCCACTTGAATGAACAAGAAGCTGAAGCTATTGCTCGTGCAGAGATTGCACAACAGTGTAATGAATTTATCACGTTCCTCAAATGTGCAGAACATCTCGCGCTTGAGCAGGCCGGTATGATGACCAACCCCATCTTGAGGAACCAGCAACCCCTACGCTACACTGTCTTTCTTCCTGGGCAACCGCTCTACAACCTTCTAGCCAGCCCCAATGGCCCACGCTATACTGAGACCGGACAGTTCAAGCAGATAATTTCCAGATTGGCGGCTCTGATGATGATAAACAAGGCCGTCTGGGAATATCGTCACTCTACGGAGTTCAGTGAAGGGTTCTTGGTGGAACTCGTTGAAAACATATTGCACAATGACCTGGATCAGTACATCTCGGTGGAAGCGCTCATACAAATCTTGTTGAGCGGCTGTAAGGATCCCCTGTTGTCGCATACTGAGCGACCCTGGTTTGTAGGCCGGATGGTGAAAGTGTCCAAACGGTTGACGCGACCAACCTTTGAAAAGCTGAATGAGTTGCTATTGCGTTTTCTGACACTCGGGCCAGAATTGGAGCCGGTCGTGGTAAGCTGGGAAACCGAGCTACGTGCCGAAATCATACAAGCGCCTCTTGTCAGCTACCAGTCAAGGTTTATGCAGGGATCGGCTTGATCGTGTGTTTGTGTTTGTGTCTCTTTGGTGGCAGACTGGTCGAAAGTCCTCGGTGCTATTCCTTTGCTGCAGGGATGATGTGGCGGCATGACGCTCAGTCAGCTGGCAGAATGACAAGTGAGTGGTTTACTAACTTCAGGCGGAGTAGTATGGCGAAACCCCTCGTTTATTGAGATGCCATAACGTTTTGAGGCTGCCTGCTGCAGAGCCGACGAGGACAGACATGCACTTGACATACGAGCTCTTAGGTGCACAAGTTACTGGGAGCCTGACAGAACTGTGCGACATGCTTCAGCTCGAACACGATATGATGGATCAGACTCTCGAGGAGCATGAACCTAATATTAGGCGAGTTCTTTCACCTTGGCCCCGCCACGGCTTCAACCTCACCTCAAGTTCCTTGTCACTCGTCAGCAACTAAAATGTCTTTTGTATCCATCAGCTGAATAGCCTCTTTGCCGCATGCCTCGATCATCAAGATCATGCTATTAGCGGTGCAACGAGCCTTCCGAGCAGAATGCTCTTGGTTAGCTTTTGTTGTGCTTTCGCCTGCCTAGGAGCATTTCTCTTTGGCTACGGTGAGTCGACTATTTTTCGCAATGAATCCCCGTGTCGGAGTATTCCCTGCCGTGCTTGTACGTGGAACAGTCTTCTCGAACGGGCATGACTTCACGTGGACGGCGCCACTGAGAAACCACTGCTGATCGCAAGGACCGTGATACTGTAGACTCAGGCATTATCGCTTCTTCGATAGCACAGTCGGATTTCGTCGATCGCTTCGGCCATGGCACCTTATCAGACAATACTGCGGGTGGAATCGTGTCATCCTTTACTGGAGGAGCCATCATTGGATCCCTGTTCCTCAACCTCTTGTCTGATCGATATGGCCGCCGTGCTGCCATCTGTTTTGGCTCCTCTCTTGCCTGCCTGGGCGGCGCTTTGCAAGGCGGAGCGAACAGCGTTGCTACGGTCATTGTCGGGCGAGTAACTGCCGGCATCGCCGTTGGCTTACTTTCCGCTACTATACCGAACTATTGTTCCGAGGTCGCTCCTCCCAGGATCCGGGGCATGCTGGCTGGATTACAACAATGGAATATCGGCCTCGGTTTTGTCTGCGCCCAGTGGATCGGCTATGGTAGCTCTTTGGTTGAGGGTCCATTCAGTTGGAGGTTTCCTCTCTCGATCCAGGTTCTCCCGTCACTCGTACTCACCATTGGGGTATGGCTCCTGCCCGAAAGTCCGAGATATCTCGCAGAACGTGGACAGACAGATCAGACACTTGCCGTGTTGAGAAGGCTACATGACGACGAAGAGCTCATTGAGACTGAGTACGTGCGAATTGAACAGAACCTCCAAGCTGAGCGACATTCTCGCCTGGGTTGGTTGAACATGCTCCAACATCCTTCACTTCGACGGCGAGTGCTCCTTGCTTGTGGGATTCAACTTTTCACGCAAACATCCGGCATCAACGTTATCAACTACTACGGACCAAGGATCTATGCCCTCTTGAATTTCAGCCCTACTAAGAGTCTTCTTATCATCGGCATTTACGGCGCGCTCGCACAGGTCTACAACACCATCTGTCTGGCTTTCGTGGATCGGGTGGGCCGGCGCAAGCTCCTGATCCCGTCAATGATAGGCATGGGAGCTGCCTTGTGTGTGAATGCCACTCTGGCGCATTTCTACATCGACGGAAATCACCAGAGTGGTGGCCGGATGGAAAATGCGCTGAGAGCCTGTGTGGCCATGAATTTCGTCTTCTCGATCTTCTTCACCAGTCTAGGTTGCATCAGTTGGATCTTGTGCAGCGAGCTGTTCCCAACGGCAATCCGAGCCAAAGGCACATCGTTATCAACATTCACAAACTGGTCGACTAACCTCATCGTCGCACAGTGCTCGCCAATTGCACTTTCGAGGATGGGATACCAATATTTCTATGTATTCACCGCCTTCAACTGGGTTGCGACTGTGGTGGTGTACCTGTTTTACCCAGAGACCCAGGGACACAGTCTAGAAACGATGAATGAACTGTTCGGTGATTTGCAGATGCGCCCTTCTACGGTGTACTCCAGCGAAAATGTCCAGGTTCACACTATATATTCAGTGAAACGCATGATTGGAAAGGGCTCTGGGTCAGGAAATATAGGACCAGGCGCTGCTACAATGCTGCATGGCCCGTCGCCCGTTCATGGGGAGGCAGCTTCTCAATGCCGGCAGATTGAATCAGCTTGATGGATACCGCTCCTGCGAGACGGTCACTTGATGCATCTCCCTGGCCACTGTCCGACACTCTGTATGTAGCACGCAGCTCACTCAGCGGTGCTTTGGCCTGATACTTGTGGATGGCGCAGTGATACCAACGTGGCAGCTCTTGTATCGCACGAGCGGTGGCCCCACGGTACTATTTCTAGAGCTGGCAAAGGGTTGGTGAGAACGGCGACCGTCGGGCGTGGGTAATGAAATTGACGATCAATCCATCGTGAGAACTTTGTGTTCATGCATTGTCGCTCATCATGATCTGCGCGCCGACTGAGTGTCCGTCCTATACCGGAGGACATTAATATATGTATCAGAAACACGGAACATCTTGTCATGGTTCTTGTCCATGTGCCAAAGGGCGCAATGGGGTTTGGGGCGGGAATTACAGTCCTAATTAGTAAGTGGAAGAGCCCAAAGCCACGCGACGAAACCGCTGCCCCTCGAACGCCACCAAGCAGCGACAGGGAGCGAGGAGTTTCCATGGGGTTTGAACTCGCAGTCATTGGGTGAGCCCACGAGTGAATCCAACAGTCGAGGAAGCTTAGAGGTGCTTAAGTCCACAGCCGATGGGGCTCCTTAGGCGTCACGGCGGCAAAGAAACCGCAATTCAGTGTGCACACGCGACGGCCATTCGTCGATAGCAGACAAGAGCAGACCCGGAGCCAGGGTCCCATGCTTTCAGTGGAGGCTTGGGGGTCTGAGGAGCCCAAGGCTGCCTGTAAATGGCCGCAGCCAACCTGCGGAAGCGGGAGCAGGGGAGAGAAGCATCGGCGGATGGCCGCGCACTCGACACCTAGCACCTGGGACCGGGAGGGACCCAGAGGCCAAAGGCTTAGGTAGGCTTAGGCCCAAGACTGACTTGACAGGGGGCTTGGGGGCTTAGGGGCCCTTAGGCTTGATAGTGGACGGCTACACCCCGGCTATGTACCTAGGGATGTACGACTATCACCATCAGGGCCAGAAATGAACCCTAAGCCCGGCGCCCTCTCGCACCAGCGTCCATTTCCAGTCACTAACAGCATCCGGCCTATTGCTACCGTTCCACCCGCCGGCCCAAGCTCCGTGCATCGTTCATTAATTCATCGCCCATGACGGCATCTGGCTGGCAAGTCCTGGTGGTCCCCCGAACAAAAGGTCGAGGGGCCCCTAAGCCATTGATTCGGCTGCTAGTAGTCGAAAGGACCCAAAGACCAGCGCGAGATCGGTGCTCTCGCTATTTCTTGTCGCTGGCTAATCAATCGATTGTACGTACCTTCTTCGCACTACATCCGGACTTGTCACATTGCGACGCTGTCGTACTCTCTCTTTTTCCGCACAACGGTATTTCGACTTTTCACATCATGGCCATCTTCCTAGCCTTCTAAACCCTCGGATCCGCCACCTGAACCGCCCCCGGGCATCTCCTTCGCCGGCATCGAACCCACCTCGATCGTCCCCCAGTCCTCTTGGCCTGGCCGTTCCTTTCCATGCGTCACAAGTCCGGACCAAGTCAACTTCACCCTCAACCGTCGATTTACGAGCGAATGGGTGCACTCCCACCTTGCCACATCTCGCTTGACCGCCTTTCTCTAACCAAAGTAATCCGACTCGATGGGCGACCAAGAGAGGGTGACTCCTCGGTCGCTGCACCGCCCATCCGATGAGGCACTGGGGAAAAGTGAACTCGCTACGCCTGTCCTCGCACCTTCTACTCATCAAAATGACTCGAACGCTTCGGATTCGCGCCCCGAATCGCCTTTGCCCGAGTCGCCTTCAAGCGAGTCCGGCACCAAGCCAACCCCGCCCATGCAAAAAAGGCGGCGGGTAACGAGGGCGTGTGATGAGTGTCGGCGCAAAAAGATCAAGTGTGATGGCAAGCAGCCTTGCACCCACTGTACCGTGTACAGTTATGGTATGTTTACTGTAGCCGCTTTCGGTCTGCGAGAGTATGTCTGGAGTGAGCACGATTGACCTTGTCTCGCAGAATGTACGTACGATCAGCCTTCGAATCGCCGAAGAAACCCAGCTCCGCAATATATTGAAGCCTTGGAGCAGAGATTGCACAAGGCCGAATCCATCCTACGCTCCGTTCTTCCCAACCTGGACCTTGACGACCCCAAGTTTGACGCCCGATCTGTCGAGCAACTGATCGAGACCTCGAGAACGGGATTGCCCACCAATGGTACCGGAGGTCGGCCAGCGCCGGCGGACTCTTGCTCGAAACCAGATGACGATGCTCAACTTCAATCCATGGTCGACCGCACCGGGGCCTTGGATCTGGATGACCATGGCAATTGGGATTTCCACGGCCATTCGTCAGGTTATGTGTTCATGCGGAAATTCCGTCCCCAATTTGGCGATCAGTATCTGTACCAGTATCTACACGCCGGGAAGAACCGCACGATATCTCAGATTTTCGAGTCTCCCAAATCTGCCCATTCCTCCCCATACGACTTTTCCCATGCCGTTGGCGTTGATTTGCCCGCAAAGGAGGCCGCCATCGAACTGTGCCGAAACACCCTCGATGACTGTTGCGCTTTGATGCGCCCCATACATCGACCAACTTTCTTTCGACGGCTTCATGCTATCTATGATACAGATCCCGAGCAATACAACAATGACCATGTTCAGTTTTTGCCTTTGCTCTACGTGGTGATGGCAGTGGGCTGCCTATTTGCCAAGACAGAGAACGACAACGCTATGCTGAACCTCAAGAATTACAAAGAAGCCATTGAACAGGGGTATGTTGGACCTGGCTTGAGAGTCCTTGTCGCTAACTGCGAGCCAGATACCAATATTTCCATACTGCAAAGCAGATGCTCGACATCACCGACTGCAGAGATTTGGTGACCATCCAAATAGTCGTCTTTATGATCATGTTCCTCCAATCCACCGCGAAACTGCCGATTTGTTACGCTTACCTGGGTATCGCTCTTAGAGCATGCTGTCGTTTGGGGCTCCATCGAAACGTCCCTAACAAGTTCAGCCCCATCGAACGGGAGGAACGAAAGCGCATTTTTTGGGTAGTCCGGAAGATGGACTCGTATGTTGGAGCGGTGCTTGGGCTTCCGCAAATGCTGAGCGATGATGACATCGATCAAGAATTTCCCAGCGAGGTGGATGACCAGTACATCACCGAGGACGGCATCCAGCCAATGCCAGCCGGCACGTTCCCACTCCTCAAAGCGACCAACGCTCACACCAGACTCACCAACATTTTAAGGAAAGTGGTTCGATACATTTACCCTATCAAAGGATCCGATGGATCACAATTGGATCCGAGATACAGCATCAGTCATAAACAAATAAGAGAGTTGGAGCGTGATCTGCAGAATTGGATGGACCAATTACCCCCCGAGTTGAGACCTTCGGAAAATGCAGGACGAGAACTGGCGAGGTGAGACCACTCCGACATGTTTCATGCGAAGAAGGGTAATGATTTGCTGACACATGACAGGGTTCAACAGCTCCTTCGAATGTCCTACGCGCACGTGCAGATGATGATCTACCGCCCTTTCATCCATTACGTATCCCAGGTGTATCAGTCGAAAAGCCTGGACAAGCGGAGCTTTGCTTGTGCGGCTGCGTGTATCAGCGTTGCAAGAAACATTGTGCATATTACGAGTGAGATGAAGAGGAGGGGCCTACTGGTGGGATCGTATTGGTTTGTCATGTACACGACTTACTTTGCAATCTTATCACTCGTGTTTTTTGTCATTGAGAATCCCGACAGCCCTGCGGGGAAAGACATTCTCAAGGACGCAATCGAAGGCCGGGATACGCTGGCCGGTCTGGCGAAACGCAGTATGGCTGCAGACAGATGCACGAACAGCTTAAATGTAAGCCGGCCCTGACCTGGTGCAGGATTGCATGCTAACCTATCCTCGGGCAGGGTCTCTTTGAAGTACTGCCAGAAAAACTCAAAGAGCGACGAAGTTCTCTGAACTCGGCTTCCACCACGTCTCGCAAGCGCCCGCCACCGGGAAGTGAGCCAGGCTCGTTGCAAGCGAGGCAAACCGCATCCAACATTACAACACCGGCGAGTCTGAGAGAAGGCTCTGCAACTCCCAGTCGAGCCCGGACGCTCCCGTCCGACTTTCTAGCCAAACTCGCCAAAAGAAACTCCATGCCTGATCCCCATGCCCTCTCAAATCTCTCTGACAATGGCACGTCGGTGCAGACGCCCCAGGTGATGGGTTATCAAAGCCCGACTGTGGCATCCCCCCTCTCCGGGAGCTTCGACTTCACACCACAGATGGGCTACGCGCAAATTCCCGACTTGAAAAACGTCATGTTCCCTAGTGACAATCCTTTTGCCTACCCGAACCAACCCATCAGCACCCTCGAGTCGGCCGACGGATCATATTCGTATCAGGACCATGCCATAACGCCGACTGATGGTAGCATGTTCGGCACACCGAGCAATTCCCATGTCCCACTAGGGCCGATTCCGCCATCACATCTGGGGTTCGAATTTTCGTTTCCGCAAGCACCGAACGAGGCGGCTAATTTAAGCCACGATTTCGGTGGTAATGGCGGACATTTCAGTGCGCCCTTGACCGACATACTTATGCACAACGCTATTGGAGACCACCTCCATCTAGGGGGACTAGGTGATTTCTCCGAGACAGTGAACGTTGCGGACATTCCTGGAGCCAGCCACCATGAAGAATATTGGAGCCAAGTGGATAAAAGGCCGGGGGAATTGGGAAATGGACTCGCGCCTGGAGTACACCCGAATTTAGAGGGATACCTCAACCCGGAGAGTTGGACTCAATGGGGCGATCAACAATATAACCACCAGCAGCAGTAACGCCTTGGTTTGTCATGGCCACACGGGCGTTTTGGTTGAAGGATTGCATCAACTAGGCGGGTCTCGGGTTTTGTGGTCCTGGGAGAAGGGATAGCACGGCATCTTTGATTTGGAGGAACGTTGAACGCGACAACTTGGATAGTACAGCGAGTCTTTTGGGCGCGAAGGGATGGTTTGTGTCATTAGAGCGGCGCCAATTGACTCGAATGGGCCGTTTTGAGGACTCTTCTTTACGCAGAGCCTACCGATGGGAATCAGGCGAATTGTTTGATCGAACGATGGCCTGCTTGTGCCTTGCAACTTAACGTCTATAGGATCATCAGGGCAGTGACATGGTCGCAGGTACCTTCTGACAGAATAAATCTAGACCCATGGTGAGTACATGTAAGTACAAGTAGGTATTGTACATGTAGGCAGAGAACCAAGACAGACATCACAAGCATGACTACATGTAGGTTAGGTAGCTAGCAGGTACTTGCACTCGCGCAATTTCCAAGCTTTTCCGCCGTCCAAGAGATTCCGCCCTGTATTGGCAACGATCCAAGAGAATTGGCAGCATCATTGGCATCGGCATTTAATTACTTAGAACTCCTACCCACCCACTTACTGAAAGGTGCAGCCACCGCCTAGTACCAAGGGATCTTTATAACTACTACATACTGCTCTTCGACAAAGTTGCTGGGTTTGTTGGGCGGCGATTTGCCCGAGTGATATCTTTGACCATCAACGCCGACGTCTTCAACATCCACTTGTTTAAGCCTCGATTCTGTACAGTATAATCCAATCGTCCATTCTTGATGTGCGGATACTGTTCTGTTGAGTAATGAAAAAAGGGTGGCGTCACAGCAGTCGCAGCAGCAGCGCACAATTCTACGAATACATTCTTCTGTGCTGTGGACGGGACGACAGACTGACCATGCCTACTAGGTACTGAAAAGGAATCACTATCACTGCCAATGTACCACAGTAGATTTTGCAATGATACCATACATCAAGACATCAATGGATTACTGGATTACTGGATTACTGCCTACATGCAGGCGTGCAGGTAGTAGTCGACGGCGAGGCATAAAAATTATGCCAGTCGACAGGGACAATTTGTGTGGTATTAATATTTGCCACCTACAACAAATGGCCGCTTGGCACCATTGCCACTAATTACATGTCTTTCCCCTGTATGCCGTAACTCCGTACTCCGTAATTAGTGCTAGGATTATTGGCATTTGGCCATTTCTCTTGTCCCGCTCCCAAGAAGTTCCAAGAAGACCCAAGAGCCCAAGAGTCCAAGACCTTTCCAAGATTTTCCGAGGAGCGCCCAGCGCCCAGCATTATTGCGCGCAGAGGGCTCCTAAGGCTGGTTGTTAAGCTGATGTTGGATGAATGCCCATGTCCTCCGCTGCGACTGCGAAGGTGAAGAACACGCGACGCCACGCCCACGCCCACCACGCCACCATCTCCTCCTCGCACCAGATCCAGAGCATCACTGATGCCTATTTCAGCTCTGCCTTCCCACTTCACCCACCGACAAAAATTCGCTTCCGTTCTCCCAAACACGGACAGGCGCCCCACCTGGAGGCCGCTGACTGGTGACTGGTGACTGGCGACTCGCAACTTGCGCTGCATCCGAGTCTGGCCTGGCACGGTCGCACCTTCCCCCTCCCTTGCTTGGAACTGTACCCCGTAGCGGCTTGGCAGACGAATCATTGCCAAGTCCGCTGACGACTAACCCTCTTGGCGCCGGGCTGGCATCAAACTGAGTTGCTCCCAGTCTGCCGCCGTATTGGCCGCCCCTAACTAGACACTTTGGGCTGCTCCCTGTCCACTCACCCGCAGCCATCTGGGTGCCATCCATCCACCAAAAGGTTCGCTCGAGCCCTCACGCTCTGCTCTTTTGCCTACCTAATTACCTAGTGGCATTATGTGCTGCGAGTACGGAGCACCGAAGAGCATTCCGTACTCTGTCTGATGCACTGCCAGTGCTGTCGCTGTTCGCTCCCCTCCCATCTCCCGCATGTGCCAGATAAAGCCGACCAGGCCCATCCCATCGCCCTCCGACAAAAGTAGTCTCCCTCGCCTGCCTCCCTGCCTCCCTTCTGTCTTCCTGTAGTCGACTCTTCTTCCAAACCCCTGCCACGAACATTCCCTGTCCTTCCGCCTCTCCATCTCATCGTTGTCCCAGGAGAGTGCGCAGCGTCTAAGCAGCGCCATCAGTCGTGCACCCCCCGAACCTGCAGCGCGCCCGCGGAAAGCTCTGCTGCACTACCTTTTCTCGCCTCTCACTGCTTTCTCCTTGCTGAATTTCTTTCACATTCCATCAACCATCATCAACGCCATATTTGACGAGATCTTCTCGAATCGTCGAATCTCCGCTCCGCAGCCTCGTCCTCGTGCTTAAGAGTTGCCAAGGTTGATTCTGCGATCTCTTGGCTCCGCGACCTGAACGCGTGCTTGGCAAGTCACCGCAGTCAACAATGTCTGATCTCGGCGAAACCAGCACCGCTGGCACAACTACAACCGCCGCGGCGCCCAACCCTCCTGTTCCCCAGGATGTGATTCAACAGCAAGGTCAACTCCAGCAAGGCCAGCTTCAGCAAGGCCAGCTCCCGCAACCTCTGATCCAGAATCAGCCGGCGCCCAATGTCAACTCGGCCGGCGAGAATTTGCAGTGCCAGTGGCTAGGATGCGGCGAGCGCTGCAGCTCTCCGGAAGCCCTCTATGTGAGTCTCTCTCCTCCACATCCGTGTGTAGCCTGCATGTTGCAATCCCACTGACCGTCCTCTCATCAGGAACACGTCTGCGAGCGTCACGTCGGCCGCAAATCCACCAACAATCTCAACTTGACCTGCGCCTGGGGGACGTGCAGGACCACCACCGTCAAGCGCGACCATATCACGTCCCATATCCGCGTCCATGTCCCTCTGAAGCCTCACAAATGCGAGTTCTGTGGCAAGGCCTTCAAGCGGCCTCAGGATCTCAAGAAACATGTCAAGACTCACGCTGATGACAGCGTCATCATGCGCTCTCCTAACATGGAATCTAACGGTGGACAGCGTCAATCCCAGAATGGCATGCCTCAAGGTGGGGACTACGCCTCATACTACGGACATGGTCTGACGGGACAAGTCGCCCAAAGCTACTATGCTCCTGCTATGCCAGGGCCGCAAGATTACACCGGTCAACATCATCCTAACCAATACTACCAACCACATCCCTCGGTTCCCGTAAGTGCCATGGTCCAGTCCGAGCGGCTCGATTTGTGTACTTACATGTATCCTCAGACAGGGCAGCACCCCGGTTATGGTCCGGTGACGTACTACCACACTGCCACTAACGGTCCTTATGATTTTGAGGCTCGTAAGCGTGGGTACGATGCTCTCGATCATTTCTTTGGCCAAGTTAGGCGGCGAGAGCTTGACCCGGTCAACTTTCACAACATCAGCCGTCGCCTCTTCGAACTACAAGGTCTGCAGCTGCCCCAAATCATTCCATCCAGCATCCCGGCTCCCGCCTACCAGCCGGTTTCCGTTGGTGGAGCCTATGAAGCGGCCGACCCGATTCAAGCTTACAGCCTGCCGCCAATGGGGAACGCAAAGACAAGGGAAGACTTGACCTCGATTGATCAGATTCTTGAGCAAATGCAAGCCACCATCTATGAAAACGACACTCACCTCGGTGCGGCCGGTGTCGCCCAAGCCGGCTCGAATTATGTTGCCTACCGCACCAGCAACAGCCCCCCGAGCGCAAATCAACTCCCGTCGACTGCGACACACAGCAACCCAGGCGCCATCCTTCAGTCTCAACATCAAGCCAGCATTGCAAGCACCGCCGATGCCAGCACTCCAGGCCTCACCCCTCCCTCGTCTGCACAGAGCTACACGTCTGGCCAGAGTCCTATGCAGGGTCACACCGCACCCACCAGTAATGCCATGTATCCCAGCCTGCCATCAAGTGCCAGTGACATGGCTTATGCTGCAGCCAATGCTGCTACTCTCAGTGGTATCTACGAGAGCGAAGATCGTCGCCGTTACAGTGGTGGCATGCTTCAACGAGCCGCCCCCGCCAAAGGCAGCGGTGAGATGGATGCTGTCAGTGACGGTTCCGTCACCCCGCCTGCCTCCGCCTTGAACGAGCAAGCCAAGGGCAAGAACAAGGCTACTCCTCAAGAAAGCGTGATTGACCCTGCGCTGGCTGCGGAGGCTGCTACTCCCAAGAGCGACCCGAGGGATGCCGATCAAGAACAAGTCTGGGTTCAGAACATGCGTCTCATCGAGTGGATGCGTGAGTTTATCAAGAAGAAGCTCCAAAGCGGGGAATACGAGGATGGCAATGCCAGCCGGCATTCCCCTGAGGAAAGAGGCGAGCTTGACCATGACATGACTGGAACCGGCGACCATGAGAAAGAGAGGTCGGAAGAGGAGCAGCTCTACCCCGTCCTGCGACATGTCGAGGAGAGCGCTTAGGTGGCGTCCCGGATTATCCAAATGATGACATGAAGGCCCCGATCGCCGTGGCTGGGCGCCTTCTCTTCCCTCCCGGCTTCGTCGAGGTGTCTTCGTAAAGCGGAAGCGAATTGGACTGAGATGGGATGTCTCCCAAGAGAATATGGGAATTCGTAAGGCGTTAATCACAGAATGAGCTGGCGGTATGGGATCTCTTTTTCGTTGTGCTTGTGTCCCCCTGCTCACAGGCGCGGGGAAGGTCCTAAGGCTGTCGGACCTCTGCAAGTTGCGAGTTTGCTGGTAACGAGAGGGACTGGGAAAATGGCAAGAATTGCTTGCAACCTGACGGTCACATATGATCGCGACACTCACACGGCCACATCATGATCACCACACCGCATTTGAGCTTTGCCACTGTCTCAAAGACTTGCATGTGTTGCTGGGATCACTGCACCCGGCCTGGTCTCGGTCTGGCTGAGAGCTCAGCGACAAACCAAACACCAGGCCCATGGCATAAACCATCACATCATACGGAGTACACATAGCATTACTTGACATGGAGGGAGAGCCCAAAATCCATTTTCTGTGTCCGACCGGATTTGTATTTCTATTTTTAATCCGATTCAACTATTGTATCTGTTTCCCGTTTGTGTTTGTTTTTCCTCTTCTCATTTCTCCCTTTCCGTGCTTGGTCTTTACAGACCTGTCTCGCCTCCTGTCCACTACAGGACGGGCGGAAATTTGCTCCGTATGGTATGTGGTGTCTGGTGTCTTGTATTGCTACATTGGTTTCGTTTTCGTGCTACCTGCCTTACCTAGGTATAGGTAGGCATTCTATAATACTTGCGAGGTCCTCGAGCCCTTTCGACCCTGCTTTCTTCAGGTTGCTGGATCACTAGGACCCTGGGTATTGGACATAATGTTTACAGTGATACTTTACAGTGATACTTGGTAGCATTCCGTCTTTACTTCCTTCCCCCTCCCCCAAAGAGCTCATGTCTAATCGGCTCGTTGAACTTTTGGTCCCTGCTCCGGCTCATGCCACGCGTACAAGTAAGAAGACTCAAAGCACTTGTTGTCTTCAAGGTGGAGCATGGGATTCGTTGTTGCAATCCTCCAGCCTTGCGTCATTGTTGGGCAGAAGCATATTTTCAGCTCTCGTGCGCCGTTCGTAATAGCAGACATCCGACATCTCGTCCAGTCCGACCCGGTCTTAGTCCAGCGCTTTCTGCCGGGTGGTGGCCAAACAGGCCACAAACACCGAACCCCCATACAGAGAGTGCAGCAGGAAACGTCCGTCGGTCATCAAACTGTTCCGACTCCCTCTCTCATCTCCCAGCCCCTCACCACTGCTCTTTCCTTGATCCGGTTCTCCTGCGCCTCGAATTTGTTCAAGGCCCTTCTCACTAAATCTTGTTCGAACCTCAACTCTGCCAGTTGTCCTTTGGCCCAGTTCCGGTGTCGTGGGCAGCGATTCTTGATGCATACACCGCCCTTCTTTGGCATAGTACCGACTTCGCCACCCTCTTCACCTGTGGTATCCGCAGCGGCGTGGGCTCCATTGACACCGTTTGGCTTCTTGTCGCGAAGATCGTCGTCTTCATCTTCTGGAGGTCCGATCTTTGCCGTAGGGCCAGCGTCGAGAATCTCTTTGCCACCCTTGCCGTTGTACCAGGATAAAAATTCTTCATCAGTCCAGGCCATTCTTGGATCGAATCCGCAGATGTCTTTCATCTTGGGATTTGCCTTTCGAACTTCTTCGGTAATAGTGGCAGATCGTGCCTTGACCAAGCCAAGCAAGGTCTCTCGTGCCGAAAGCATAGCATCGCGTTCATTGAGCTGTTGTTTCTCCTCTTCGATGCGAGCCAGTTTGGCAGTCTCCAGGTCGTCGAACTGGAAATGTGCCGCTTTCGCATCTGGCATGTCCGACTCCCGTGGTGGTGTGTCAGGCCTTCTTCCTAACGATCTCCATTGTTCGACGGTCTTGCACTGTTCAATGAGAGCTTTTATTTCACCCGCCCTTAGTGCACCGCCTCTGTTGGGGAGCTTGTCGTCGTCGACGCTGCTGTCGGTCTCATATTCTGTCTCGTCGGGATCGCTGTACGCAGGTGTCGCAAGTCGACTGTCCATGCTCATCTGATCGCCTTCATCGGCATTGACATGGTTAGCAACCAGTTTTAGAAGCCTGCTTCGCGTTTCAGGCTTCTTCTTTGACTTCTTGCGGACCTTCTTCGGCCTTTCCGGCTCGATGATATACTGTCCGCACTTCGATGCCTGGGCTCGGGGGTCGCTTCTCTGGATCAACTCCACAAAGAACATGCGTCCACAATCGTCAGAACAGTATTTACTAGGAGGATCCCTCGTCACTCTTGCCGGCTTTCTGCAGTCCTTTCGTCTGCACATGCGCTTCCAGGTGGTCTGCAATCCCGGCTTTGTGCAGGATGGGCAGATGTATTTGTCGATGAGCTCGCCGTCTCGTTCTCGGATGTTCACACAATTACCATGAAACCACTCATCACATCCACCGTCGCAAGCAATCATCCAGGTATGGTTGTCCCCTTTACGGCAAATACAGAAGATATCGCCGTCATCGTTTGAGCTGGTCGGGGTGTCGGCAACCGAACTGGAAGCGGAATCTATGTCCAGTGACTCGCCGCGAGAGGAGGCTGGGGTAGGAGATGACCTAACGCTAGCAGCAGAGGTCTGATTCTTGAGTTTAGATGGTATCGGCTTCAGGTGTGTTGAGGCCGGAGTGGCACTGGGGGACCGATAAAGTGACCGTGCCCTGGAGGCACTCTGTTCAGACTCGCCGAGCTTGGATCTCTTATGAGGCGCCGTGGAGCCCTTGAGCTTTGCCGTTCCCTTCTTCTTAGCAGAGGTGGAGGCGCTTCTACTAGAATCTTCCGGTGCTGGTCGCTTTCTGCCTGCCACTGGTTGAGGGGTAGCGAATGACTCGGTTGAGGATGCTCTCGACCTCGCGACAGATGATTCTCTTTTGAGGCTCTTGGCAGCGGACAGGGGCGGTGGTTCCGTGAGGAATGGTGCAGGCACTTTCGGAATGTCATGTTGTTTAGGTTCTTCATCGTGGTTGTCCTGTTCTTGTTCGTCCTCTTGTGGCTCTTGTTCTTCTTGCTCCTCTTGCTCCTCTTGCTCATCCTCCTCGGCTTCACGCTTAGCGGCCTTAGCAGCCTTCTGAGCCTTGGTCATTTTGGGCGGCGGGGGCGGCGGGCCTCTGGCAACGATGTCATCCACAGACTCGATTGGCTCACCAGATATAGGGTCGACGATGACTTCCAAACTTCTCAAAGGCTCCCAGGTCTTTGTATTGTGAATCTTCGAAATGTGATCCCTCACAGAGCGGCGCCGGGTAAATAGCTTATTGCAGAGGTAGCAAAGAAATCTTCGATCCGTGTGTTGTCCTTCATTCTTAGACGAATGTACGTGTGATTTGGGAGGCCCATCAGATCCGTGCTTTCTAGATCGCCCGGGGCCTTTGGAACGACGCTTGGTAGATTCGGGGGAGTCTTGTGTTGAGACATCCTCACCGTGGAGCCCATCAGTTGCCATGTCCTCGATCGACGGCTCGCCGGCCAGCATGGTGCTGTCTAAGGGTGGGTATGCGCTATCGAAGTCCTCCTGCTTGACATGGTGTTCATCGTTTATGGAACCATCAGGATTGAGCGCGCCTGTATGGAACAAGGCGGCTTCTTCTTCCATGGTCATGTCAATATCTTGCGAGATACAGGGAAGCGCATCGTGCAAGAGCGGCGCGTCATCTTGGTCGTGAAAAAGTTCTGGCGCGAAGTAGTTTAAGGGAGGATCGGTCGCGTCCATTCTGAGGGAAGTTTGTTAGAGGCGAGACAAAGGGTATCAGTAAGGCGGCAGACTCACATTTGGGAAGTGCTGGCAGGATATTTGACCTTTGGGTGAGACGGCGCGAGATTCGAGGTCGGGGGTCCAGTAATTGATTCCGAAAGTGAAAAGGGCGACTATGGATGATTAACCGGGGTAGTAGAGGCACCTGAGGCCTAAGGAGCCTAAGGGAGCCCCTTTGGCACCTAGAGGGAACGATGCCTGCGCCTAGTGGAGACTCCCGATTATCGAGTTACTGCCACTACCACTACCACTATGTGTATCAGTACCACCATCACCACCCTCTACTGCAGCCATCTGAGAGCCCAGAGATTTTGCATGTGAGCGGAGAGCAGTGAATTGGTCTGAACAGTCCTTCAATCGGTGGTGAGTAATGTGCAGTCAAATCTGTCAATGGCGGCAGAATGCGGCTGGATCTTGTGTAGGTGCCGAGTCAGTGGTGTCTATGAACGACTTGCTTGCAACCCGTGGACATCTACAGCGGCCGTTGGATGTTAATGTGTCATGTCCCATGTGTATGAATCCTTCTCTTCTGCTCTCTAGTCCCCCACAAGCTACCTCATATTCAGTCTTTTGTGTAGTTGTCGGGTTGTAGTCGTTTTACAGCTCTCCCGTACCGGGTCGTTGTAGAATCGCCATGCCAAACTTGAGTCCAGCGGACATTTCTCTCGAAGTACCACTGCATAAACTGCAGCGAGACTGTACCGCCAGCGAGCGAGCATTGTTATCCAGGAGGTACAGATGGTTGAGGAGAGGATATGCTGGTAGGACGTCCTCAGGCCAGCGACGTCATTTAGCGAATGAGGATCAGGATCAGGATGTGGGATCAGGGATCTGTGGGATTGCGACAGTCGGTGGAAGGGCAATTGACTGCAATTATTAGTTGTTCATTAATAACGGGGCCACCTCGTCAGTTCAGATGCCAATCTCGTAAACCACCTCCTCTTCCTCTTGTGGCTGTTCCGTCAGCAGGCAGCACGTCGCATACGCATACGAGTTTCCTCTTGTACGAACTTCACTTCGATGTGGAGTGCAGTTCGTTCGACTGAGGGGAGCTAAACCAAGCGCATTTCTAGTCGGCTCTAAGGCTGTCTCGACCTCCATGCCGCCCGCAAACTCGCCGTCTGTAAGGCCCCTTCTTCACACACGCACGCAACCTTGGTCAATGATACAGTCGGACGGAGAGGACACTGCTTGCAACTGACAAACGACGGGCTGCTTCAAGAAGGCGTCGATGTCAGAAAAGTGCGGCATCCTCTTCGCAACACTAGCACTTGACCAGGCCATTCATCAATAGTTCCCGCCATCTCACTTCTCTGTTCGGGGGTTTGAGCATCTAACTCACTTGCTATCTCACAGGCTACCCGTCCAACAACCCCTCCCGCCTCTACAGCTACTGGAGTTGTCGGCTCGCTAACCGAGAACCTCTACCTGCGCCAACTTGAAGAAGCCATCTCCAGCCCCGTCCTTGACCTTGCTTCCACCCTGACTCCGATCACCGTGGATACGTCCGATCAGCGCGCAGAGCGAACTCGGACAGATCTCCCAGATAACCCCAGTCCTCGACCCTTCATGGAACTCGGGGCCCCACGGGCTAGTCACCCGGCCACTGTTAGAGAGATCGACCCGGAAGAGCTAAGAATCTTACAAGCCGGCGAAGACGTCCAAGTGCCGAGGAGTCATCTCGCAGGACCTACACTAGAAGCCTGGACAGAGAGGAATCAAAGGAGGGATGTCATGCAGAGCCAGCCATCACGAATACGGACGGGCGCCCCCAGATCAGAAGGAGAAGGAAGACGGCAACGATATGCCACCACCGGCAACGGCCCTGTTAGACAGAGCCTCTACGACTGGGCTGTTACAGCGCCCCCTCCAGGTCGTGATCTGCACGATTTGAATTCGAGTGAGGACAGCGACGAAGACATGGAGGGTATGAGCACCGCTGCTCCCGAAACTGACATGAACGCGAGACGAGATCTTCAACGACTCGAAAGAGCATTGCAAAATTATCGCTCAGCAAGGAGTGCTTTGAGATCGGACTTGGATGCGGTGTCAGCAAGGACTGCTTCAATGAGATCGGACTTGGGTGCGGTGCCAACAGTTAGCGCCCTTCGAGCCTATTGGAATGAAGAAGCTGCCGCCGTCGACAGAGCCGGCAGAACATCCATTCCGTCAGGGGTTTCCAACCAGAACCAACACGAGCGACTAAGGCGGCATGTGGAACACGTGCGATTACATACCGAACGCGATCACCGAGAATTTGAATTTATTTCTCGGTCGACAACGCGAGCGGAATGTAAGAAGTCCGATGCCTTTGCTCGCGTGAGAAACACGATCCGATATCTCTCACAATTACGACATACTGGGGTGGAGGGTGGCTTAGAACTAGCCAAGGAACTCGAACTGGACTCTTTATACGAATCTGAAGAAGCCAATATACCTAGCGATCTCCCTATGCACGTCAACAGCCTCCCTATCCCACAATACAGTTCATGGCTGGAGCCAGGAATGGTTTGGCACGGTCTACAGTCAACCGAAAGAGAACCGGCGCGCAGCACGGCGACATGGGCGTCCAATCTTCGCCGGGAGAGACAGCGAGATTTACTTCGTCGGACTTTCGCGCGAAGACGGGAGGTGGAAACGGGCAGCGGCACTGCTGATCCTGAACGTGTCCCGTCGGGGTTGCTGGTCAGCGCAGAGCGCTACCTCCCTGATCTCTTACAAGACGGCAGTGCACTATGGGGGTCCTCATGGGGGTCCTCCCAACTCTCGACGCTTCCACTAACATCCCACCCTGCTCAGCCTTCCACTCAAGGCCTGGAATCCGACCATTGGCCAGTTCAAGTAACCATTCACTCGGTTGACTGGAATACCATGACGCTTACAGGCACAATGTCGGCTAGCCATATGCCCGAGAAACTCTCATCTTCTCACCAGCCTCTCCCCCAACCGCATACTGCCACCACGAGCATGTCCTCATTCTTCACCGGGGAGATTATTGACTTTCGACAACAACCGCTGGAAACCGAGGGAGAAGGACGCCCGTACCGGGTGGGGGGCTTGGATACAGACGCGCGGTATTGGGCTCGTCTCGGGCCTTTCAGGAAAGAAATTGAAAAGGTGAGACGGCTGCGCGGCAAGAGAAGGGGTGAATATCAACATGACAGTCGTCTCTGGGAAGCATTTCGAAAAGCTGCCGGTGCTGAAGGGGAAAATAAAGATACGCAAGTACTGCCGGGCATTTCCAGTCCAGCGACAGAGCAGACGGAAACCGAAACAACGTCGAACACCGAGGACACCGGGGCAATGGCAATGGAAACGGACGAAAGTAGAGAAGCAGAAGATGACGAAGTCATGGCCCGCAGCTTGGGCAGTGCCAAATGGATTGAAGAGAAACTGGGGCGGGAATGGATTCTGATGCGTTGGAAGGAACGGTGTTTCGTCACACCTGCTGGGACGGCAGGAAGCGCTTCGTCTTCCAATGCTACACCGACTACGAGGATAGTCACTACGATGTCGCCCACAGCCACCAACATCGGCTCGTCCCCTACGGCGAACGGTCACGGCAGCACGTCATGGGGCCTGACCATCTCCGGGTTCTACTACATTGCCTTGAACCGACTCACGGGCGAAATCGACGGGCTATACTACGATCCAGGCTCGCAGCCCTACCAGGCACTCAGGATGGTTCCGGAGGGCACCTCGCTCCGCGGCTTAGTTGATCGAAGTGAATGTCCAGGCGCCGAGGGAGGCAATCCGATCAGTACACCTGGGCCGCGTGGCGGGAGGTTCTGTGTTTGTGGATGCGCCGAGGTCAATTGCAAGGAAAGAGTCGGGCTGAAGAAGTGGTTTCCGTCGGTCGAGCTCCGGTGACGAGACGACAGTCACCTAACAGTGTCTTGGAAAGAGACATTCTTGCATAACACCGGATCTGGAACTTGGAGTTAGGAAGCATTAATAGTACCACGTCGTTGGCGTACGAGAGGGGTTGCCTGCCACGACTCTGTACTCTGTACTTTGTCCTCTACGATTCGGCATGTAGTCTCATCCCCTCTGATGGTTCAGCGATCCTGACATTCATTCGAGCCTAGAGTCTAGAGTCTAGAGTCTAGAACTCTGGCTAAATCACAACCAAACTTGGGATAAATGTTAGATCATGCATGTCCTATGCACACTGCTACATACAGATTCGTGTTCGGTCTCGAAGCAGTCTCGGCACAGAAACACCGACACATCTGACGTCTGGATTGGTGTTCATCGATTCATATTTTCATTTTTACATCTCGCCTCCAACAAGCTAGAATAGACGAGTGGGTCGAGGTACGGAGGAGATAGATATAGATGCTAACGTCTCCCCTCTCCTACGCTTGATGCTAACGTCTCCCCTCTCCCACGCCTAGGCAAAGATGGGAAGTAGATAGTTATAGATGCTAAGGTCTCCCACGCCTAGGCAAAGATGCGCAGCGGCTTGTCGAGATAGAAGCCCGGGTCGTTGAAGCGCAGGCCCTTGTCGAGGGCGCTGATGGCCTTGATCTCGTCGTCGGTCAGGTCGAAGCCGGTGGCCTCGAGGTTCTGCTGGAGCCGGCCGACGTTGTTGGATTTGGGGATGACGGCGATGTTTCGCTGCGTGGCCCAGCGGAGCAGGACCTGGGCGGGGGACTTGCCGGTACGGTCGGCGGCCTTCTTGACCACGTCGACATCGAACAGCAGCGGCACGGTTTCCGGGCGCTTGCGGAACGCGGGAGGAAGCTCGAGGAAGCTCTGGGGCCCGAAGGAAGAATAGGCGGTGATGACGATGTTCTCTTCGTGGGCGAGCTCGACCAGGTCCGGCTGCACCAGGTACGGGTGGTGCTCGACCTGGAGGCTGGAGATGGGGTGGCGTGCGTACGTCTGGATGTCGTAGATGGTCTGGGCCTGCGCGTTGGAGATGCCGATCGACTTGGCGATGCCCGAGTCGACCACTTCTTCCAGCGCTTCCCACGTCTCTTTGATAGGGACGTTGGCCCGTTCAATCTGCGTTTGCTCGGCATCTAGCCACCAACCCTAGAAAAGGCACACGACGATCAGATCGGCTTGAAGTCCCCACCAAGTAAAAATAGGAAAATGATGGACGAGGAGACTTCGGAAGGGGGAACCAGGAAAAATGATGACGAGGCGACTTCGGAAAGGGGAACCAGCGGAAACCAAACAACATACCGGATACCGGAGCTTCTCTGGCTCGATGTATGGCAAGGCGATGGGGAAATGGATCAGATACAGGTCGATATAGCCCAGTCCCCAGGCTTCGTTCTGGGCCTTGGCCATGGCCAACGCATGGTCTTTGCGATGGTAGTTGTTCCAGAGCTTGGTGGTGACGAAGATCTCCTCTCGCTTGACCAAGCCTTCATCAATGGCCCGTTTGATGCCCTTCCCGGCTTCATGCTCGTTCTGGTAATCGTACGCTCCGTCGAACAGACGGTAACCGGCTTTGATGGCCTAGAGGCGGCCACAAGGGTCAGTCAGTACGAGTCCGAGTACGTTGCGCCCAGTATGACCAAACACAAAGCCTTGCGCCAGGGTTGCGAGGGCTCGCTATCGCCCCTCCCCCACACAAGACCAAGGCTCAACTTTTCTTCTTCTTCTTCTTCTGTGGGTTGATAAAAGAATGTCGAGGTGGCCTTTTTCTTTTTGGACTCTTTGAAATTGTTCACGACATTGCCAGACAAACTTACATTGTAGACGGTGTCGGCCGCCTTGTCGGCGGGCACTTTCCACAGCCCGAATCCGACCAATGGCATCTTGTGGCCTGAGGCCAGGGTGACAGTGTTGACAGCAGGTGCCATAGCGGTGGTGGTGGCGGCGGCGGCGGTGGCTGTTGATGTCAGGTGATTGAGGAGTGAGGCGGTCCGGCGCAACGGAGCTGAAGGACTGGACGATGCTCGAGGTCGAGGTGCTCAGGGAGACGTGTTGTCAATGTCGATGTCGATGTCGGATTGCAAAGAATAGGACATGGAATATAAAGGAAATGGGACAGCCGGAAACCCCCAAACTCTGCATTCACCACCGTGGTTCTATAAAACCCATTGGAAAACATGCACCAGGGAATTTAGCCGCATAACCATGTTGAGCGAGTGTCCTGGCTGCGTATTGGCCAGGCGGCCGCCACATGACGCTGGCCACCGGATAAAATCCTTATGGAGCAAACAACGCGTGGAGGCGAAGAGGGTGAAGAGGCGGCACCTCCATTGCCTCCCTGATGGAATCTGGAACCTGGAACCCCGGCTCCTTAGGCCCATGGTGCCCCCAGAGCTGTGAGTGGGCAATGACATGCGGTGGAGGGAGTGGTGGGACGAGCAGAGACATCTCACTCCAGAGTAGTATTTAGTACTCCATAACGATTATTCGGTATACTGTAACATTCCTCTCAGGTTCGCTCATCCTACCTGTTCTCGCCTGTCACCCTAGCTGCCTTAGCCTCCTTAGCCCTATAAGCGCGCGGTGTGGTGCAAGGCTGGCCACATCGCGGGGTCAGGTCTGGGCGACAACCCCGTCACCATCGCTACCACAAACAGCCGCGACGACAAATCCTCCCTCCGGCAAGTGTCGAGGGCATCAGAGCTCCTACGACGTCCCTGTCATCTCCTCTGCACCTACTTGGACCACCCCGAACCACTTCTGCGAACAGTGAGACCCAGAAATGGAATGGGGGTCAACTTCTTCGACACACTTCTGCTTCTGCTTGGAAAGGTTGCGATTTGACCGCTTCATCGGCTTCATGGTAAGCATCGTACCCATACAGCCATGGCTGGAATTCCGGGCAAGTCCTTCCCGAGGCGTCAGTAAAGCTGCACAAAGCTGCAGTGCCTGGAAAGGAAAGGGGGCAACCGTCACGTCACATACCAACGACTGGGGAATTTGACAGAGATCTCTTTGCCCAACTGCGAAGCGAAGAGGCTATCCCTGACTCGCTGAGCCTCGCCATCAGGCATATGGAAAGCGTCTCGCTGGCGAAACGTCTCGCGGGCAATTATCTCGCTGCGGGATTTACGCAAGTCCTCATACAGACGGATCGCCCAGGGAATCTGGTCCTTGGACTTCACGTACGAGAGCAATCTGCCGAGCACTCCACCGTCCTCGACCGATGAGTTGGCGCCTTGTGCGAGATAAGGAAGCATAGGGTGGCACGAGTCCCCGATCAGGAGGAGATCCTTACGCGGGTTGGTCCATGACTCGAGCTCTTCACGGTGCATGAGTTTCCACTTGTCGACCTCGTCGACCTGGTCCAGGAAGCGGGTCAGGATGGGGTCCCAACCGGAGAAGAGGCGTTTCATCTCGCTGACCGATCCCTTCGTCTTGGACAGCCCACTTGGTAGGTCGTCGGGACAGAGCAGGACAATGTTGCACATGGTCCCCGCCCGGAGCGAGTATGCCACCGCATGTGCGTGCGGGCCTATCCAGAAATGGACCTGCGGGTTGGCAACCCATCGCCTCAACTCCGGGTCGGTGATCTTGTCCAGCTCCAGGACAATGCGATAGGCCAGGTCACCCGTCGGTAGAGGCTTGTCGGCCCTGTCCAGCAGACATTCCCTGCACTTGGACCAAAGCCCGTCCGCCCCGACCACCAGGTCTCCGTGTAGTTTTCGACCAGACTCGAGGGTGACTTCCGGTCCCGTCGGACTCCTACCGATCGAAGAAACCCGGCAGTTCAGCTCCACCGTGACGCCCAGCGTTTTGGCCTTGTTGTACATAATCCTCTGCAAGTCGACACGGTGCACGTCGATGAATGGAGATCCGTACTTCCGTCGCATCTTTTCGTTGAACTCCTTCTCCTCAGCCAATATTTTGCCATCGCTGTACCTGTGCACGGCAAGGAGCGTGGGTTCTGCGGCGATCGTCTCAATCTCGTTGCCCAGCCCCCAGTCTCGGAACAGTCTCGAAGCATTGGGCGTGATTTGTAGTCCAGCCCCGATTTCCGCCAGCTCTTTTGCAGCTTCGAGAACACAAACATTGTGATTTCCAAGTGCGCACGAGATAGCGGCTGCTAATCCTGCAAGGCCTGCACCCACAATAACGATATCCAGCTTCTGACCGCCGACCTCCGCCATGGTTGTGGTTGTGGCCGAAGAGCTGGGATTGCAGTGTGCGTTCACCTAATTTCACATGCTCAAATACGTAGTGTGTTGGGACAAGTCTGAAAGGAGGCACTTCGAGGCGGCAGGGCTGCGAAGGACTTGGGCTCGTAGTTCGAGGTTGCTGGCTTCTAGAGGGGGGTGAATGGAGAGGAGACCACAAGCCTCGGGTTTCGTTGACGTCGTGAATTACACAGTAGACTGCCGCATCAACGAGACCTTGGGCAGCTGTGACAGCCCAAGATTCTCATTGTTTTTCCTGGGCCATGGAACTGTGGAATTGAAAAATTATGAACAACGACTCCGACCCAACGTTATTAACAAGCCAGACTCACTTAGAACTTATTGGTGCACAGTATATGCTTGACATGGACGAAATGTTGGGCCAACCGGTTCAATATCCAGCCTTGTCTCGCCAGTGATGGAACTCAATCAGCAATCCTCGACGACTTCTGCACGGCTTTACACTGTGCTACTCCCTTCCCTCGCACAACCCTGGTATCTTCGCCGCCTTGACCCCAACCAAGCCATCTACATAATCCAGGAACACCTGGACAGGAATCAAATCCATGCGGCCGAGACTCGGGTTCGAACTTCGCAGGACTTTGCCGCCCCAGAGTACACGTAGAAAATAGCAGCCTTCGCGCGAGTAGAGTTCGAAGACGACTTCTGACCCCATCCCAGGCCAAACCATAGAATCGACCTGGAGAATACTTAGCAGTCGGGACAGGCTGCCGTCGTGGGCAATGTTATGCCGGTACAGTGCGGGGCTTTTAGTTGTGTTGTCAGCACCCATTGCGCCGCGAAGGTTGCTCGCAAGTTCCGCCATCCATATTCCAAAGGAGGCAGCGCTGGCGGCGAGCGACTGCGGCGAATCGCGGTAAATGAAGCTGTACTCGTACTCACCCCTGCGGAACACGGCGTCGGCGTCGGTTTGTACGACACAGTTGCTCGAGTTACCGGCCTGGCAAGGCAGCGGTTTCTGGTGGCACAGCCGCGCAGATAGATTGTCAAAATAGTGATCGAATGAAATCTTCCAGTCCAAATTGGTGGTATTGACCCCCGAGATCGAGTCAAGTCTCGCAAACAGTGCAGCCGACTCGTTCAGATGTAGTGTCCAGTTAGTTGCGTCGCTGCCCACGCCGTAGCTGGCGAACAAATCGCTGGCAGCGCCACACGTGTATGCAGGCTCGAGGGAGTCGACAGATGCAGGCTGGATCGCCACACTGACAGGCTTGTCGGTGAACGGGCCGGGGTACTGGCCCTTGACGATCTGGCCCGCGACCTGTGATGTTATCACATTGTTGGTTACTCGATACTGGATCTTCTGCGAGTCATACGTGTCCGGCAAAAAACTCAGCAGGTCATGGTACACCCCGAACAGATCCGTCCCGTGTTGGCGGGAGTCGTTCAGCCCCCCAGCGGTGATCTGGGGGAACTGGCAGGTCCCATTGAACCCTTCAGGCGCCAGGGGATTGGCGTCCGACGTGTAGACCTGCCAATTGATTTGCGCGGAGTGGCCGTCTGGTCTTGGGGCGCCGTAGTAGAACAGAGCCTCGTCATCACAGTACCAAGGATAAGTCTCGTGAGGGAAAGTGTTGTGCGCATAGGGTGTACGCTTGTGATGGCGGTGGATCTTGTCTCTGTGGTTAGCCTCAGCTCCAGTCGAGCCCCTATGGCATCAGGGGTACAAGAAAGCACGAGTATTAAATAATACCAATTCCACGTATTCCAGCTTGTACTCTTTGGGAGGAACCACATATTCCTGCTTCCTGACATGGGGCATATTGCACCAATTGTATGTCCCATAACCGGAGGTGACTGGGGTGTCCGACGTGTTGAAAACAAACCCATTGACACCGGTTCCGTTGACGACGTCGCTGAGATTGTTGATGCTGGTCTTGTTAGGAGGATGCCAGCTGAGGTCAACAGGTTTGCTGTTGTTGGCTTGTAAGCACTGAGCCGCGGCGTCGTACGACAACAATCCGACTGCCAAAAAGTTTCCAATCTTGGTGAACATGGTGTGCAGCCAGATCTGTCCGACGGGGCTATGGGGGGCGGTCGAAGGGTCAGTAGAAAAGCCAGCCCCGAAGGCAGTTTGCAGAGCTTTTAAGGTGCCCATGATGGCGGAATGTTGCGGGCCATCTCAATTCGTGGGCAATACTAGTCGAGCAGGTGATGGGACGTTCCTGGGCAACATTGACTTGAACAGTGCTGGTCAATGGATTTCACACGTGGTAGCCGGTTGTAGATCGGACAAGGCGATCCATAAGCTCACAAGGACGCCGGTCTTAACAAAGGTAGAGACGGTAGAGCCACACGCAGCTTGATTGGCGCAGGCAAGGCAAGGCGAAGGCGTGCGCCAACAACGGCCTTCGACAGGCGCGGCAAGGTGCAAAATGGAGATATACCAAGGAACCGAGAAGACGGAGCGGAGGAAGCAACTCCATATCAGTATGAGGGACCGCGAATGATGAATGAAACCTCCCTTGTTTGGGCAAGTTTTTCACACTGGCTACGTAGGCGCAGGCGCAGGCGCCAGCGGGCTACCTACAGTGTAGTGTAGGTTGCTTTGTCGTCCAACAACGAGGTCTGTCCCGCTCATCGACAGCTTCCCGGAAAACCAAATACATCTGACCACCCCCTGCTGAACTGTTGTATAGTACGTCGACTCCTCTTCCGGAGAGGTTTTGCCCATCTATGATAGAGACGCTGGGACAGCATGTGGAGAACACTCGGCCAAACATTTACCAAACACCACAACATCATCATCATTCATCACTGATCCCTATCATCAACACGTCATGCTGCCAGGGGTCGCGGCGGATGTCTCGACAACCTCGAACCCTCTGATTTCCACTCATCTAATAAAAAGATCGAAATAATGTTTGACGGTAAATGAAGCTTCGATCTTGACCAGATTCACTTCCTAGCTATTTGTGATACTGTGCTTGTAGTCCATACCCCCTTCTCCTCCATTCTTCCCTTTGATTGGTAAAAACCTGACTCTCCGAAACATGAGTGACCCAAGAATCCCCAAGTTGCACCACCGGTCCACGCCGCATTGGCAGCAAGAACAGCGTAATTCCTTCTGGCAGCTGAACGAGAACAAGAGTGAGAGAGAAGTCTTTCCAGAGGACACTTCGACACATGTACATGACTGACTCGCTCGACCTCGCCAGATGCACCTTTCAACACCAGGCCGGACAAGCTGGAAGCCCGGGCCGAAGAGTCGCTGTCCATCAACGGGCGGCTGTACGCACAATCCAACGCTGGACAAGGCTGGAGTACGAGGCGAAGAATCTCCCACCTTCGACGGCTTCGGCCCACGGCCCTTCTTTAATGCTGACCTACTTTGCGTTCCAGCTCACCTGGCCAACCGGCAAGCCTTCTACCGCCACCGGCTGATCCCCCAACAACTCGTTGACGTCAACGAACGAGACACGACGACGACACTGTTCGGGCACAAGGTCTCGGCGCCCATTGGCTTTGCTCCCATCGGCATCAACAAGATCTATCACCCGAGAGGCGAACTCGCCGTGGCCAAAGTCGCTGGGGAGCTGCGGCTGCCGTACGGCCTGAGCACAGCGGGTTCCAGCACGATCGAAGACGTCGCCGCGGCCAATGACCAAGGGAGACGGTTCGAGGACGCCGTCCAGGTCGAGGGAGCAGCCAACGACGAGCCTGTCCGCTTCTTCCAGCTGTATCTGCCTCACGACGACGAATTGGCCGTGTCCCTTCTGAAGAGAGCGGCGGCGGCCGGCTTCACAGCTTGCATCCTCACGACGGTAAGAACGCTTCACACAGTTTACGGTTTCAATCTCATATCTTTGCGGTCAGCGCAGTCCTGCTGACCAGCTCTTCCTCGTCAGGATACCTGGCAACTTGGATGGCGCCACGACGACATCGCAACGTCCAACTATGCCTTCTACCGCGGCATTGGCGCCGATTTGGGTCTCTCGGACCCCGTGTTCCAGCAGCGGCTGCGAGAGGCCCGGATCGACCCCAATACCCAGCCTGAACAAGCCGGTGCCATGTGGATCGACAACGTCTGGCACGGCCGAGCGTTCAGCTGGGAAAAGATCCCTTGGCTGATCAAGACGTGGAAAGACCTGAGCGGTGGCAAGCCCTTCTGCATCAAAGGGTGAGTTCCTCTCTCCCGGCGCAGATGCATATATCATCATGTGCCATTACCCATCCCCCACGGGCCTCTCAAATAGTTATTGACTGCTGCTCTTGCTTTCGGGTTCGCCAGCATCCAATCGACCGCAGACGCCCAGCACTGCGTCGACCTAGGCTGCGATGGCATCGTGGTCTCCAATCACGCAGGCCGTCAGGTCGACGGGGCAATTGCCAGCCTCGACGCCCTGGAAAACATCATCAACGCCGGAATCGGCGAGAACATCACCGTCATGTACGACTCGGGCATCCGTGGGGCCTCGGATGTGTTCAAGGCTCTGTGTTTGGGCGCCAAGTTCGTCTGGGTAGGTAGGATGTGGATATATGGACTGAGGTGAGTGTGTGATCAAGATCAAGATCAAGATCGAAATCATTCCCAGCGTAAAGGTCAACGTCTCGAAGCAACAGCTGGCTAATCGATGCATTCTTACCCGGTGTTCTAGCATTATGGGCGAAGAAGGCGTTCGGCATGTCATGAAGAGCTTGCTCGCCGAATTCGACATTTCCATGCTCACTGCTGGCTTCAAAAACATAGGCGAGATGAAGAAAGAGAGGTTGGAAAGCTATCCCAGGAACTACAGCCTGATTGCAGACAAGGCCAAAATTTAAAAGCAGCCAACTACAGTCCCATGACTTCTACCCCAGTTGACCTGGGCAGTGGGCATTGATACTGAGTGTCCGGGATCCGGCCATAACCGGCGACGGCCAGCGAAGAATACAAGTCTCAAAGAAACCGACAAAATAAATCATGATATGCGTGTCCTCGTAAATTAATATCGACTCTCCATCCACTCCAAACGGGGCATTTCAGTCCGTGTCAACCTTAGCGCTGTGCCATTAGTACCGGCGTTCCTGGTATGTGAGGCAATACGCCCCGCGGATATGTATGTTCATTAAGATATCCTCTTCCACTGAAACACCACCGCCCTTCCATTGGAAACCCCTTCGTAACTCCCTCCACACCAATCGGGCCTTCAGCACTTCAGGTATAGAGAGAGAGTGTGTATGTGTGTGAGGGAGGGACATGGCGATGGCCATCTCAAAACCGGAGAATCCACTCAGAGCTTCATTCCTGTCATTTCTGAGAATGTTCGGTATGGTATTGTTGGCTTGTCTGCTGAAGTGTCACTGCTAGTCGATCGTCGGAACACAGCCATGGGCCTCGCGGCGGGTGATCGTTTGACGCGTATTAGGTAGAGGACCATCTCTCCACGGTCAATCAAGTCGCTCGTACCGCTTTGTTGATGGCACTGCACTGTGGATCAAGAAGCCACTTTCATCTCGGTGGCGTCCTGTTTATCAATGGCACTGGCCATTTTCACACATCATTCCTCAATCCTTCCAGTCCCAGACCTGCTTGAGGAAGGTCGACATGCTGACCTTCTTTACTTTCATCTCCACCATCCAGGGATGATCTAGCATCCTCCACGGCGAGGCTCTCCGGGTAGGCTCTTTTTCCAGACAGCTTTCAATAAAATACTTGAACGTGTCGCTCCACTTGATGCCGGTGTCTGGTTCGTCCTTCAACTTGGGAATCGGCTGCGCGACGATATATGTCAAAAGGTCGATGAGGCCAGCGCGAGGCTGCATTTCTGTGCCATCTGCTGGGAAAGGAAACCTGTGCTGAGCCACTTCAAGCAGTGTTACCCCGAGAGACCATACGTCCGAGGTGATGGTGTATGTTTGTCCCTGTATCCGTTCAGGAGCCATGTAATATGAGGTGCCGATGAATGTGTTAGCATCGCCTTTAGTGCCGAATTCACCACTGACGCCAAAGTCGCAGAGCTTGACCTGGCCATTGCGGCAGAGCAAGATATTCGAGGGTTTGATGTCTGTACTTGTTAGAACACGCAAAGTTCCCACCTAGGGCGGTTTGCTTACCTCTGTGTATGATTTTGCGGGTGTTGAGATAGGTCAGACCATGCAGGACGCCTTCGGCGATCTTTCCTAGAACCTTTTCGCCAGTCCGGCCCCCCAGTTTCTTTACTTCGCGATAGACACTGTCCAAACTGCCACCTTCGCAAAACTCCATTGCTATTGATATTGTACTGGACGACTTGTCCATAAATGCACCGTAGTACTGGCAGATGTATTCAGACGTGCAGTTCTTGTTGAACTTCAACTCTCGTAGGATCTGCTTCTTGACATCTGGGTCGGGGCTGGTTGTGATAATCTATACAGTTGTCAGTGAGCAGGAACGAACGGTCGACGCGTAACGGCACAAACCTTGAGTGCAAAGATCGTCTTGCCGCCTTGTAGCATACACCTGGTCACGGCGCCACCAGCGCCCTCGCCCAATGAACCAAGTTCAATGATTTTCTTCTGTTCACTCGCCGCTCCCCACCCTTCATCATCCAGATCTTCCACATCCAGTGGCCTTCCTTTCTCGATGCTGAGCTTATCAAAATCAATGGACAGCCCACCCACGGAAGACTCTCTCTCCATCGACGCTCCGCCCATGCTTGCCTCCGAGTAGATTGAGCTGATTGCTGACGAGGGATCAGGGGTACCTCCTTGTCTTGCGTGCATAGCGAAGGAGAGTGCAGAATACGTGGAAGAAGACGCAGAGCCGGGCACGCTGCCATTATGGAAGCTGTCAGCTCTCGGTCTGCTTGCGTTGTCATTTCCCGTGACTGCGGATATGTTCAATGGCTGTATTTGTGGTCTCAAACTTGTTCCTCCTTCTTGTATGGCACCTTGACTTCCCATAGGTGTGGCTAGGGATAATTTTGGCGGGCCCTTTGCGGCCAGACTGAATCGTGGGATCTCTGCGGCTGGGTCTGCTTCTCCAGTCACTGGGCGAGCATTGGGCGAAGGAGGAATGCCGAGTGTGAGACGGGGAGTGCGGCTCCCGCTTTGGCTTCGGCCACCTGGCACAGGCGGTCGAAGTAGCGGTACCGGGGACGACATTTTTGCGTATTTGATCTTACGTGCTCGCAGGCGTGGCTGTAAGAAACAGGACCGAGCTGTGAAGAGGGGGTACTTGAGGTGATAGAGGAAGCACCTTTGGAAGGAGAGGTCGTGCTCTAGTCAAGGTCTTGTTTCCGTCGTGGCGGATATCTGTGGCGGGGAAGGCTGAGTGAGCTGCGCACTTGGGTGCAATCGATTTCAGGAGGCAGCTCTGTCTTACTGCCAGCCAGCCCGCCTTGTTGGACAATCTGGAATTTTTGCCCGTGTCTCGCGGTCGAGGTTGCAAAAGGGTTGTGTTGATGGTACGTCTGGAAGGGTTTTGAGATGCCGGCTGGCTGGCCACGAGGGCGACGTCAAGTGTTGTACCAAGAACGGGGCTGATCTGCAACAGGCGGCTAACTGAAACGCAGCCAGCAACAGCACTCAAGCGGCAGACACTCAAACACCACTTTTGGCTGGAATTAACTGCGTCAAGTCAGAAGGCTTGTGCAGGATTGGAATGCAGGAGTGAGAGACCTCGGGGACAAGCTGGCTCTTGATGGTTCCAGCTGTGCCAGCCATTATTACGGTACATTACCACTACGACTTCTCAAGTGCAGGTGTCCATCTCACCAATCTGACATTATTGGGTCTGTCGGGGAACTCGGAATTCACAGTTTAGGCATGTCAAAGCTGCAACGCAGCTGCCGCGTTGCCTGCCTTGTACCAGTGATCCCGGGTGGACCACGTCCCCGCGCAGCCCTATAAACGAACAGGCCGATCAAGCTGTCACTAGATTGGCCCCTAAGCCTATGAGTCTCAAGGCCGGGAGGAAGGCAGGGGTGTCAGACAGGCCAAACAAGCCAGAGCCAGAGGCTTAGGAGGCCAGAGTTGGGCACCAGCAACACAGTACGCCATACGAAGGTCCAGTGGCCCAGAAGGGCTCCAAGGGTGTTCTCAGGCTGATCGGCGGGGGCAAGTGTGACAGCACAAGGGTTGTCTGTACTTTTCCGCCCCCATGTGCTTCACATACCGCTCATTTGACGCTGAGCCTTCCACACTCCACCTTTCACAGGTCACCAACATACGGTGACTAACCCACATACACTACTACACAAAGTCCAAGCTTGCATTAGGGCTTCAAACGCACATGCAGCCGGATGTGCCCTTTTTGGCAGGCTCTGCAGGGCCAAGTTTTACAGAGTGTGGAGTCCACGGGCTGGGCTAGGTTGCATACGAGAACCTGTATGTCGCATATGATTTCATCAGACGAGTTGAATGAGTTTGATTTGACTAGGTAAGAGAGGTCCGCTTGTCCTCTGGTCTGAGGCCCCCTTTCAATGGCCAGTTGCTACATCTTGCATGTCTGCCGATGCTGTGGTGAACGGCGTATCGCACAGAAGCTATGGCAGTCATGAGTCTCCCAGCCATGCTACCTGGGCCAGCTCCCATTTGCTAATGTTAAGGCTCAATCAGGATGTGTGAGGGTTTCATTTGTAGCTGTGTCATGGCCGCTGGCCAGGAATTTGAGAGACCGGTCCGGATTTGTGTGTATGTGTTCGGGGTGTGCATTAGGAAAGGATCGAGGTCGTTTGCATACAAGCTCGTGTCATCATTCGTCAACTCGCGTGCCAGGCGAGAAGTAAAAGGTATCATAGCTTCGTCAAGTCGCTTTGCGCAAGACACCGGTCTATTGGACGCCAAAGAGAAAAACAATGCCAGATGCTTTTCACGGGTGTGTCACTGAGGTCGGGTAAAGAAACGTGGTGGTTCGAAGGAGTGTGATGTAGAGTAGTCGGGTGAAGCTGGATTTGGTAGACAGAACTTGAGGCATATGAGTGTGGAAGATGTCTGCCTCATTCGGAGGAAACCTGTTGCCGACGTCCCTTCTCCGCTTCCAGATTTTCGTATAGGAGATATAGGGCTCTCTCGTTCGCGCTGGCGCTTCCCATGATGGTGAACATTCTCTCACCAGTGTCGTCATGGGGAGCCTTTGCAATTGAGATTCGCGCCCCTGAGGTCTTGCGGATTTCGCTGATTTTGGAGCCTCCTCGTCCGATGATGCAGCCGACCATATCGGCAGGTATACTGATGTTTTGAGTTTGCACTTCTTCCCCATCTTCGGTGACCATGGGTACACCACCACGTGGAACATCGTTGCCACGAGAATAGCCGCGGGATTCGCTAAAGTCGGCCCCGTTGCCGGTGCGGTTGTATGGACGGCCGCCGCCACCACCATATGTGTTGCTTGTCAATCCGCCGCCACCCACAGCAGGAGGAAGCGGACCTGAACCGACCTGGACACGAACAGCCGGGTTGTACAACACAGTACCGGTGCCACGCTGCCAGTCATCCACCAAGCACTTTCCAATTTCCCATACAGCCTTGTCAATGCCTTCTGGTGTACCTTGCACTTCAACAATCCGCTCAGTGGATTGTGGCAACATTTCTTTCTGCGCCACCATGCGAACGCCAGAGACGTCTTGGATGTGCTTGATTTTCAGACCTTGGCGGCCGATGATAGTGCCCATTTGATTGTGAGATATCAAGAGACGAATAGCTAAAATGCAATTAGCCAAGATTAAATCAAGCAAGGATCAAGGTTCTTACGATGTGTGCCATTGTTCTGGACTACTCCTCCCATACCCAACTGCGGGGCGCCCTCTAGTAGGCCCTTGGCCACAAGAGAGTAAGCCTTTGCAATCCCAGAGAGCGGGCCAGTGACCGTCAAGACTCGATCGTGGACACCTTGGACGACCTTGCTGACACCAGCCTTGACCCCGGTTTCTTCTCTGAGATCAGCGACATTTTTCCCGGCTTTGCCAATGATGACGCCAGCTTCCTTGGTGGAAACAATAGCCCTGAGTGTGAGCTGTGACTGCGCATAGTCTTCCTCAGTCTTGGGTGGCTCGTTTTCTCTGTCACCAACATTGAGTTGGTTCAAGGACTCGGCCAAGCCATTGTCATCTAGGTGGTTTGCATTGATAGGGGATTCTGCAGAAGCCATTGTGCGGGATATGGCGTTGGATGAGGGTTGGTGAGTACGTCGACGGTAGGATCGAGTGGTATTCTAGGGAAGATCAAGGCCTTGACAGAGTCGCGAAGGGGATGTCCCAACGATGTGCGGGACGCGGAATGATCGACCAAGTCGGGGAAGTGGTGAATGGAGGTGATGAGCCAGTTCCGGGAGGCCTACGGAGCTCACGGTTGAGCAAGATTGGGGAGAGAAGAGGAGAGTAGAGGATGGTCAGGCTGGGTGAAGAGGGATGTGGCAGAGCTAGGGGGTAGAAGGCGGCGGGATGAGGTGGTGTTGAGGATGGAGGATTTTGACGTCGTTGGAAAAACAAACGAAATGAAATGCTGAGTGACTTTTTAGTGAAGATTTTACAGTGCTAAGGAAGCAATTAGAGCCTATGGAGCCACAGGTCTCAAGGGCGCATAGAGGCTCGGGAATTGGCAGGGAGGGGAGGTTTAGCTCAAGGCAGGGAAAAGTGGGAGACGGTGCGCCGAGGTGGAGTCGAGCTTCAGAGCACTGGCAGTCTGGCACTGCCAGTGTGTGGTTGTAAGGAGGATAGTGTACTCCGTAGTAACGGTGGCAGGTACCGACCTTTAGGTAGGCACGAAGGTGTAATATCAGGTGGGAGGCACTGATGGTTCCCTTCACACCCAGCTGCTCTGGTGCTGCTCTCGGTGCTAATAGATACTAAGACTGTGTGTCTTTAGATGTAGAATAAACTCGTAGGAAAGGTAACTGTATCTACCTACATGACCTCCTCGCACCGAGCACAGGAGTGCGCCGCAGTACGCCGGAATATGGCCAGACCTTTGTCCAGTGGGTAGCCCCGATACCATACCTACCAGGTATCCATCTCGTTTCTTCATGAAGTGCTGATGGTGGTGCGAGTGGTGAGTTTGGCCTTGACGCTAGCCACCGACTCCTAGGCGGATACAGCATAGGTATTGATGCTAATAAGAATAAGATACCTTAGGTGACACTTTCCCAAACCTGTCCAGAGGGAGCAACTTTGGGTCAAAGTCGGTCGAAGGCTGGGACCGCGCGTCTGTCCATCAGCACGTAGGCAGCGAAAGAGGCTTAGGGGCTCAACGAGCGCCAGAAATACACGGTCTGACGTGCAAGGATTTGTCTAGTGGACGTTGTGGTACGCGCAATTTGCGGTTGGGTTTCTGCCAGACACCGGCCAATTTTCTGTCCTGTCCCCAGCCACTCCGTGCGGGCTAGGCTGTCCAAACTCTGTCCTCACATCTACCGAGTAGGGGATACTCCGTAAGTATCGACCGACTGACGATTGCAGCCAATGCAGCTTGGATCTTGAACAATATCCTGCCACGGAACCACATGCTGAAGCCCTCGCCGCAAGCGAGAGAGCTCTACCGCACCCTCAGACGAGCCATTGCCCAGACACCTTACCTGACCAATCTGGCTGAAAAGGGCCATTTACATGGACCCCTCTCCTGACACTGGCCTGTATTGAGATGAATACACCGAGTTGGTCGTCAAGGGCAGGTACGTCAGCCTAGTATCGTTTTCGTTGTCCTTCGTACGGCATTCTCTATGAGCTCTATGTACCCAGTCTTCTCAACCGTTCATTTGCCTGCTTCAAAGACAACCTTCTGCACTTTCATTTTGTTGAACTCATCATACCATTTAACGGCATCTGACAATGGCTTGATGTTCTCGGTCATGAAGCTGCGAACTAGTAAGTATACGACGGCACTTCAGGTCGAGCTCACTTACTCAAGCTGGTGCTGCTTCCTTACCAACACCTCCAAAGCCGACTCGAAAAGACCTGATAACATGTCAGCTGAATTCAGCCATCAGAAACTGGGCAGTGGCATACTCCGAACTGGACATCTGCCCATCTGGACTCTCAGGTTCTTGTTATATGCTTGGCTACCGCTCCAGGGAATCTCGCCGTTGTGGACACCGATGCTAGAGATATTACCCCAGGGTCTCAACAGGTCGAAGCCCATGCCCAGCGCGTCACTGTGTCCGACGAGTTCGATGACGGTATCGGCTCCTCTCCCATCAGTGAGCTCTAAAACCCGCTTCTTGAGCCCCTCCATATCTTTCTGGTAGTTCCAGGGTTCCGCGCCCAGGGCTTTCGCCTGTTCTAACCGAGCCTCCACGCCGTCGATGGCCAGCAGTGCCTTCGGTTTGTATTCGAGGGCGTTGACCACCGCACACAGTCCAACCGGCCCGCAGCCGATTAGCAACACGACGCTCTGGGATATGTCTTCCTTATCGATCCCGCGGAACGCGTTTGAGGCGGCAAACCAGGCTGTCGGGAAAATATCTGCCATGAGAACGAGCTTGTTCTCGTCAATGTTTTGCGGGGCCTTGATGACCGTGGTGTCTGCAAGTGGGATTCGGCAATACTCTGCTTGGCCGCCATCGAGAGTCGGCGAGCCAAACAATTTGGACTGTGAGCAGCGGGAGGAAAATCCTTTTTTGCAATAAAAGCACTCTCCGCAGTTGATGGTGAATGGCGCGACGATCTTGTCGCCCTTTTTCAGCGTCTTGACCTCCGAGCCCAATTCCACGACCTCACCTGTGAACTCATGGCCCATAATGAAACCAGTCTCGGACGGTTGGTGGCCACGGTACACATGGAGTTCACTGTGCGAGAATTTAGACAACAGGCAAATGGGGATGGGGAGGGTGGGAGATAGTCACGAACCTTCCACAAAGGGCAGCATATCTTACTTTTATGATAATGTCCTTGGGGTCCTGGATCGTGGGGATAGGCCTCTGCTCGACCACGACCTGGAACTTGCCCTTGAAAACAACAGCCTGCATCGTGTCCTTGGTGGTCATATTGCTCGGTGGTCCTTTGGTATACTGGTCGGTGCAACGCTATAAAATTAATTGATGCAATACACCCAAGGAAACGTCGCTGTCGGCAGAGCCAGAAGAGCGCTCTTATATAGGAAGGTACTTAGATACTTAGGTTCGTGATAGCCATTGCGATACTAACGAATAATAATGTTCTACCGGAGATCCGAGCCCGCAGTCCTGGGTGCTGGGCCTTGGGAATAGTTACTAGTAATGGAATTGACAAAGTCATGGAGCGGCGCCGAACATTGTGGAGAGACCGCACGGGTTTTAACGGCTTTCTCCTCTCTTGTGGAGGGACTCCCGCCTCGTGCCGTAATTTGATCTGATTATCAGCTCTACAGAATAGAGAGAGGCTTGATTTGGTCTCAAGATCAATAAATAAATAATGCCCGCCGGACATTCTGGTCGTGGGGCAATGTGGGCATGAAAAAGCGTCGCTGGCCAAGGGAAGGGGACATTGGTGGCCTCAACTTGAAGTCGTGTTGCCCGCGATTGATGGAGAAATGTCCTTAGGCCCTTAGCCCCCATATAGAGCTTGAGACTTTGGCCCAGAGCACTTCTTTCTACCCAGGTAGTGAGTGCTCGGAGTTCCTCATGGGAAACGACTGCCCCTGGAAAAGCATATATATAGAGGCGCCAGAAGGCTGCCATGGGATTAAGGGTGACATCTTCTCAGTGAGGCAATCCCAAAGTCGAGAGGCAACACACGGTTCCTCTCATTGTCTATCGTATGATCTGATGTAAGTCAAGCGCTCGCGAATGCCACCGGCAGTCCAAACCATGATTCCACCTCCTAGAATGAAACCCAGAGCAAAAGGCCAAAAGCAACGCCTCGTCCAATGAACCCCCACTTCCTCTACGCCAGCATGCATACCATGTCGACTTTATGTCACTGTACACAGCAGTTCCCACTCCAAGATGAATTTGCCCTCCTTGTACTTCTCACTGGCCTCGTATGCCTTGTCGTACTTCCAGCCCACGGTCTCATCGCACTGTCTGCACTTGATATCCCTCACAACATGTTTTCCCGTGGTCATGTTCCGCTCCATCGCTTCGGCTTGCTTGACATTGACGACGTTGGCGAACAGGAACGCTTTGCCATGTTGACCTCGGAAGTTCCGGGATATGATGTCGTCAAAATCGGCCAGATGGGTTTTACAGTTCTAGAAGATTGTCGGTCAACAAGATCAACGCAGCCAACATGAGGCTGGCTCGGAGCAATGTGGTCAGTCATAGTACCTTACAACCAAAGATTTTGGACGAGTTCAGGTAGACGTTGTATGCAAGACCCATCCTGCCAGTCAGTAGTCCTCTCGCTACAGGCGGCGAGAGAACAGTGACTGAATCCCACCTCGCGTCGACGATGTTGGTCGCCGTATAGTATAAGTGTGTGTGTTGTTCGGTACCCCGCAATGTAGTGTGAACCTGGTGCCTTGCTCTTGATAATGATTTTGGATCTGCGCTTCTTCGGTGGGGATTGTTCAGAAGAGGAGAAGGTTCAAATTCCAATTGCAGAAGGACTCGAGGGTAAGGCGGATCTGTCGGGTTGGAGATGGTCAACTGATGTCGATGAAGAACGTGAGGGATCCTCGTGACGATACTCTAGGCGGAAGCCGGACGTGACCCGATACTAGCAGACTAGGAGTCGCAGATACAGATACAGATGATGTCAACGAATCTCTTGTTTCCAACTCGAAGACCTTGTCTCGCGCGACTGGAGCCTGATTGACGACGTTGTGGTTGATCGATGCACAGGGAACGCAGTCAAAAGGAGCCGCCACCTACTACGGACTACGGAGTTACTTGTACGTACTCCGTACTATGGAAGGTTGCGGCCGAAAGCCCCGGACAAAGCAGCGGGACAGTGGAGTTGTCACTGACCCACACTTGACGGCCGCGTATCCCTGTCGACTTCGCGTTCGCTCACCCTGTGAGACCTATCCGATTATCTACCTGTCTAGGCGGTAGCCCTTCGCAGTCTTTCCAATCTCTACAAGCGATCACCTTTAGAATTGTTGTCGAATGACAAAATTCCTCAGTAGCTGCTAGATGCAACGTCGGGACCAGAGCATGGGCACCTCAGATGTCAGCGGTTGGAAAGTCATCCGGTATCGATAACTCTCCTCGTATATTCTGTCAGTAGTGCCTCATCCTCCGGTCAGACACGAGGGGGCCGAAGACGGCTTTAGGCAAAACGTTCTCAACTAGAAATGTATTGTATATGCGCTAAAAATTCGCTTCAACGGTGTCTTAGCAAATCCTTGTGTGTATACCAAAAGTCGTAGCAGTCCTTATGGCCCCAATGCTCGGTCCAGAATTCGCCAAAGATATCGTCAGCATCCGTGTCGACTTCCGCCAACCTTTCCGTTCTCCTCAACCCGCAAAGAGCACATTGTTTGGACGAGTCCCCGGTGCTTGAACATCTCAAAGTCTGAATTGAGGGAGAGGCAGAAATTCTCAACCGATGTGGCTGAAAACGCGCTTGCGCAAGGATGCTCTTGAACTCATGAACATATTTTGACCAGTCATGGATCATCTCCTCCGCATCTCTCTGCTCTTTAGTGCTCTCGTTCTTATTGAGCGATGCTAACTTCATCCCACCGCTCTTCCCTGCTTGTCCAACCCTTACACTTTGGGCCAGTATTGTGTCTCGCTTCCATCGCAGTGATTTTCCGGCGACAATTCGACATGCCGTCCGGAATGTAACCATGAGTTGAGAGGCCAACTCTGTTTTGGGCTTCAACTTGGACTGATCGGTGGTATCTTTGTGGAGGACCTCGAACGCGGTCGACAGTAGCTGCAGAAGAGAAGAAGGCGGTGGGATATTTGTCGGTCTTTCGAAAGCAGGTGACGTACGCGGAATTTGCGACGGCACTCCCTGGGCTGAACCTGGAGAGGTGGCAATGGCATGGGAGTCAACAGAGGTCTGCTTCTGATCAGATGTACTATCCTCGAACGGTTCCCAGTCGTCTTCCGAGATCTCGATAATCGACTTTTGTGTGGAACGGGGTTTGGGATGGCCTTGGTCTGTCCGCTGCTCTGACATTCTCTGCTTTCCAGCCCCAACTTGCTCGAAGTCTCCCCAGTCCTCGTCCCAAGATGACGGGGATGTTCCTTTACCCTGTTGCTCAACTTGGACTGCGTGATTATCTTCTGTGCGGACCATTCTTGGCCTTATAACGGAAGCTTGCGGGACAAAGTCTTCGTCGGCCAGAAGATCTGGCACGAGGGGTTGGAGATCACTCTGGCTGATCACATCCACTGCGGAATCGCCTGCCTTTGCATCGCTTACCGTCTCGAACGCTCCGAAATCATCGTCGGCTTCGGGTTCCTCGGCATCGAAGAGGACATCAGTTCCTTTACCATCCTTTCTCCAGAGCGGCGCGGGTTCCTTCTTCGGGATCCCTACTTGCGATAACTCACAGACCTGACTCGATGGCTGAAGGTTCTGCTGGGTAACTAGAGGTATCGTGCTTGTTGACTTGACATCGATTGTTGCATCGGACCCCTTAAACGCCTCACTTTCATTGGCTCCATCTGCTAGGAAGGCAGCGAAAAGATCTGCAGACATGATTTGACCAGAGCATGAGCCTTCCGCAGTGCAAGGGTCAGCTGGGCCTGAGTATAGATATTGAGACTGGCATGGGCGAGAGGGCTTGGAGTAACACTGGCATGGCATGTAGAACTGCAGTGGAAGTTGTTGATGCCTGCCAAGATGCGGGCGGGCACCTGTTATGGGATGAAGATGACGCCGCCTTATGCTTTCCTCTTGCATGCCTGCCACACTCCTCTGTAGAACCTGTGCGAAAATCATACCTAGCTGCAGGGCAGATACCTCCGGAGATGTCTACTGTATATGCCTAATATACAGCTATACAGAGAACTTCCACTGGACTGACCTCTATCTAATTAGTAGGTACATGAAATAGTATGACAGGACGGGTTAGAACTGTTTCAACATGGCAACAGAATAGGCCCAAAGGGCTTAGGAGGCTTAGGGGCTAAGATCGCAATAATCACAGATTCCTCCAGGCTCCAGCATTCAGCCTCTCCCTTCTCCCACTGTCCGCATCCTGTTTTACCTACGAGTTGGCCTCCAAATCAATCCGTATGAGTCTGGTAGGGATTGGTCGCTTGACAAAGGCCGCCTCAGTCGTCAAGCTCCCTTAGTTCGGCTCACAGATCACTGGCCTCCTCTTCTACAGGCGTTTGAGCGAGGCCAAGGACGTTCCACATGAGCAACCCCAGGCCACTACAACGTGCCGGTCACGATAAGTCCCGAAATGGTTGCTTGACCTGCAAGTATGATCACCTTTTCTACCGTCTTGCATTAAGCTTAACTGTCCTAGGATTCGAAGAGTAAAATGTGATGAAACGAGACCACATTGTCGGAGGTGCACACAGTCTGGCCGCAAATGTGAAGGTCCAGGACACCAATTCCGGTTCGTTCATGGTCAATCCTTGTGGCGGTCGGCCACTCCAAAGCTGCAGCTCGAACCATCTCTTCTCGCACCACAACATAGTGAGGATGAACGTCGTTCATTCCATTACTTCACGCATTGCGCAGCACCCTTATTTGCAGGGGCTGTCGATGCTGCCTTTTGGCAAGACTTGGTCCCTCGACTCGCTCAGACATATGACTTCGTTTGGGATACTGTTGTGTCCATCAGTTCTCTGATGGAGCACGTCCCCTACATGTCGGGCAAGACTACATACGACTCGACAGGTCTAAATATACCCACCAGCCAAGTGCATCGACATGCACTGAGACTTTATGACAGAGCTATTGCCAGCGTTCGACAGTTGACTAAGAGTCATCAGATGGATGACTCGTTCGTGGTCTTGAGCTATATCCTCTTTGCATCAGTGGAATTCCAGCAACGAAACGTTAAGACTGGGAACGATCTCGTGAAAAGATGCTGCCAAACTTTGATCAAAAATCTTACGTCGCTTGACACCAGACAGAACTGGACCGCCGGCCAAGTCGTTCTGCAAGTGCTTCCGTCATTCGTGTTGAAGAAGGGCATTCTCATCTCAACTTTTGGAAACGCTCTACCACCCAAGTGGGCTGCCAACGAAGAAGTCGATAATATGTTCAAAGCGGTACTATCCAGATCCCCTACTCTGAACGAAGCTAGAGTTCAATTTCGAACTCTGGTGTATGACTCTTACGAACTGCTCAGATTAGCGGACTTTTTCCCTCTCTTCAAAGATGATCACCCGGAGAGGGTCGCGTTCTCGTCACAACGCCAATCATTATTGACCAAATTGATGAAATGGAAAGTGTCCATGACTGCCGTGAGGAGTGGGACGTCCGACGTGGAGTCCGACTGGATACGTTCGTACCTTTTGTTGTATTGGGCAGTCTGCTACACATCTCTGGCAGCATGCATCAGCACTCAACAGACCATCTTCGACGACTATATGGACCACTTTGCTGATATGGTCGAGCACGCCACGGTTTATGTGAGGCATAGCGCCCAATCGACGAATATTCAACTACTGTCCGGTTTTGATCCCGGAGTCGTCCCACTATTGTACTTCTGTGCGACTAAATGCCGAGACCCGACACTAAGGCGAGAGGCGCTACGTTTGATGCGTCTGGCTCTACAGCAAGAAGAACCTTGGGCATTTGTCGCGCCTGACCGCGTGGCTGCGAAACTCATCGCGGTCGAGGAGGGCGAAGATGATCTCTGTTACTCAAAGCACCCCCCAGGATCGCAATATGCTGGCCTGCCACCAGAAGAGCGCCGGTTCGCTTATGTCAGTGTGGTGAGCCGCCAGGCGCCCAGCAGCAGACCGCGCCTGGCTCTCGAAATGAGTAGATTTGAATTTGCAACTGATGGTTCGAGAAGGACAATCACCGACTATGCCTGGCTGGACGAGGGGGTCGAGGTGCGGCCTGGAGCCTATTTTGAGAGCCGGGGCATGGCCACACGATATGGAGATGTACCTTCCTCGGTACTCGACCCAGTCTTACCAACTAGGGGAGGTACATAGACTCCTTGGAGTACAGCTTCTGCCCATTTCTGGCAGGCTTACTGTTGACGAGAATCATTGTGTAACGTGCCAAAGAGAGGGCCAATACTACGACGACAATGTTCTTTCGATTTCGCTCTCAGCCAGCCAGCTGGATCTGTAAACCGGCCAAGAGGGCGCCGAAGGAAATGGACGCAGTTACCGTCCACCGTGGCTGCAGGGTTCAATCGCGATCCCTCTTTGTCTCGAAGACGTATTCCTCTCCACTACGGACTTTGCCAACTTTAGTTTGTGCTCTTCTCTCGTACCATTTACCTCAAGCCGAGTCCACGGTCCGCTAATCGTCATAATTCGCCAGTCCATAGTTGTGGGTGGGGGAGTTCGGCTCTCGACGATTGTAGAAGCACAGTGGCAGCGGTAGGATGGCTGTCGGCTATAGTCGGTGAAGGCCCAGAGAGAATCAATCTCGCAGCCGGCGGTTAGGACACAGATCGGCGCCATCCAATAGTACGTAGGATTCGGAAGGTAAGTGTCGTCTCATGTCCGCAGGAAAGGTGGTAAAGCCCACGGCACCGGAATAAATCAGAGACTGGTCCACAGGGGTGTTGTTAGGAAGTACAAGACCTGCTCCGAGCGGAGAAGGAAAGTGCTGAAGAACATTGCTAGATCAAACGGAAGGGTGATGTGAGTGAGGAGGTGAAGTCGCGGCATATGACAGATTACAGCGGTACGGCTGAGTAAGCGGGTCTGCCAAGTATCAAATATCCCGAAACTGAACGCGGTCAGAGGGCATCACCGCCTACTACTACCTTAGTACTATTAGTAGTCAGTTGCCTGTGACAACTCTCGCCCGATGCTGGCAGGCCTCGACTGACCCCTAGAGACTACATCTCTCGCGCTTCTAGAAGACGACTTATGATGCGTACATTCCAAGACATACAGTAAGATATTCGAGTTGGTAAAATTCGACAGACTCACCAAAATAGGCAACGTTGGACATCACTCTTTAGTACTTCGATCGGGGTTGATTTGCGACAAGCCTTGAGGGATGGCGAAGGATTCGACCCATGTGAGGAGGGTTTACGCTCAGTTTGCTGGAAGGTTTGCTTTCGATACAGTATATCGGCCACGGCAATTACCAACCTTCCTAGGCTTTCCTTCTTTACGGCCCTTTGAGTCAGGCGTCATGGTCGAAACCGTTAGCCGAGTCCCGTTCGGCATATGTCTCTCTCCGAGACCACTTTTTGCGCTTCATAGAGCACCCAAATGACCTTCATTCCTCAGCAGATCCTTTGGCAGATGATGAGAATGTACGCGATTCCTTGTTTCAAGTTTATTTCGAAGTCTGACCTCTGACGAAGTAAAGTCTCCTTGGTCAACTCTACGGCAGGACGAGATCAGTCGTGAGGAGATTTTCCAGGACGTTACGCGGTGCATGCAAGACAATTACTTCTTCAGAGAGCCGGATACGCAGAAGAAATTGTTGGATATCCTTTTCATCTATGCGAAGCTGAACCCCGATATAGGGTATCGACAGGGAATGCACGAGTTACTGGCACCCGCCCTGTGGGTAATCCAACAGGATGCAGTCGATTCAAAGACCGTTCCCAGCACGAGCAAACAGGATGAGGGTATAACCTTCATGTTGGAAGTCCTAGACGCAAAGTTCGTTGAGCATGACGCTTTCAGTCTCTTCTGCGCGTTGATGCAAACTGCAAAGGCATCTTACGAGATCGGCGATAACAAAGAGTCGTCGCCTATTGTCGCACGAAGCAAGAGAATCCACGACGAAATCCTCGCATCTGTTGACCCAGAGCTCGCGCTTCACCTGAATGTCATTGGGATCCTGCCGCAAATATATTCTATGTCAGTATAGCCGGGCTTGGCCACCGGTGAGAACTACTATTGACGATTTCTAGCCGCTGGATCCGACTTCTTTTCGGGCGAGAGTTTGAGTTTAAGGACGTTCTCAGAGTATGGGATTTGCTCTTTGCCGAGAATCTGAGACCAGATATCGTCGATGTCACTTGCGTTGCAATGCTTCTGAGATCTCGCTGGTCACTAGTCGACGCGGACTACACTACGGCAATCACAGCCTTGACTCACTACTCCTTGCCCGACTACGACGGAGACCCTCGCTCTTTGGTCAGAGATGCCATTTTCTTGGACAAAAGTCGGAGTAGCGAGGCCGGAGCAACCCTCATACATCACTATACCGGCAGACGCCCGAAGGAAACCGAAACATCAAACAGTCGTAGCAAATCCGCAATCCGAGCCACTAGACAGCCTCAACACCGGGAGTCTCCAAATACATCTCCAGGCAGGTTTGCTTCGCCTCAAAGGCAGCTGGAAGGTTTATTTCAAGAAGTCACTGGTGGTTTGCAGAGACGCACTGAGGGCTGGAACGTATCCAAGGCTGTTCGAAGTGCAGTAGGTGAAGTTCGGCGTAATATGAACCACTATCAAGCGCCACATTCAAGGACTTCAAGTTCCGACGTGACCAGATTCGAAAGGCCGGATCCGCAGCGCAGACTGCAGGAACTGCAGGACCGAAATCTAGGATTGGCAAAAATGCTCCAAGGAGCCATTCAATCCCTCAGATCCATCAAGCTGACAAACTCGGACAATACTGAAGCGGAGCATAGCTTGAATGTCTCCTTGGCCAGGATCCAGTTTGTTTCCATGTATTTGTCCCACCCGGAGATTCCAATTCCAAGAGACGAATTGGATCAGGAGTCACAGGGACCGATCCCAGTAAGACAAACAGCGACGGAAAACAGTGCATTGCCCATACCACGTGAACCACGTGGTGAAGCCAGTGCTGAACAGCCCTCGATTCGCATTGCTGAGAGGCCTGCCGAAGCTCACAAACCCCAGGTGGGAGCTTCGGATGGCAAACAAACCACAAAGCCTGCACTCCGACCCTCTCTAATGGATTCATCCTTTTCATTCATGCTCGGGGAGGGCAGGCATCGGTCTAGCTTTGTCAGCTCGGTGGCAACACTACCTGAGCAAAGAAGAGATAGCGAGTCCAGAAGCAGGTCCAGACAACTAACAGCGGAAACGAAAATACCGCAACAACGCAGTGATTCTGAGAACGAAGATGACGGGTTCACCTTGGCTAACATGAAAGGTGGCGCATAAGGCAGAAATGAAGATGGCAATGGGGGGTTCATTGGACATTTGTCAGAAGGGCTTGGTTCCCGGCCGTCGCAGCAGTCCAAGGTGGTTGCTTCTTATACCTGGAGGAAGCAATTGCATGATACATTTCCCCGGGAGCCAGTGTTTTGTTATTGAATGTGGCATATGCTGGGGTTTGAATGCAAGCGGGTTGGTAGATTTGGGGATATGCCAGACGAAGAGCGCCATATGAGCAAAGAATTCTCCTGCGAGGAACTTTAGATGCTGCCCAATGTTCTCCTTCTGCTCTCGACATCGGTACCAGTCTGACGAATGTCGGGAGCATGTAGGCGGATCCGCCAGGGTGAATGCGGTGAATGCGGTGAATATCGGCTGCAATCAAAGGTTGAGTTGGGAGTCAGTGCTAGGTTCGGCGAGTCTTAACCTCCGTCGTCAGAAGATGACTGTGGTAATGATTGAGGTATGCCATAGTTCCGGCACATACAACGTACAATGCCGTGGTTGACATCGACAAGGTCGTGTGCAGTGCGAGATTTGCCGGCTCGGCTTGGAGAGTACGGAGTACGGAGAACATCTGCGGATTGATTTTTAGGCGAACAGCTCTGATTAGCTCTCTGACACTGCCTCACCCTCCACTCGGTGAACCACATGCAAACACTGCACTGGCCACAAGGTTGAGACCTTGCAGAATACGAGGGTACACCGGGTGGGCGAGCCACCTGCACACCGACCGGCTGACTGGTGATCGACATTCTCTCTTACTGAAAACAACTTCGCCACGACTCGTCCCAATCACCCACACAGCCGAACCGATTCCCCTTCATCCTTTGGCCGTCGATTTGCCTGGCCCTGAAGGAAGCCCTGGCAATCGACCGTGTATTACGACATCGAGGACACGAAGTCGAAGACCCTTGTTCTCCTGCTTACCGTTACTCGCGTACCCCTCCCATACGATAACGTATCAGCTTGAGGATGTATATTCCATTATAACATCGTGAGGAGGTCTACATTGAACGGCTGGCCAGACGGCGACACGGAACACCGCTCAGCTAGACATCCAGCATGACACGCGATGGACGGGAGAGTAACGGTATGCGATATCCTTCCGACAACCCTATTCGGCGAGGCTACTGCCTCAAGTCAAATGGCTTAATCACACGGGGTTCTTTCTGGACATACTGACCTGCTTGCACAGAAGACAAGTCACCACCGCTGTCACCGCTCCTTTCTGTCCCTGGAACAGGAAGGCCAACAGATCAGCCACTGCGTCTCCCGAAGAACAAGAGCACCTCGAGCCTGTTCCCTGCCCACCACGATGACTTCCCTTATTCTCAGAGAACACGGTTCTCATTCGATGCTGGGACCGCCCAGGAAATGAACAATTTGAAGAGGTGCGCTATACATATTCGTTTCAAAGATACAATCTGACCCGGACTAGGGCTTCACGCGGCGAACACGACCATGGATTGGGCCGGTCAGGACTTCGAAGAATCAGGCGCCAGGGACCTCTCCTCCGGACGCCGACTCTCGTCCTGGAAGACTCTGAGTTTGTCCCTCGTAGCCTCCAATATTCCAAGACTGCACCGATATCTAGCTCATCTTCCAGATCAGTATCGACCAGCCATTTGATGAGCGGCCCCTCATCCCCTTTGTTGGAGGATGTCCATCGGTTTCCCTCTGAGTCACTGCATTCCTTTTCGTTTGCTAAGCAATCGGAGGAATTGCTACACAGCAGACAGAACATTTTACAAAAGTCCGTTGATTTTGTGCGGGATCGTTCTGCCTGGGCTGCTAACCCAGCACTTGCAGATGCGCAAGCACGAGTCAGTGGAAATGCTGAGTTACAGGGGATGATGGACCTCCTTAAGAAGGCAAACATAATCTCGCTCGATACAGCCATTAGCAATTCCAGGAGTGTTGGGTCTGGACCTCTCACGGGTCCGGCCCACTATGACGGGCGTAACGTCTTCGAAAAGAGCTTCAGCCAGGAGATAGAACAAGCAGAGGAGGCTGCGGCGAGGACTCATACTGAAGATATGAATTCAGGGCGAAAGTTTTCACTGGAAGAGGATGATCCTTTCCAAGAACCAGGTCTTGAAATGCGGATACCGCCATCCAGAGCAGATTCTATGGACGGCCCACGCCGCACCGGCTTGAGGAGGACCTATACGGATGTGAATTCCATCTCCTTGCAACAGAAACTGATTGAGGCCCTCGCGCAGCCGTATACAGACGAAAATTCTCTTGCACATTCCACTGTCAGTACTTCTTTGCAGAACGTTGGCAACAACCTGGCCGGCGCGAAATCGTCTGCAGTCCACGGTCATGGTAATAAATGGGAACCCGCGCATCAGGCTGTCTTTCGCACCGACCCGGATGCTCCATGGACAATCCTAGCGGCCAACGATCTTGCTTGTCTGATTTTCGGCGTCACCCGAGCAGAAGTGAGGTCACTGAGTATACTTGCCATCATCCAAGAAGAAAGGAGACATTGGCTCGAAAGAAGACTCGCGAGACCGGACGACGTTGTGGAGGAGAAGCCTCACACACAACCCTTGAGCGGCACTAGTAGCACAACATCAAGCAGTGGCGTGTCGTTCGTTGGGTCAAGAAGTGGTATTACAGCAAGGCTGCTTAGCAAACCACCCAGTAGGGCTAACAATTCATCAGAAAGAGCAAAGACGAATCGCGGCTCTGGAGTTCCAACCCGGCCGAAACCAAAGAACCACCCGGCACATAAATCCAGGGGCGTCCTACTTTGTGGGGATATTGTGCCTATACAAAAGCGGGACGGCACCAAAGGAGCGGCGAGCTTCTGGGTGATGGAGAAGCGCGGTGGTTTAATATGGGTGATCGAAGAGATCACCGAGGACGTTGCATATCTCGATTTTGACGAAGCGGGCATTGTGAAAAGTGCGCACGGCGAATTTGGTGCCATTTGGGGTCGAACTGTCCTTGATGGTCTCCCTCTCACGACTCTTCTTCCAAAATTCCCTCCCGATGCGCTCCACTTCCATCAACTAGGATACTTCACAGCCCAAACGGCGGAGTATGTCAGCGTTCCGACCACGGTGGAAAAGTCTCCTACCGAGAATCAGCTCCGAGTCTCGAGTCTACCTCACATTGCTGGAGTCATGATGTTGGAACCCAACACGCTGAAGATCAGCAGTGCCAACAGCATCTTTGCTGCCTCACTCTTCGGATATGAGAAGGCTGATGGCCTACCAATTTCCGACTTGATACCCAGTTTTGGGGACATGCTAAAGATTTTGACTCGTGAGGATGGAGTTGAACTGGTGGACGGGATCGTTGTGCCCGAGCATAGCTTTCGCCGTGCACGTGCTCTGCTTGCACTCCGTGAAGGCAACGAGAGTGCCTCCAGCATCTTTCTACGACCGTGCGGTCTTCCAGCCAGGCATAGAGATGGTTCGGATATCATGGTGGATGTCCAGATGAGGGTGGTCCGCAGCGAGACCGTATATCCCATGTCAGATGAGGCCGTCATCGAAGAGAAGGACGAAACGAATTGCGAGTCAAGTGTTGCCGTGACTGAACTCGTGTATGCAGTCTGGATTATCTATTCCCGCAACATTCACTCGAGTGGTTTTCTTACCACTGCGGATCTGGAAGATCAGGCACCTTCACGTTCTCTTTCACCGCCGTCTCAACCTGATCCGCCACCGGTGTTACCCTCACCACCCCCATCCTCAGATGTTTCCAGGAGATCTGCTGAAAGCTCAGAACTATCGCTCCAGACCGACTTCGCCGAGGACATTGGCTCTATTGCCATGGAAGAACCAATAGATCATCCGCCTCCCCACACGCCCTACCTACCCCATGAAAAGAAGACCATTAGCGACTTCACGGTTCTCGAAGAGATGGGGTCTGGTGCGTACGGTCAGGTCAAGTTAGTCCGGTACAAGAAAGCTCCGGCGCACAAAATGGTAGTGAAATATGTGACGAAGAAGCGAATCCTTGTCGACACTTGGACGCGGGACCGCCGGCTGGGGACAGTGCCACTGGAGATACATGTACTCGACTACCTTCGCCGAGATGGGCTCCGTCACCCCAATATTGTGGAGATGATCGACTTCTTCGAGGACGATGTGAACTACTACATCGAGATGCTTCCACACGGGATTCCGGGCATGGACCTGTTTGACTATATCGAGCTAAGGACACACATGACCGAAGCGGAAAGTCGCAACATCTTCCGTCAGGTCGCCGACGCCATTCACCATCTCCACACCAAAGCACTCGTAGTTCATCGGGATATCAAAGACGAAAATGTCGTATTAGATGGAGAAGGGCGAATCAAACTGATCGACTTTGGCAGTGCAGCATACATCAAGAATGGACCATTCGAAGTGTTTGTAGGCACAATAGGTGAGTCGTCCAGGCCATGGAAAGATCAGCATGCTGACTCGTGCTTCTGCAGACTATGCGGCCCCTGAGGTCCTGCAAGGTAAGCCTTACGGCGGGAAGGAGCAAGACGTATGGGCGTTGGGTATTCTGTTGTACACGATTGCGTACAAAGAAAGTGAGTAGCACCTGGTCCATTTATCATCCTGACTGGCTCGTTTGCTAACAAGATCGGCCAGATCCATTTTATGATTTAGGTATGACTGACATGAGCTGCCGGCATCATGGGCTCCAGATTAACCTCTTGCAGATGAGATTCTCGACCACGCCTTGCGGGTTCCCTTTTTACCTTACTCGGAAGAGTGCCTAGAGCTCATTCGCAAGATGCTAGACCGAGACGTGGAAAGGCGGATCACCATCGAAGAAGTGCGAGACCATGCTTGGCTTCAAGAGGACTTTTGAGGTTCCATACGACAGCGACAGTGATTTATTCTTATGACCTAACACCAGATGAAGACGAAATGTTACGATATGGCAACTTCTGAGGGCGTCTATCTATCAATGCAACTACTTGGACGAAATAGCTGAACAGATGGGTGGTACGGAGCAAACAAAATGTGTACATACTCTCCACCTGTGAGGCTACCTGTGAACAGCGAACCGAAGAGGCCCAAGAACTAGACAACGGTCGCTGCACAGGATTGTCTCGCGTGGAGAAAGAATCCGATTCCTATCGATACTGAAGCAATGTTAGTGAGAAGATGAGGCTTCGAAAGACGGAATTGGACAGGAAGTCGGACAGCTTCGAACCATCACGCATCAGAGTCATGTAGGAACTCGGAAGCCCATCATCAAAAGTCCGATGCTTGAATCGACAGTGCGGCTGCAGACTCGCTGTTCCATTTCCCTGTAGCTCCCGAATCTAGAGAAAATGGCTGGGCGACTGCGAGGATTGAGATGTTCCGTTCCAAGGTGCTTCTAGCTTCGTATGCCGCGGACAAGCGGCAGTTGCTCGTTATTGTGAGCCTTAGGGCCCGCTACGTATCCTGCTGACGGCGTCAGGGACAGGGCGAACGCAGCCAGTAGAAGTGAATAGGCACTTGTCGTGCTTTGGCTCCCGCAGTTGGGTTACGGAATAAGTATCCAAGCAGTGGCAACAGTAGGAGGAACCCTGTCCTCCTTGTAGGGTACGGAGTACGTAGTAGACTTCGTGTCAACTTGGCTACTTCTCCGGGCCAAGATCCACCAATGCGGTCGATCAGTCCGTTAACAGGAGTACTGTAGTCGCAGTCCATCATTGTACCACTCTGTGTATGTAGGGTAGCTCGAATTCAAGGATCTTGCTTGATCTTGTCATGCAGGGCGAGTGCATCGACAAGTCCGAACCCTGGAGACTCTGCAGGTGCTCTTCGCACCATCGGTCACTTGGCATCCATAGCGTAGCGTCGCTGCATACGCTATCACTTTCCGCGACAAGTCGGTCCTGGAGGCTGGACTTCACTGAGCCTGGTGGCCACGAGGGCGGCTCATCAGTCAAGGGAAGGATCCGCTCCGGTGTCGACGACTCGCGTTTGCCGCTTGGCGCAGCCTCTTTTCCAACACTTAGACCTCGGTCAGCGTATCTTGTTGTGGGGAGGGCGAGTTACGGATCCTCCATATATGTACGCTCGAGGACCATTGTTGGAGACCACTCGGCTCAGTCCGTGTCGCGATAGGGGAGCGACGGCAATTGGAGGAGCAGAGGAACCGAAGAAGAACCAGCCACCGGGTGGCGAAGACAGAGGAGACCTCCAAGATATGGGACCGGGCAGTAGCAGCACGAGTGATCCGAGCACGCGATGCCGATTGATCATGATGTGTCGGACGGGCACGCTGGCGTACGACGGTGAAATGGTCAGGTAGACATCCTTCTTGTTTGTCCTTGTGCGTCTCCTATCTCTTTTCATATGCTTCCTCAAGCCTCTGCCCTTCATAGAGGATGGTCGTTTGATCGAACCTGCTGACTTTATCACAACGGCATTAACGGTCAGTCGGAGATGGCCAAGTCTGGGTGGAGGTGCGGTGGGCTAAGGCAGTTGACCTGGTCGTGTGGTCTGCAAGTGGCTGGATAAGACAAAGCCAGGGTTTTGCCCCGTCAGCTACTGTAGGCTAAGATACAGTTATCGATACCGCCCCTACCAAAAGTCTACGGAGTACCTGGTAGGGTTGGACTAATCGATAAGGGAGGGGGAGAAAGAGGGGTCTGGAGGGGCTTAGGGGCCTGAGATCGCGGCGTCCACCACTGCATCGGCCCAACGCAGGCTGCATTCTCCCTCCAATGACTTCTATACCAGCTACCTTTAGGTAGGTATGAGTAGTAGCTGAGGCGGTTGCTGGCTTGACAGCCCAGCCGAAGGAGTCGACTACGGAGTACTGCTGCTGAACCTAACAACACCCTGCCTTCGGCCCCCTGTCAACCATCCTCCTCTCGGCGCCCAGTTATTGCCCACCATCAACTGCGTGTCTCGGCCTTTTGCTGGACGGGCTCGTTCATTTTAGACCTTGTTCCCATCCTTCTCCGTCGCCTGACCGTTGTTGCTGCTGGATTTCAGCTCACGGTCTCCCTCTGTCTTTCGTCCTGACCTACAGCCATCACTGCGGGAAACACAGCATTCAACCTGACTTTATAACGTGCAATCCCCCTCGAGAAGCGCGCCGAGGCCGAGCGCAGTCCTCTCTCGCTTGCCTGGACAACTCCATCTGCGCTTGGGTAGAGACAGGTGCACACCCGCAGTTGCCTTACATCATGCAGTCAATTTCTACTACCATGGCCGCCACTACAGCTTCGTCTCCTTCTCAGCCACGGCCGCTCGACTCTTTTAGACCAATGACTCCTCCAAGTCCAGTGATCGAAGCCACGACAGCGTTTGACCAGCCTGTCAAGCTCAAGGGCCGTCACAGGCTACTTCAAGGTCTTCAACGCATGTCTTCATCCCCATCACTAGCAAAGCTTGGTCGCACCCGCTCCAGCGAGAAGGTCTACAAGTCGGGACAAAAAGCCTCCATCTCCTGCGTGTCTCTCGGCTCTCCCTCGTCCAGCTACCCGCTATCTCCCCCAAACTCGTATACGTCTCACCTTTCCAATGGCTTCTCCACCGCTCCAACCACTCCGGGCTCGCCTGGTAGCCAGCAGTCGTACTTCGAGAGCAACTCCCGTCTGCGACCTTTAGGTCCAAGCGAGATCGCCACTGTGCCTGTGCCGATCGACATTCGAACCTCCAAACCCATCTCCACCCCACTACCCGAGATCTCGGAGAAGCCCTTTCCAAGACGGCCGGATTTCAATTTCTGGAAAGATTTACCACATGAGGTTCGGATACATGTTCTGGCGTTTCTGTCCCCGAAGGAGATCATCAGAGTGTCTGCCGTGTCGAAAGAATGGCATGACATGTGCTTTGACGGACAACTGTGGACCAGCCTCGATTGCCAGAGCTACTACCAACAGATCACGTCGGATGCACTCATCAAGATCATGCTGAATGCTGGGGCATTTGTCAAGAATCTCAACCTGAGAGGATGTGTCCAGCTTCGAGATCAATGGTTGAGTCTTGGAACCAGAATGACCAATCAAGAGTGCAGGAACCTCGAATCTTTCAGTATCGAGGGTTGCAAGATCGAACGGTCGTCCATCCATTTCTTCTTGCTCAGAAACCCAAGGCTCATACACATTAACATGCCCAGTATGCAAAACATCAACAATGCCACGATGAAGATCATTGCTAGTCACTGCCCGCAGCTCGAGTTGCTCAACATCGATTGGTGCTCTCAAATCGATACCCGGGGCCTCAAGAAGGTCATCCAGTCTTGCCCCAACCTGAGGGACCTTCGAGCATCCGAGGTTAAAGGGCTAGACGACAATGAGTTCATGCTCGAGTTATTCCAACGCAACACCCTGGAACGTTTGATCCTTCAACACTGTGACAGTTTGACCGATGAAGCCCTGCAGACCATGGTTCACGGCGTGGACCCTGACCGAGACATTTTGACTGACCGTCCCTTGGTTCCACCCCGACGTTTGCGACATCTTGATATCTCCAGGTGCCGAGGCCTGACGGACACGGGCGTGCAATCGCTCACACACAACGTGCCATACCTAGAAGGTTTCCGCCTCTGCCAGAATACTGCTTTGACTGATGATGCTTTGGATAGTCTCCTACAGACCACGAATCGACTGACTCATTTGGAGGTTGAAGAGGTTGAGCTTCTCTCTAATGCGGCCTTGATGAATCTGTCCAGGTCGCCAGCAGCCGCGACTCTAGAGCATCTGAGCATTTCTTACTGCGAACGAATTGGAGACGTTGGCGTCTTGCCTCTCCTCCAGGCGTGTCCGAACATCAAATCTCTGTGTCTGGACAACACCAGAATATCTGACCTTGTCCTCATGGAAGCCTCCGAACAGGTTCGCAAGAGAGGCAGTACTACCAAGAAATCCCAATTGCCCAAGAAGGGTCTCGAGCTCGTCGCTTTCGATTGTGCCAATGTCACTTGGGCAGGAGTCAGAGAGATCCTTCAAGGTAACGGGCGTGTCATGCAAGGTCGGAAGAAGTCGGTCGTTCAGAAGACCAATTTCGTCGGTGAGGATGGCGAGAGGGAAGAGGTCAGAAAAGTTGTCGAGATCCAAACACTGCTCTACCCTACACAGGTTATTCACCTCAAGGCCTTCTACGGATGGCAGCAAACAGTGGAAGAGCATTATAAGCGGTGCATAAGCGGTCGCTGGGGCGCGGCAGCTAGGTTGGAAGCCAAGTGGGCAGAATGGATGGTGGCGAGTGAAGAAGTCGGCGTTGCGGCGCAAGGCTGGAACTCAAGGAGGCGGAGAAGGCGAGCTCGCGACGCCGAGAACAGGGTCAGAGATGACGAGGACGGTGCCGCTCAAGATACTGCAACCGGGGACGAAGATGGTAGCGGTCTGGAATTTGCGACCGGTCATACGCCGAGAGGAGGACGTCGGAGAGCTAGAAGCGGTGGTTGCATGGTGATGTGACAGCGGCCGCTTTCTGCTCGTTGCGACTGAAGGTTTCAGCCCCCGATCAAGATGAGGTCAATGAACATGTTCTGGTGAATGAAGAGTCCGGTTCTTCTAGCGAGCATATGGCAGGGAACGAGCATACATTCTTTCCGGAGCCTTGGATCATTTCCAAGGTTGTTGATGGGTGAATGGCGAGTCTGGCTTTCAAGTCTAGCAGCATTTTGCGACTTAACGGAGTAATGCAGGCATGTCTGGTTTTTTGGCAGCGATTTGAAAGGCAGATTGGGGGAGTTGGGTTGGGGGGAAGGTATATCTCATCAGAGATGGGTTATCTAGGACGGTTTACGTTGCTCATTTGATGGACAGCTTTTTGACGATGAGAAGATAGTGTATCTTATACTTCCTCGCACTCTTAAGAACCCAAGCTACTCTTTTGTTTTGTTCTGGTTTCAAGTATCGCAAAAGCTACACGAGTCAGGTCGGTGTGTTGCGTCGGCCAGCCTGTGAAGATGAAGATGAAGCGTGATGAAGATGCGATGGTGCTTCTGCTGGTGTGTCAAATGGAGTGTTATTTCCGCTTTTATTCGGTTTTCTGGCAAGTATTTGATGTTTTATGTTTCATGTTGTATGTTCCCAGCCTTAGCCTCCTAAAGCCCGCCTCAGTCAACCTCAACCTCAGCCATGATCTGGTCGACCACATATATATATATATATATATATATAATAGTAGGGCGGCTGAAGAGATCAGAATCCCGGTTCCGGTTTGCCCCTAGAGCCATACTTTGGCTGCCGTGTTTGAAAGGTTCCTCGATCGTTTTCGTTTGTCGGGCCTGACGAGAAAGACATCTCGCCCATCTCGCCCATCTCCTCCTCCTCTGTCCTTCGTCCTCTGTCCTTGGTCCTCTGTCCTTCGTCCTCTGTCCTTGGTCCTCTGTCCTCTGTCCTCTGTCCTTCGTCCTCTGTCCACAAGACCACGCGAATCGGCTTCTTTCACCCCCACAACTCATCGTCTGAAGGGACCAGCTCGGGACCTCCATAGATTACCGGAACGTTCTCCTTGTCCTTCTTGTTGACAGTCGTGCTGACGACGTTGATGTCTGTAGAGGGAGGGAGGTCACTTCCGCCGACCAGGGCCGCTTCGACATCCCGTGCAATGGCCTTGTAGTCCTGTACGACGTCGCCGTAGAAGCCTTTGCTCTCTGCACCCTTCATGCCCGCGGGCCCGTTCCAACCCTTGCGAGATTCGAAATATGTTTCATCCGTTTCCGCTTCCGCTGCCGCCTCCGTCTCAATGTCTGTGCTTTCGTCAGGAGAGGTAGACCCGTCGGTGTCAAGGGATGAATCTGAGTTCGAGACGGAGGTCGGACTGGTCCGCGTTGAAGGGGCTGACCGGTAATGAATGACAACGTCGTCGCTTGAACCGCCATGCCAGCGGCCGGGGTCCACCGACGCCGCACGAGGGATTACTGGGCCGAGAGATGGGCTTCCCCGGCGGCCAAGCGAGCTGGGAGGACTGGGAGGACTGGCACGATGACTCCGGTGTGGCTCGCACGATTGTGCTCGACGCGAAGTCCCCGCCGTATCGGGCGAGAAAGGACGATGGACTGCTGGTTCTCGAGAATGACCGCCCCGACTAGCTGGCATGACCTTTGCTTCAGGAGGAACTGCACGGGGTGTGCGCTGGCCAGATGAATCGACAGATGCGGCCCTTGAATAGAAAGGGCCGGCATGGTTTTCTGGCCGCAGAGCCGGCTCTCGAGATCTATTGTGGGAGCTGCGTCGACTGGTGGCCTCACGTGAGACAGCTCGTCGTCTGAATGAATCTGGCGAGACATTGCGCGAGCGGGAGGGAGAACGCGGCGTCCTCCTTCCTACACTATCACGCGAAACAGTTCTTCGTCGTGTGGGTCCGACCGACTCAGCGCGAACAGTGGCTTCACGGGACGCAGACCTGCCTCCTGCACCAGCTCCGCCTCGGGACTCGCTACGTCTTTGATCTCGCTCTCGAGACGTACTTCGCATGTGTGCAACTTCCCCGATCCCAGGACCGCAAGATGGCGGACGCGAGGAGACCACGGCCGTACTTTGGGTGTTTGATGTTTCAAAGTCCGATTCAGACAGCTCGACTGGATTGGCGATCAAAGAAGACGGAAGAGAATTAGGTGACTGGGAAAGATAAATGTCCAGTCGTGAAGTTAGGTTCCGAGCAGTGATGCCTTCGACGCGGTTGGCAGGAGGAACTCCGTCGGTAGCAGCCTCCGCAATGGGCGTTGTTCCCATGGGAGTGGCATTGTTGCTTTCCGACAGACCATTGAATGACTCGGCCACGGGGCTGAGGACGGAAATGGCTGAGGCGGGCTGGCTTCTGGCCGGTGGCACACCTGTTTGTAATTGAGGAAGACGCCCAGGTCCAGGGCCCTTCTCGGGGTGTGCACCTGGCGCGCTTGAACGCAAGGGGTCCACAAGGGGCCACGAGTCTGCCTCCGCCGGCCGGTCGTCAAGCCTTTTGTCAATCTGGGGGGCGACATGTTCGACCGGTTGAGCATCTCGGGCTTGCAGATGGCCCACAGACAATGACCGCCGTTGCGTCTTGCGGGACCATGGTAAAGGGATGGTGATGACAATGGCACTCCGCTCCCGCTGAACCATAGATGGAGGTGAGTGGGTAGTTGGTTCGACCGTCGCCGCCTTGTCCGGGTCGTAGGTGAGATCAGGCGACTGGTTGACCAGAGTCTTTTGAGAATCAGGACTGCCATGGGCTTGACCGGCCGGGTGGTTGAGCTGGGCTTCCGGGTGCTGTTGACTCCAACCAGCATTGGGAGCTGTGATGGTAGCATCGCCCCATCGGGAATGAAGCCGCTTCTCTGATTCTGACCGCGACCTTGAGCCTCGACGGCGAGAACTCATCAACCCTTCCAACACAGAGGCCATGGTGGCGAAAGAGACTGTATCAAAATGAGAAATGAAGCTGCGTTAAGACAAAGGGACCGAGAGAAAAGCAGTGGTTGTGAATGCCTCTGCTGAGTACACATGTACCTGCGCCAGGCAGAAATGGCAGCCTGGAGGTCGCACCGCGGGGCCAGCTGGTTCTCGAAGGAGAAGAGAAGAGGACGAGAAACAGAAACCAGCTGATATAGGATGCTCTCTTGCACGGCGGATGGGGGAAGGCATAGAGACCGAAATAGACACACGAGGATGGCGCATCCAGGACATGCGTACGGTGCATACGGATAGTACTCTGTACTGGAAACCCACCTGCCTACCTACGTACCGACCTACCTGCGTACCGACCTACCTACCTACCTACACCTACCTACCCACCTACCCTACCAACCAGATCGGTCTACCAGGTCCTGTCGCTGTGGAGTGTGTACCACGTAGGGATGCACAGCAATAGAAAACAATCCTGGGGCCGTTGCGGGTGGCTAGACCGCCCTGGCGATCCCAACGGGGAAGATGCAATGGCAGCAGGCCAATTGGCCCATCGCCATCCATCAGCCCATCAGCCATCAGCCGCGGCGTTTCGCTGCCACCGCGCATTGGCCCGCCACATCCAGCATGAGACGCATGACATGCAGGGGAAGCGAGCCACTATACAGAGTTGGTGTAAGCGCCCGCACGCCGCAGAGACTCGAGAGGTTCCTGTCCAGAGTCCGGTCCAGAGCAGAGTCCAGAGTCCAGAGGTGGTACAGCAGGGATGCCAGGCCGGATATTGGACTGCTCGCCTACATAAGGCGTCCGCTGCAGCGCTTCCAGGCACGGATGCTTCCGTACAGCATGTTATTTTTATGTACACCCCTCCCGTCCATGCGGCCGCCTTCAGACCCCGAACGCAGCGCCACGAATGGAATACGGATACCCTCCTCCGACACCCAAAAAGAACACGGCCCGCGCAGGCTGTCGTCGTGTTACAATAAGAATGAACCCCTCCTCCAGGGCGTTTCTGCAAGCTCCGGTGCAGTGGCCTGATGCAGATGCAGATGCAGGTTGGCGGTGGTCAGGAGGGATACGTGTCAAAGGAAAAAGCCAGCCACTACAGTCAACGGCGCAAAGAGACCCAAACATCCCGTTTCCAGTGAGCTGGGGAAAAGCGGTCTGCACTTTTGACTGGGTACTCTATGTAATCTCGTGGAGGATCCAGGCCCTTCCCTGACGGTCCTGCAGCCTCGTTCATGACCACCATTGCTCGATTCGCTTGCTTGCTGTCGCCGTCATCTCACCATTGTGTTCTGGTCTTTTGTTCCTCTGGTATAATCTAGGAACAGCGCATCAGTATAGTCCGCCATCTCTGGCCCGCGGTAGTCCTTACCTTGGAACGATGGGTGCCGCCGGCAGCAGAATTTTGCAACTTGTGCAACAAAGTGCCCTCCTGTTCGTCATCACTCAGGTCCGCGTAGCCACTAGGCGCCAGGCTTCGTGGTATGATGGTCAATGAGCGTCCTGGTGGATCATGTCAGCACTTGTCAGAGATCCCTCTCGGTACTCTCGACGTGGTATACCGGTAATGCTTCTGTCCGACAGGATCCTCATCACAGCAGTTGCGGCGTCTTCGACGGTGGCGAATTCGGTGTGTGCCGTCTTCAGGTGCTCAAGTACAGCGGCGCCCAATATACCGGTCTCGACAAACCTGTCACGGGTGTCAATCAAGGATCCTTGGCCAAGGTCATTTGCATCTTGACCAACCAAGGCGCGATATAGGCAACTCGGATGTTATGCTCCCATTCGGTCCTGCGCAAAGACTTCATGATTCCACGAAGACCGTACTTTGAGGCCGCATATTGAAGGGCTCCTGGGAGATCGATATAGCCAGCCAGACTCCCCTGCAAGATGAGTACCTGGTCGAGAGGTTCCCCTTTGTTCAAGGCATTCTGCCGGCGGAAGTAATGGAGCGCGAGTTTGGTGGTGTATAAGACGCCGGTCAGATTGACGTTGAGCACGTTCAGCTTGGGCTCTTCGGGCTCTTCAGCCTCGACTGGAAGAGCGTCGTTAGTGTCATTCGAGCACGGGACGGTCACAACATACCGTCGTTCCAGAACACGGAGTCTGCTCCACTAATACCAGCATTGGCAATGACTATGTCGACCCTTCCAGAAGGAGAAGAGGACAATGCTGTCTTGAACACGGCAAGCTGATCGGCCCAGATGATCACATTACACTTGACGAATTTCACCGAACTACCAATGTTGGTCAGGATCCGCGGCCGGACATCGCATTGTCACAGTGAGTGTCTTGCCTGCCCAGTTCTTTCTCGAGTCTGGTCCCCTCCTCCTCATCTAAATCTGCGATGACAACAAATGCACTGGAGGCGGATCAGTACATCGTTCTCAATGTCTAGCAAGATCCCATACCCAGCTTTGGTCAAAGCACGCACGTATGCCTCACCTATTCCATTGGCTCCTGGAGAAGTAGATTAGTAGGTGTGTGGAAAGAGGTGTGAAGTACGCCATCATACCGCCAGTGACTATGGCCGTCTTGCCCTTGACGCCGCCTGTGTCGAAATCCACGTCGGCGCTGACAGGCCCTTGGTTAGTATAGGGCGGCATCTCCTCAGATTTGGAGAACAGTCCTCGGTATATCACTGCGATCCGACTTCTCGATTGATGACTGACTCGAGATCCATTGATTTATGTACCCCTCCTCTTGTCTAGCCGGCCCAAGTCAGCTTGGTAGAGATGGAGAGTTACCTCGGTCGGGTTCCCTTCTAGGCCACCGGCATATACGAAGGACTGCATGTGAACGTTGAACACCGCGAACGAGGAGGTCACACGTGGTCCACCAGGTCGCGGGGGTCAAGATGAATGGAGATGCCTGGAGGCGGGGAAGCATCCGGGAGGTCTGTCTACCTTGTTTGCTTGGCTCGTTCCATACACGTTGTGCCAGCAGAGTTACGTAACAAGGGGGGTGTAGGTGACCGAAATAGAAAGACTGGCGGTTGGAGACCAGAGCCATCCGATTGATTGCCCAGTGACCTGGAGGCATACAAGATCGGAATCCCCAGGCCGCGCGGCGAGACAATCGAATGATGGGTGGAAGGTGAGGTGCGAAGATGCCTTAGGAGCCTAATAAGAGCCATCCTATGATGTAAGAAGGCAGCTTATCCGACCGCCTGCGCCCCTTCATGAACCTGGAGAGTTGCTGCTCCTCATCCCTTCCATCATGCATCATGCTTAGCTTTGCTTGCGTCTCCCCTCCTCCAAATCATACCGTTGGCCATGCGGCGTACTCTGAATTCTGTTCCCATCTAGGCCAGCCTCTCGGGTCCTTCCTGGTCGAATCGGCTTAGAACGAAGAAGGATGGATGTGGAACAAGTGGAAAGGAGGCGGGCTCACAGCCTATTATTACAAACAAACCGGATGTGGGCAGTAACTCATCCTGCTTCCCTGACAGATGATTTGGCATGCTGTACGGATACTCCGTCCATGTCCATACGGAAAGACAGACAACTAAGGCTGCCTGATCCCGCCCCTCCTCCAGCTACAGTAGCATACAAATACTTATTCGCACACGAAAGCTCGCAGCCTGCCTCTGCTTCCGTCCTCAATCCTCCAGCCTGGCATCGACAAGGTCCCACAGCTCGTACCGATGGCGTTTGAAAAACTCCTTGTCGCCAATTGCTTGGTGCACGCGCGTGATTCCCGAGATCAGCACTTGCCGCAGCAACAGCCACTCTGCGTACAGCGCCTGCATTGCCTTGTCGTTCTCCTCTCGTTCGCTCTCTGTCAATGCGCTCATCGACTTCCTCAGAATTGGTGCTGCCAGTTTCGCGGTATCAAGTCTCTTTAGAGCAGTCTCGGAGATCCCAATCTCTAGAATGAGCACAGCACGCCAATGCTGCAACGCTTCCACCACCTGAAGTGTGAATGTACAATCAAGCATCCGTACACCAATATCAGGTTGCCCTTCTTGTCTCCTGAATTCCTCATAGTGCATGTATTGGGTATTGAAATGCTTCCAACACCAACTGTCAATTTCACGGAGCACCTCGATGTTGACAAGCACTGCATGTCTGAAGACGTTGTTCGCATCGGGGTCGGCTTGCAATTTAAAGATTGTTTTGCCCAGGTCAACAAGCTCTATTGCACTGGTTGGCCGTCGTGGGCGATGGAAGCGGTAGGCTACGAGCTGCAGTCAGCATGGTTCTGAATATCTGATATGCAGTCCAGGCATGAGAGCAGCTACCTAGGTATTCTCCAAGGGTTGTTGGACTTACTCAAACACCCATAAATCTTCGCCAATTCACCACGCGCTGCTCGGGCCATATTATTGATCATTTTTCCCACCTCTCTGTCCGCCCATGGGTTCTCCTGTGGAACAAGTTCTGTTGCTCAATTTAGCCCATGACTGTGGCAGGAAACATCAAACTACAGACCGTTCATAAGAAACCATGGCTGCCAGTTCATATCCAGCGGCAACTGAACCGAGATCTGGTCTTCCGCAAGCCAAAGGCCACGTTGATTCGGGGCCAGCCAGCCTGCATTCAAGAACCTGAGGTGTTGGATGTGACTTTCTCGCAGTGGAGGCTTGATAATAGGGTCGCGGACCCCACGAAAAACAAGGGAAAAGAATCCTTCACCTGGCTTGAGTGGAAGGCCACGAAGTCTCGGCAACATCTGCCAACCAACCGTGGGAGGAGGTCCGAGAAGGGACGGTCGCGTATGGTAGGCCATCATCGTGAGTGTCGCAAGACAATGCAACGCAAATTCTATCCTTCTGTCTGTCAAATTGTCCACGAAGTCTGCTGTGTTTGCTGCCTGTAGAGCTTTGGGGCGCGCAGCCTTATGGTCTGGCAGATACTGATCTGGAAAGCGCAGTTGTTATGAATCACGGCGGTGACATTCACTTCCTGGCCAGACGCGTTTCACCAAACTGCCGCACCCTCTCACGTCTGACGTCTGCCTCTATGGGCTTAGACAGGAGGACTAAGGGACAAACAACCAGACTGGAAGATTGAACAAAAAAGGATTTGGGATGTCGAAATATTGGTCCGATATACACAGGTATTGACTTCAATTGCATATAGGAGTCTATCAGAAGCACCTATGCCAGTCCAACAGTCTCTCGCAAAGGTCTACATCTTTGCACTCATCCGGGGCCTCGCATAACAAGGACCTGACTTGGGTCTCGAAGACTCCTTCCAGCGTTGCCCGGCCTCTCTCCGACCGTATGAACCGAATCAGCATCTCTCTGTCTAGATCACGTTTACACGCGGCGACATGAGCCCTGACGATATTTGCGCCGGCATCAGCAAGTTTCTGGAGCCGCGGGATCGGGTCGACGCTGGCAAAGTCAATCAGCCACTGATCACAATCATTGCTCATGCTGATGAATTTCTCCCGAGTGGTGGCGAGCAGTTTGCTCCGTTGTCTGATTTCATCGGTGGTGGCAGCGTCAATGTGCTCGGCAATCTGCGACATGGTGTACTTGAACTGATCAACGTGCGAGCGTGTATCGATCAAAGCCTCAATGACTAGATGGATCCAGAGCACTTCATCCTGTGCGGCATCCAGGTCGTCGATCCCGCCGTTGCGGAAATACAGTGGTCGACCTCCGTCGGCCAGGAAAAAGGGGTCTTGAAGCCTGCTGACCAATCTCGACATTTGTCCACTGTTGTACAAATTCTGCCTTGTTTTGTACCTGGCCCGACGTTTCATTCCAGCAATTTGGACTAGAGTTGCGAAGAACAGGGACCGTCTTTATTTCATTCCATTTCGATCTGGCATCATTATCAAAGATCATGCACCACCCTGGCAATCGACCAGGCAGTCAGAACGGCAATCGCCAAATCGCCCTCTGACTGCCCTTCGTCGTATCTGTTTGGGCGAACGATCAAGCCCCCCGGGAGGCTTCTGCTCGATCAGTTTTCTTTCAGGCTGCCATTGATGCAGCGCCAGTTTGGTCTAGTGCAGTGTTCGGCTAGTGTTTTCCCCTTCGTGTTCGTTCGCGTGCATCTCCGACGATCAACGGGTGAGCAGCCGTGTAAAACGAGAACGAGAGCTGGTCCAAACTTCAACCCACCCGATTATCCCATGTGACTGCCTCAGAAGTATACAAGGCTCGGTTGCCTCGATACAGTGCCATGCCGGTTTGAGGCCGCGTTATCGCTGTCGTTGTCTTTGTCGTTGTCGTTGTCGTTGTCTTTGTCGTTGTCGTTGTCGTTGTCTTTGTCGTTGTCGTTGTCGTAGTGGTCTTCTCGTACTGAAGTCTGACGTGGTTCGTAACTCGTTCATCTGCCTGATAACCAGACTACGAGAGAGGAGAAGGAGCCGAGAAGCCCGAGTGGAAAGATCTTACTCCAAACTGCCGACTGCCAACTGCCGTCGGGTTGACTGTACCTACCTACCCTACTGTATACTGCACTTTCAATACTCTCAGGGGATAATTACAGTACTAAACAGTAGTCAAGGCGGGAGGAAAAGGGGCTTAGGCTTAGGAGGCGAGCCATAGCCTTATGTAAGCCCCTTAGCCGCAGCCTCGTCGGCGCCTTTAGCCACCAAAACTGTCGGTAGGCCTAAGCCTCAGGCTTAGGGTACGAGGCCCCAAATACTTACTATACAGGTTCGTACGGATAGGTGCTACTTTCTTCCCCTGAACTTTGGTACTGTACAATACTCGTACAATCATGGTCACAGCAGATCTGAAAGACGCCTGTGGACAGTGGACAGTGGACAGTGGACAGTTGGTAGTTGGCATCAAAAGCCTACAAGTACTCTGTAGAGCCCATCCGACCTTGAGGAATTGTCCATACAGTGTACGGAGTACACTCTGATCCATACGAAGTCTAATAGTCTATTTAATTGTTCTATCAGGGTGTGGTATGGTAAGTCTAGCTCTCCATTGTTCTATCAGGGTATGTATGGTATGTCTAGCTCTCCATGTGTCGCTGTCTAACTTGAACTTGCAGCCAGAAATCCAGCAAAGGAAAGGGTCTTACAGAACAACAGAGTCTAAGTAAGTCTAGTCTAGTCTGCGGTGTCTAATGGGAAATGGAATGGGGGAAATTCCCTGATCCAATCTCCTCCTCCTCCTGCCACGTGCGTAGTCGAAAGGATGTTTTAATACAACCTGGCATATTTAAGAGAAGCGCCATCGCAGAATGCAAAACGAGTGCGGTGCGAGATAACACAACTCAAGAAATGAGTGGCGAAGAGAGCTCACCGCGCATCCTGTCCCTTCTGCGCATAGCCTGTCTGATATGCCTGGTGGGGTTCGTTGCTGTCAAGGACGACATTTACTGCGAGACAGTGGGCTTGAAAGTGATTCTGTCTTCGGCCTTGCTCTGGAACGGCACACCGAGTTCGAACAGCTTGGTGACGGCGGCGGAGAAGTCCTTGAAGAAGGCGTCGTTGTCCTTTGCGTATTTCTCGACGTATTTCTTGAAAGTCGCGTCTTTGATCAGGGCCATGTCGGTCGGGAGCATCATCAGGGAGTGTGTCTTCACATCTTCATACTGCTTGGGGCCGTTCCACTTGCGCCAGGACCATTTCTCGTCGAGCAAAAGTCGGTAGTAGTCGTTGGTCAGAACAGTCGGCGAGAAGGTCCAGGGGCCATCGAAGCCAGAGCGGTCAACGTGGCATCGTCCTGTGAGGTGTCAGCTAAAGAACCCCAGCGCTTCGAGAGTCGGTGAGACATACCCAGGGCGTGTGCACCAGAAAGAGCAACCATTTCCTGGTCGTTGAAGCCCATCCGGCCGAAGATGGCCCGGATGTGATTCTGGTCCTTGGTGGCGTCGGGCAAACGCCCGTCTGGAGTGCAGAAGGCAACGTCCCTGTCTTGTCGACCCGGTCGGAACGGGATGGTTGGGCCTTGCATCTCCTGCACAGCGCAAACACCGGCCAAGATCCACAGGTCGGAGTACGAGATCCAGGGGAATTGTTCTGCGAGGCAATCAGTATCGCGCCTCAAACGAGTATTTTCCAGTTTCGAGACATACGCTTGATGGGCTCCAAAAAGTCGCGGGCAGCTTTCAAGCCAGCGTTGGCACCATGGTCGGATTCGGGAGCAAACCGCATGGTGGCACCATTGCTTCCACCGGTTCCTGTGGCAGCATCGTAGGTGCCAGAAGCGTGCCACGCCAGTCGGAGCAGGACAGGACCGTATGATCCATCATCGTAATCGTCTTTCTCCCAGAGAGCCTTGGCAACCGCATCGTACACCTTTTGGTAGTCTTGGGCGGTGGGGTTGAGCAGGCCAGCAGACTGTCCTGCGCTCCCGGACTTGAGGTGCAGTTCACCTTGGGAATAGTAGTAGAAACCACCTGCCAGCAGAGCAGCCGCCGCGGCTCCTCCGAGGATGGCGCCGGAGCTCGACTTCTTGGCCGGCTCTGGACCAGAGGAGTAGTGCCGGCGGGAAGATTGCCGGAAGAAATGCTTTGCGGCAGTGTCGCGCGAGGGACGAGCGGCGAGGCGGACGGAGGAGGTGGCGGAAGAAGCGCTTCGGGGGAAGGCTTTCGTGAGAGCACGAGCAGCAGCAGCCGTAGCCATGGCGAGAGAGAGACTGTGTTGGTTCGGAACCGGGTTCGGGTGTGTGACGAGAAGGTGAGAGAAGAAAAGAACTGGCCGGCGTAGTGTCACTTATAAGGAGAGGTCCGAGGGTGATGCGCCGTCGGGTCTAGACAGTGCAAGGCACAGGCACCGACCACATGGACCGAAGGGCGCAGAAGAGCGCTGAATAATGAGCAATTGAAAAGGCCACGACTGGTCACAGCAGAGGGAGTGAAAGGGCCCACGCCGAGAAAAGTCTCACCAGCATGAGCTTGGGCTTGCCGCTTGAGCTGGAGAAAGGCGGCGATGGTGTTGAAACGGAGTTGAAGGTGGACCAAGCAGTACAAGCAGTAAATGTCAGTTAGCCTGTATCAGGCAATTCTCTGCCCGTTCACGTTATCGGCGTAAGTGGTGTTAGAGCAAGATAAGCGAATCATGTCTCGTACCGGTTTATCAGTTCGGCAACTATCGCGCACCATTACGGGATAGGATTAGTTATCTGGCAGAAGTCCCCTCCGAGGCCTCGTAATTGGCCCTCAGCTCTCTGTAACACCCTGAGTTATCGAAACCCGAGGCTAGATTCCGCACTTATCCGCTCCTCCGCCTTGACCGGAAACCCCCGGCCCCCACCAGCGAGCTCCTCATCTCGCTGCTACTTGCCAGATGGGGGTTAGCGACAATCTCCCACAGGATTGAAGTCTAGTCGACTAAACCATTTATGGTATATATGTAATTTACCTCGAAGTTACCCTAGTACTCCCCTACGTATACTAATGCAAAATCCCCCTAATTCAACGCCAGTCTGATCTCTGCAAATCATTCATTCAGACATCAAACCATCCTCTTCACTCAGACATATCCCTGCCTTGTGATAATGTTATAGCCTGGATCTTCAATCTGAATGTCTGTCTTGGACAGAAACTCCAACGGCATCTCGACAAGCATGCCTCTAACCTTGGCAAGCTCCTCCTTGACCGCCGTGACCCCTTCATCGCCGGCGGGAAAGTTGTCCTTGGCCACGTGTCCCCATTGTGCCATGTGGAAGCCGTCGGGGCCTGAGAAGCGCTTCCAGAACAAGGCCTGGTACTGCAGCCACGTCTGGGCCGTGTCGTCGGGCATGGGGGCGAACACCTTGCGAAACGCCAGCGTGTTCTGCAACGCCACGCCGTTCCAGTGTTCGAGGAACTGGTCACTCAGGGGGTCGGCGACGATGGCATCCTCTGGGGATCCAAAGTCGTAGCCATTGTCGCCGGGCGCAGGCGTGAAGTGAGCGTCTGGCCGACGCATGTCCTGTGGCGCCAACAGACCCAGGTGTTTGCGGAAGAGATATCGGCGCATGCCCGCGGCGAACCGGCTCGCCTGGAAGGGCTGCCCGTTCATGGTGGTCGCGAGAGGGGTGGGATCCTCGATCACCAGCGCTATCTCCGAGTCTCGACTGCCCTTGAGCGAGCGGTCGTTAAGGTTGGCCGATCCGCAGAGCACGACCCGGTCGTCGGCGATCAGCACCTTGGAATGTACGTACAGCTCCTCGGTCACGAAGGCGTCGATCTCCTTCATGCTGCCGCCTCCCACCCAGGGCACCTTGCGGATGTCGGTGCCACCGAGCATGTAGCACGTGCTCACCGTGTCCCAGGAGCTGTGGCCGTGGTCGGTGGCGGTCTGGTACTTGCGGTAGGCCTCGTGGTTCTTCGGGATCTGGTCGCCTTCGAACTCACCCATCTCCTTTTGAGCCCGCAGCCCGAACGGGTCAACAATGTCGTCGTGGTCCTGACTGGCGAGCGTGTAGTCGACGCCACTGGCCTTCTCGGTCTTCTGCATGGTTCCGCTTTCGTTGATGCGGTCGTAGTTGCGCAGATTGTAGAAGCGGATGTATTCCTTCGGATCAACCCCCGCGCGTCGGAGCTTGTCCATGATGCTGAACCCTCCTCGCGAGATGGATTTGTACTGCAACTTCATGATGGCCCGAGGCGGGTGCCCGACAATCAAAGACTGCAGGTCGCCGGGGAAGGCCGGTACGGAAGGCATGATGACAGTCACCTTGTACCTTTTGCCTTCTTGTGCGGCGCGTAGAATGCGTTTGACCAACGCTTCGCCCACGCGGTTCCACACCGTCCCTAGCCATTCTCCGGTCGATGTGATGAAGAATTGTTGCTCCATGTACACAAAGTGCTCACTCTTCTCGATGATGTCCACGTATGCATCGTACACGCTGTGCTCGAGAGGGCTGCCACTGCTCCAGCGCGTCACACTGCGCACGAGTTGGCACTTCATCCCGCCCGACGACGCGGCGGTCGCTGGCGATGGCTGGTCGCTGGTGGGGGTGGGGGTGATGCGTGCATATCGTGAGTCTATGGGGAGGCCAGTGTTGTATTTCATGCCGTATATGAAGTTCCAGCGCTCAACGAAATGGTCACAGATATCGGCCACGGCCGGTCCAGTCGCGCTGATCGAGATGTCCTGCCAACCCATTCTCGACGTGGTCAGACGGCTTAGTCTGTTGTGCTCCCAATTGTCTAGATTCTTGAAATCCATCACCCGGGCATTGTTGTAGTCTTGACCGGGGAACACAATGTCGTCTAGATTTCCCGGATGAGCGTCGGCGATTGGGTGCTGGATCGTATCCCATCTGCCGTACGAGAGATCTATGCCGCCCATGAAGACGGTCCCTCGGTCGACGATGACGAGCTTCTCGTGATGCGCCCACAACAACGTCGGCCCTCCTGCCACGGCGATCATGGTCTGCAACGTCTCATCTGAGACCTTGCCTAGATTTGCCCTGTTTCCGGATACGATGCCTTGCAGCATACTCTTGGTGGCTGACATGGCTCCCTTGGCTCCAGAATAATGCTCTGGATATCGGAAGACGGCAATGTTGGGGTGAAGAGCCTCGAGAGCGTGCTTGGAGTGGTACGAAGATACTAGATACCATCGCTATTCAGCACAAGGGGATTCTTGACGTGACACAAGACCACCTACAGTACATGACTTGAGGAACCTCCTTGAAGACAATCACATTGACTTTGACACCGCGTTCGGCCGCCGCCAGAAGCATGCGATCAAGTCGATATTGCTCATTCTCCGACGGCGGGCGTCTGAGATAGACTTCTGGGGAGATCCACCCTATCACGCACAGCCCAGTCAGTATTGGAATTGTACGGTGCAAGCCAATATAAGGGCGTTTGCCAAAGCAAGAACCACTTACAACCAAGAATCCAGATTGACTCCTTGGCTTTCTCCAATGCTTCCGAGACGGCCCAGAAATATGCGCATCCATCGACGTGGAACTTGACACTGTTCCCCTCGGAAATGGGGTGGGAACTGGAATAACGGTGCTTGAGACTCTCATCTTGTGTGCCTGAGACTATGCTGGTCACCGTGCTGGTCACGCTCGCCAGTCCGAACTTGCTTGTGACATTGTCAATGGCTGCATTGCTGCTGACTGAGTTCTGAACATTCTTCGCTGCTGCCGCGGCCTTGTTGAAAAGAGAGGTCATTTTTCTGATGGAGGTCGGAGAGGAGCCGCTCGAGAACGTTCGAGAGAGTCTGACCGGGAGAATCCAACAGAGGGTCTCAAGACTATATGGTATATGGAAACCCACCTACCTCCCTGATTCAGTTGAAGATCTTCATTCATCTCCATCGGTCAAAGCGGCCGAAGGGCCTATACCCAATCATCCCCGGTCTGAATGTCTTTAGCTTGCCATCACCTACCTGTGGAGTGTCTCTTGCTTCCTATCTTTGACAAGACATACCAAACCATTCTATCCGAACGCTGATCTGCCCGACCATTCGGGTTTGCCCGAGGAAGCTAGAGCTATCGTGTCTCCCGTTTGAGACAACTGCCACCGGGGCTGCCGACCCATTCTCCGCATAGCCACAGCCTAACGGGCTCTTCTACCAGTCAGACGCTTGCACCTTGGTCTGGCTGGGCATCTAGCATGAAATATGACCCTGCATATTTGACATACCTACCTGCACGCATGCAAACTGCTTCTGTCGTCTAGGTCTCGCCGACATGGTGCTGACGTCCACCTACCTTGTGACTTCTGACTCCTATTGGTACCTGCCACAGGGAAGATAGGAAACATGTCCCAATGCGCACAGCTGTTGACGTGAAAACATGTCCAAGCGTGGATCCATTACGAGTTGCGCCAGACTGTACGTAAATGGTTGCATATGTCAGGACAAATAAGATGCACTTGTCCTGCTCACAGATCAACAGGCCTCGCTCAGCCTGGTGGACCAAGGACGGTTTGGTGCAGCCCCAGTGAAGCAGACGACCAATAGGCGCTCTGACATATTGCTAGAACAAGGTGGACGAGCTGCTGTTGGCTGGTGAGGGATTTGGCCCCATACGTATATGCACGACCGGCCTCATGCGAGCCTTTCCTTTTTACGTAGATTGTGCGGAGTAGGCGCCTTCGCGTACCATTTGACATAGCGATGAAACTCGACTCTGCTGGTAGAGCTGAGCAATGGCCTGCGTTTGAAGCTTGGTGATTGGGAGACGTCTTGTTAGCTGAGCTTGGTCGGACTGACCTGAGGGACTTTGATCAGTAGTGTGTTGTCGATCTCTTGCACGGTCAGAGGATGGTGCTTTACAAAGGCGATGGGTGAGGCGGCGGGGCATGTCTGCTATGAATGCGGTCGGAAGATTGTCGATTGTCAACCCTCGACTTGTTTCTGAGACACCAGTTGAGTCAGTGGGTAGCTTTTATACCCTCTTGACCGACTTCTCTCCGGTGGGAGCTTCCTCTGCACGAATAGACAACTTCTCAGACTGAGGTGTTTGGTGTTTGCATTGAATCTCACCAGCCAAACTTTGACAGCTTCGTGTTCTTCAACATGAAGTTCAGCCTCGGTGGAAGTGGGATCGACATCAACAGTTATCAGAATGAGAATCCTGATCTGGGAGTCGCAATCTATCCGAGTCGATCCCCTGACGACGCACCCTACTCGATACAAGAAACCCCCTTGCGTTCTGCCATCTTCATTCCTGCCAGTTTCAAGTATGGTGAAGATGGGAAAACGCCAGTCATCCTGGTCCCTGGCACAGGGAGCTATGGGGGCGAAGCGTTTGAGAGCAATTTCGCCAAACTCCTCAAGGCCAGTTCCTTCGGCGACCCGGTCTGGTTGAACATTCCCGGTCGGATGTGCGACGAATCTCCCAAGAATGCAGAACACGTGGCATACGCCATCAACTACATCTCAACGAGATGTCAAAAGAAGGTCGCGGTCGTGGCATGGTCCCAGGGAAACCTAGCCACCCAATGGTCATTGAAATATTGGCCCAGCACTCGCGAACAAGTCAGCAACTTCATATGTCTGTCGGCCGATTTCCGCGGGACAGTCAACGCCTGGGGCCTCACCCCCTTCAAGGGAACCCAGCCTGGCACTCCGGCAGTGTGGCATCAGACTCGCAATTCCAACTACATCGCCACGCTGCGTTCCAATGGAGGTGATTCTGCCTATGTGCCCACCACGTCGATCTATTCTGCGACAGATGAAGTCGTTCAACCACAATTTGGAGCAGCGGCCTCGGCACTAATGAAAGATGATCGTAATGTTGGAGTGACTAACTGTGAAGTGCAAGTCGCCGCCTTCCTGAAGCCCGCTGGGCTCGCATATTCGCATGAGGGCATCATGTACCATCCTCTCGCGTGGGCTTTGGCCGAGGACGCCATCGTGAATGGTGGACCTGGAAAGATGGAGCGCATCAAGATGAGTGCTGTCTGTATGCACCGAAAGGCTCCAGGACTTAGTCTTCTCGACGCTACCAAGACACAGGCCTTGAGTGCGTGGTGTTTGAAAAGTATCTTGATGTTCACTCCAAAACCGTGGGACGAGCCAGGTCTGCCACTTTACGCTGCAAATGAAAAGAAAACCTATGTTCCTGATGATGTTGTCGTACAAACCAAACAGACTGTCGCCATTGTGGAAAACGAGGTCATCGCTGCGGAAACAGAGGTCACTGTTGCTCCGACTGCTCCGACTGCTTAGAGTCATGATCGAATTGGGGGATCGCAATCACCTTCGTTGGACGGTTGGGTTTCTGTTGGCGTGCTTGAAGTCGCGACCATGTTTTGGGCTTTGGCTTCGTTCAATGACGGGATTCCCTTATATCAAAGGTACTTAAGGCATATCCAGTTAATGTGAGACATTGACATTGGCCACTGCGTTGAATCTCGACCCGTCGGGACATTTGACATATCACGGATATGCCTTCTGCCCATCATCATTGGGTGGATTATAAGTAAGGTGCAGTCTGAATCTGATGGGCGCAACTCCAGACTTGGCCCTGTGATGAGAGGAGAATGATATAGGAACTTGAATGACAACGTGAGTCTTGACTTCATCTCGGCAAAGTTTCTTTGTTGGACGGATGTACATATTCACTCATACTTCTCCGTATTCTCATCATGGTCCATGACCTGACCAGCTTCGGTCGCGTTTTGTAGTTTTTACTATATTGTAAGCGCGAACGTAAGCGTAAGCTGGGTTTCTGAATCATTGGCTACACCACTGCTTCGTCCATTGACCCAAGAAGCCTTAATTTAGGCCCGCGGCCAACGTTGATGCAATCTGTCGCAATACGGTGGACTACGTCTGCCTCGGTCACAATTTCTTCTTCTGGAAACGCCTCTCCCCTGAATAGATTTCCGCCAGCATCCCATCGCACGCTCTTGCTTATTATCTACGTGCACACAGACTGGACGGCGCAACTAAACGCTGCTTCGTAAGGATTGAAATGCGAGTTTGTAAACCATGAACTCCAGTATGCAGCTTAACTCAGGTGATGCTTTGGCCCGACTCCCATGCCATAGCCCTACGTCAATATTGTATGCTCCTTTCCTGTCTATGTTCTTGTGCCGATCATGGCATCCCGTTCGCAATCATAATATCATCCTGTCGGCATGTTCTTCAATCTTCCCATCATAGTCCCCTGAAGGACTGGCTTTACTGCCTTTGTCGCCTGAGAGTACGTCGGTCTCTTGGGGAAAGAGCTCCTCCAATACTTCGCTGCCTGATCGTGTCTGCAGCACCACGCTGGTCTTTAATTTTGGTCGCTTCCTGACATTCGTGGGAAGCTCAGCCGCTCTGGCTTTGGCAAGTTCCTTTTCCTGCTGTAGACTCTGGTCGGACTCTGCAATCTGCGCCATCACTTCGCTGTCGGATGGCAGGCACATGAGGCCTTGGCCCCAGTTAGCCTCTCCACCCTGGTGCTTCTCCTTCCAGTGAATCACAAGCGCTTCAACTGGGACCCTGTATTTGACGTGTTTCGCGCTTTGGATAATGTCTTCATCCCCAACACACACTCCGCATCGGAATCGGAGGTCGATCGCCGGATTGGCTTGCCGCACTCCCTCGACACCGTCCCTGAACATGGAAAGTGGCGCCTCCGTCGCTGAAGTGGCAGCGTAACGATCCATGGCATATTTCAAAGCAATCTTCATCTGGCAAGAACCATCGACCCGTACACCCCTCAGAGTACTCGCCGCGAAGATCAGGTTCCCAGCAAAGTCAGTGTCTGGGATATCGTTCTGCCGGGGCCGGCGCCCAGCAAAGGCAGACACCGTTGTGCGGATCTCCAAAGGACGGTATGGTTCGGCGGAGTCTGGATGCCAGGGCTCCAGTTCCCGCGTATCTTGGTGAACCGGAGCCAGGGGTAGACACTTAGGCCAAGGCACCCGGTACCAAGGGAAGCGATATGGTTCATCTTCGTTATCAGGTGGTTTCCACGTGCCGTATGGAATAGCAAACCGCCAGAACTCCAAGCCTTCGCCGACTTGTTGAGCGTGCGCAGTCAACATGTGTTCGAATGCTCCGGAGAAATTCCACGTCTTGACAAAATCGCTGCGACGGCAGCCTCGGCATCTGAGACTTCGGAAGACCGTCTCTCCTCGCTGAGATCGTGGAGAGATCTCTTCCATCAAGACGTCCTTCACGATCATGCGAGCATCATCCAGGGTCAAAACGTACGGGCCTGTCGAGCCATCATAGTTGAGTCCTACTGGACATCCTCCTGTTTCTTTGCGCTGTTCGTAAGCATCGTACACCCGCTTCAGACATAGTAAAAGAAGGTCTGCGTCTGCCACTTTATCCTGGACACAACGGGCGAATTGTTCGCGGCCTAGTCGAAGGACGAATGCTTGTTCGCTTTGCAGGCTGCGGCAGGATTTGTTTCGCCCAGACCGGTGGTCGTGCAATCTTTGGAACAATTTGATATTGGGACAGATCTGTGGGAAGCTGTCACGGGCCATGGCAGCTTTGAAAATTTCTACTTGCGCCGCTTGTGCCTGGTAGGGCAAGATCTTTGCTTTCAACGTGTTCCAAGATCTTTCTGACGGTGCCTGTGGAACCCTCACCACTCGCCGGAAAGCTGCCATGTTCCACAGCATCTGGCTTTGCAGGGGGGGGGATAATTGCGCGGCCCGCGCTTCAAAGAAGTCAATTCTCACCTGCTGCAGGTCCTTATCTGGCGTACTCTGCGACTTGAACCAGGTCTCCGTATTCTTGACCTGCGCCATAAATGCCATCGTTTGTTTGTGAATACCATCTACCCACTCTTTAACTGCTCCACCACCGGTAGGTGAGTGAGAGAGAAGGTCAATGTACTCAGCTTCCAACGTCGCATAGGAAGATTTGAGGAAAGTGAAATGACTTGAATTGGACTCGGCTCTCCAGCCGTTGGCGGTTTCATCGACCGAACGAGGTCGCATGTAACGTCGTCTGGAGACACCCAACATTAACAAGAGTAGGCATCTGGGAGGCCATTGGACTCACCCATCACTCCATGCCATTGGAAGCAGTTCCCAAAGCTCCATCGCAGCTTTTACAGAGTCTTCCTCTTTCCATAGCGGGATGCTATGCCTCCGCTGCAAAGGGAGCTCGTCGGCCTGGGAAAGTCAGCATCAAGCCCTGGGCGGCCAAGGCTAAAAAGTCTCATACCCTCACGGTCCTTTCCTTAAAACATCTCGCGCAAAGCCGGACTTGAAACGTCCAGAACACCCTCGCGGTGTTCTCGTTTGGACAAGTACTGCTCTGGCATCCACGACCTGCCAGTAGGTCAACATACTGCTGCTCTGTCAAGCCCGGAGGGCAATCAGGCATATCGGGCCCGAAGTGATTCTGCCTGCTTGCTTTCCAGATAGCGGACCGATCAGATAGCAGGCGATTGAAGGCTGAATTAAGGGTTTTGACCTCCAGAAGAAGTTTCGGTTCACAATAACCAAGGATGGTCTGCCATACATCGCTGTTCACCTGATCTGAGTTCGCAATTGGCCGACTCGGTTTCAACGTGGGTCTCTGATCTGGCTGTGTCAAATTACTCAGTCGTCGCCGTTTCTCCGCAGGCCCACGGTCTCTCAAAGACAGTGATGATTGATGATCGCTTCGCCCTAGGCTCGAACGCTGACCAAACTTGAAATCATCGGATGTACTGATGACGAAGGTAAACCCATTAGCAGGAGCTTCCGCTCTTGATCGACTCACTGTGGAGACCGGGGACCGCGTGCAATCTCTGGCCGTGTTATCAACAGACTGACCAGTCAGCAATACGGATGACTGAGAGACGACTTTGCCATGGTCGGAGGATTTGGAGCCGGTTGCCTCGTACGAGGAACTGTCCGAGTTGATGAAGGATGAGCCGACCCTCATGAAGGGCTCGTGTTCATATTTCCGTTTGCCCTTGGCCCTTGGGCGTGCAGGAGGGGCGAATGCATCCATGGGTGATAGGGGCAGAGCCAGACTTTCAAGAGATTGTCTGGCGCCAGCGTTGGCACCGAGTCCGAATGTGGTGGATGTAGAGACAAGAGGACCAGCCGCTGGAGGAGCAACCCAAAGCTACGACGGGCCTCGGCAATAGTGGTCGTCGTGTGCTGAAGCGCAGATCGCAGCTGAGAGGAAGGTGAGTGTGGTCTAGAGGGTTCACACGGTCAGCTGAGTAGAGGGAGAGTTGTACCGTGTGTTGAGGAGTGTGAGGTAAGTATGAATCTGAATCGAGGGGAGGCGCAGGAACAGATGACAGACATGCCTCGCGGTGAATGCTTTTTGGCTTGACGGCGTATGATCCTGACTCTTCCTTCGTGGTGGATCTACCGAAACGGTGTATCCATGGCTAGCAGCGATCTGACAGAGGCCGAGGGACCGTGATAGGCGAGATTGAAGCTGGGGTTACCGGGTGCGATGGTGGGTGGCGGCAGTCAGTGGCTTGAATCTGGGAAGTTGACGGGCGGACAGCAGCTCGCCGAGACCAGCTAGACCGAAAGGGGCGAGTGAAAGGCTTTGGGACAGTCTGGAGGCAGAGCATGAATACCTACATACATGTATGTAGGTACCTACTGATGAATGATTGCCGCCGGCATTCGAACTCGCCAGCTTCATCGGTCAGGCACGAAGCTGGCACATGTTAGGTGCTATGTATCACTCCTGCAGATGTACATACATGGTATGATACCTTGGCTGCCCCAAGATTGCCCACCACCACCCACATCATCAGTGTCACCCTCGCTCCACGCGCTACCACTATAGCCGGCATAAGCAACCAGGGTCATCCATACCTATATGCACAGTACGGAAACAGAGTACAGAGTACGGAGTACACCGTACTGTAGGTACATGTATCTTATGGAGTATACCTGGTCAAGCCTGATATTCGAGAGCAGGCACGTGTTAACACAGACCTTGTCAGCTCGGCCTCTCTGCTTCCGAACCGTCGCAGTCATTTGCCGATGCCACCTACCTGGGCCTACCTGGTACCTACCTACCTCCTACCTACCAGGTTCCTATTACCTACCTACCTAGGTACCTCTAAAAGATGGTCTGTACATACCTTAACTTCAAAGAACTCCGTACTCTGTACATACATCCATCCGGAGCAACGGAAGCGAATTATGCCACAGAAAAACTCGGTGAAATCACGAGGGACTGAGGCGGCCCGCCCGACGTCCGCAGACGCTTTAAAGGCTTAGGCTTGAATCAAGCCTGTGGCTTGGAATAGAGAGTTGCCTAACTGGCTCTGGCGGCACCCAAGCATCAGCCTATTTCTTGTCTTTGCGGGGGGCCGCCACCACCCAAGCTTGTTGCAGTCTAGGCGCGGATGGCTTCTTCCAGCCTCTGCACGGATAGGCTCCTGGGCCTCCTTAGGCTCTCGTGATCCCGGAAGCCGCCAATGCCGCTCTCGCTCCAGCCTATCACACCAGGTGACACGCTCTATGATTGACCCTCAAGCCCTCCACTCTCGCCTCAATTCTGCCACCCTATTCTTACGTCTGATCCAGCGACTACAGATCTCTTCTCCATCTGGAAAAACCACAAGCCAAGGCAAGGTAGTATTGCCAGCGACGCCGGCAACGGTGTTGTTGCCACTCGCCTCCGCAACAGTCCACCAGTCCACTCCCTCCACCGGCCTCATGGCCCGAGTCCGTGTGCCGTGTGCGCGTGCGTGTGCGCATTGCCCATCGATTCCTCGACTACCTACGGAGTCCTACAAAGGAGTCCCGCTTCCCGCCAGTCGCACCCGCACTTTTTCCTTTCCTTGCAAAAACATAAACCCTGTCAGGCGGTTCCTCCAGAACCCCGGGCTTTGTGCGTAGCAGTCACTGCAAGCCTCCTGCCTGCGATCGTGTCATCGATTGTTCCGCAAACATGCGCTTTTCCCTCGACGGGTCTAGTAAGCCAGAATTTGCTTATTCAACCGCCGCTGGACGAGGACTGATCTTGGTGCAGACGAGAAAAGCCGGGCGGCGTACAATGACGCGAATGGCCTGGGCGAGCAGAACCTGAACTATGATCCAGATCTGGCGCACCCAGCAGCGGGATATAGAACCGCCGAACCCGTCGCCTTGCCGGCTGGCATTTCTGAGAGGAGATTGATCACCAAGATCGACCTGAGGGTGATTCCCGTGCTGTCGGTGCTTTATTTACTGGCCTTCCTCGACCGAACCAATGTCGCCAATGCGGCCATCTTCGGCCTCACGAAGGATCTCGGTTTGACAGCAACCCAATATTCCACCGCCTTGACCATCTTCTTTGTATGTGGGGATCGTGAAGTATGGTCGTCCAGGTGCTGACCGCAGTCTCTCAGGTCCCATATGTCGTCTTTGAGATCCCCTCGAATATCATCTTGAAGCGTCTCAAGCCCCACGTCTGGCTCTCGATTTGTATGTTTGGGTTCGGCCTCGTCACAGTTTGCCAAGGTCTTGTCCAGGGCTATGGCGGCATCATCACCACCCGATTCTTTCTCGGACTGTTCGAGGCAGGCATGTTTCCGGGTATGTGGGATTCCAAACTGGGTGCAGACCAGTGCAGTTACTGATACCCTTCCCCCCTTAGGATGCTTCTATCTGATCGGGATGTGGTACACGCGACATGAAGCACAAAAGCGGTATACTTTCTTTTTCGCCAGTACCACTCTTGCCGGTGCGTTCGGCGGTCTCCTGGCCTCGGCCATTGGTAAGATGAACGGCATGCGCGGCTATCTCGGCTGGAGATGGGTTTTCATCCTGGAGGGCTGTCTCACCTGCGTGGTCTCTCTTGTCTGTTTCTTCATCATCCCGGACTTTGTGGAAGATGCCAAATGGCTCACTGAGCCGGAGCGAGAGTACATCAAGCAGCGACTTCGGAATGACCAGGGCAAATCAGCCATCGAGCGACGTATCACGTTCAAGGACGTCCTGAACTGCTTCAAGGACTACAAGATCTTCTTGGCAGGATTCATGTACTTTGGTCTTATTGTGCCAGGTGAGTCGTGATGCCATGGTCCCCTCACAAGGCCGTGACTAAGACTGGTTCCGAAACAGCTTATAGTTACGCCTACTTTGCACCTACTATCATCAAATCCTATGGGTACGGCAACATCGGAACCCAATTGCACTCAGTCCCACCGTGGGCCGCAGCCTTTGGTTTCTCCATGTTGGTGGCCGCCTTCTCCGATCGGTTGCGCCATCGATTCCTCTTTGCCATCATCCCGATCTGCGTGGCCATCGCAGGTTTTGCGATCCTCATGACCGTACACCACGACCACAATACCGAATATGGAGCCCTTTTCCTAGTCACGTCCGGATGTTACTCCGCAATGCCTATTATTGTCTGCTGGTACAGCATGAACTTGGGTAAGTGTCTCTGGCAGAGTGTCCTGATTCCAATCAAATCTCGGAGGCCACTGCTAACATCAACAAATAGGTGGGCATCATCGACGATCGGTAGGCACCGCCTGGCAAGTAGGGTTTGGAAACATTGGCGGGTGAGGCCCCCCCGACTCCATCTACCTCAGGTAGTTTTTCATTTTACCGAGTTGTACTGACGTGCGCCTCAGTATCATTGCCAGTTACAGTTTCGAGGCCGGCGATGCCAAGACGTTTTTCCACAAAGGATACAGCATTTGCCTGGGATTCATTTGCCTAAGCGCCGTCAGCTGCATCCTGTACTTTTTCGCTTGCATCAGTCAGAACAGGAGCAGGGCCAAGACTCCTGATATTGGCATGACCGAGTATGAGAAGGTGGAGTTGGGGGACATGAACCCAGACTACCGTTACATGCTGTAAGATCGATGTCTGTCGAACGAAGCCTGCCTTGTTTATCTACCAAGTCAAGTCGAGATTCCTGGCATCCAACCCGGCCACCGAGGTTACACGCGGGAATGACCTGTCAAGTTCTATGCGAGTGGCTTGGCCCAAGCCCTCCATATGCTACGTACAGTGCCTAAGACACCGAAGCTGGCGGTAGAACGGAGCCGGAGGAGCAAGGGACAATACCCCAGCTTGAACTCACGTATAGTCAAGACGTTTGGTGTCAACAAAATAAGTATCCGTACTTGCTCAATGATCCAAAATAGTCGCTCCTAAGTCTTGACCATCCCATCCGTCTAACGACGTCGTTTCTAGCATACAGTACGCTCATAGTTTCACCCAGAAAATGATTCCATATCAATCACTAAATCTAAATAGGTAATAGCAGCAGTAAAGGTAGCTGGCAGTCAGTGTACTCGTACGGATACAGTACGGAGTACATACATAAGAGTAGAAGAGAGGCCTCTTAGCCTAAGGCAGGTACAGTAGGTACCTGGTACCTGGTACCAAGGTAGCCTAAGCCTCCTAAGCCGCGATAGTAGTACGGATACTGTACATAGCCGGACCTAGCGGGCCTCAGCCTCAGCCTCGCGAATTAAGGCTTATGCCTTAGCCTTATTGTCTCCACTTGCCCTTGCTGCTGAGTAGCCTCGCCCAACATTGTGATGATAGGGCAGGGCAAAGCTGTTGTCAATTGCATGCCCTGCATGCCCTGCCTGCAGTGAATCAATCCGATTTTTCAAGGAAATTAATTGCACGGTGGACAGGGGTGGCTCCCGACTCAATCGACATGGCTCAACAAGACAGTATAGAGTCAAATATCGTAATATTTTCTGGATATATTGTTAGTGTTATACACTGTACAGGTCCTTCCGTTTGCCATCCAGAGCTTTTATCTACCCATCATCCTGTCGTTCTGGGCTTTGCGTAGAATTCATACACACATCTTGAACAAGATAAAAAGTTGGTGCCTGCCTCCAAGTGGCTCATCACTGCGGGATCAGGACCAAGATCAAGGCAGTTTCTCAAAAACATTCTTGACGAGGCTCTTCTTATTGACCTTGCCCATGGCGTTGCGCGGGATTGACTCGACGACCTTGAGTTCCTGCGGGATCTTGTAGTTGGCCAGTCTGTCCTTCAGCGCTCTCCGCATGTCCATGGCGCCCCAGGGCTTTCCACCGCGGCCGCCGGTCAAGCCCTTGGGGGTGAGGACAATGACGGCCGCGACCTTCTGGCCCCATTGCTCCGAGGAGATTCCTACCACAGCGGCCTCGGAAACTTCAGGAAGGGAAAGGAGCTCTCGCTCGACTTCGAGCGCCGACACCTTTTCGCCACCGGTTTTGATGATATCGACGCTCTTCCGGCCGCGGATGAAATACATGGGACCTTTCGCCCAGGCCTGGTCACTTTGGCCCGTTCCCGGAACGTGCTGGCGGATCGCCACGTCACCGGTTTTGAACCATTTGCTGCCGCCATCATCTGCTGCGACAAACTCTTCTGCCGTCGCTTTCGCGTTGCGAAAGTATCCACTGAATATGGTGGGCCCACGCAATTGGATCTCGCCTTCGCGAGGCGTGCCGTTGGCGTCCAATTCTTCTCCTGGTTCAATGACCTTGCCGGTCTCGGACTCGACCAGTCGCACTTCTACCAGTGGCAAAGGCCAGCCCACACTTCCATCGACGCGGTCTTCGAACGCCAGTCCGCATGAAAGCGCCATCCCAACCTCAGTCATACCGTACCGCTCGAGCAGCACATTGCCGCCACTAAGTTCGGTCCAGGCTTGTTTCGTCGGCGTCGGTAACGCGGCGGACCCGGAGATGTTCAAACGCATGTACCGCGGCGTGATAGCCGAGCGGGTCGCTTGCTTCATCTCCGGATCTAGGGAGGGGTATGAGGCAAGGAGCCGGTTGTAGATAGTAGGTACTACGGTCAGGAACGTTATTGGTCGTTTCGTGGGTGGCGAATTGCGAAGGAATGGCGCTCCGAGTCGCTTCCATACTGTATCCGCGCTGAACGGGTATGCAAACTCAACGGCTGCACCGGCCATCAGAGGTGTGAAAAGCGCATTGATGGTGCCGTGGATGTGGTGAAGTGGCAGGACGTGAAGCAGCAAGTCAGAAGGCCCGTACTTCCATGCTTCTATCAACGACCGTGCTTGCGCTGTAATTGTCGGTACCGACAAGACCACTCCCTTAGGCCTGTTTGTCGTTCCGGATGTGTAGAGCATGAAGCCTCCGTTTTTGACATCGTCGGTGCTGAACTTGACATTCTCGGCTGACACTGCTCCAGTCTCGATCTTGGAAAGAATCTGCAATTGCGGAATATGATTCAGGCCTTCCCTGACCACCTCTTGAGCCTTGTCTTGGAATTTCTCGGTTGACAGAAACAAGGCGGCTTCACTGTTCTCGATAATGTATCGCAATTCCGAGTTCGGATGGGTATGGGCGAGAGGTAGAGCAATGGCATCCTGGGCAAGGATTGAGAGCAAGGTCACTGTAGATCATGTCAACGTGCCTCGTCAGCCAGGTGGTGGATGTGCACGCGCACCTACATAGTCGTAGCCGTTTTCAGCTAAGAAAGCAATTCTTTCGCCAGCGAGAGATTTTCCATCGACCATAGCAGTCAGATTGTCTTTTGCGGCGGCCACATCGTGCAGCAAGCTGCCGTGACAAAAGGTGCGGTCGGAGGCGCCGTGGATGATGGCCGGGCTTTTAGGGTCATGTTTGGCAATGGCCTCGAAGATGGGCGTGGAGGGCAAAGTAGACGCCATTCGAAATTGAAATCTCTTACTGATGGAAGGGGAGAAGGGCCGTCGAGCAGCGGTCGCTATGAAACCAGCTCCGGAGTAAGATACAGCGGCGTGGAATCGAGAGGCCAAAGTCAAGGGGCGCATCCCGTCAACATTGTTGAGCACGCCCAACAGAGTTCCAGTCCTAGCCCTAGCTGGACTTCTGGTCTCTCACATCCACTTGGACGAAGTGTTTGGGAAATGGCACCACCTGTTGAGATATTTTACAGGTACCTGACTTTCCATGGCCTGGGGATTCGACATTCCCACAGCTTGGCGATGGGGCACTCCAGCATTGCTCGGGAAGTCACATGCGCCCTGCCGCTTTAAACCCCCCAGGTTTACGGAGTACGGAGTACGGATACGTGGTACGGATACAGCCAGCGGGTTGCGCAACTTATCCTCCTCGTCACGGCTGCTCACGACTCCATGCTCCCTTCCTTTATCCTCCCTGCGGATCTGTTTACATGTCTACTCTCTCTACCACTCTATCTCTCTCACATTCACAATCTGAATGAATGGCGGAACCCTTCCCCCTAGGCGGCAGCTATGCAGCATTCAGCTCCAACTCAACTCAGGTGCTCCCACCTGTCCCGTGTGGGAGGCCAAGCCGTCCGGCGTCGACTACTTCCCCTTCTGCTCCAGCGCAATTACACCTCTACTAATAGAGGTATGATGGCTGTTCTTTATCTCTGCACTTGTCACGCCTTTCCTGGCATTATCGCGGAATTGGTGCAGCTAGCTAGTATCGCCAGGACATGTCAACATCAAGCTATCATATTCGGTCAGATCTTCAGTCAATCACGCCATGGAGAAGCGAAGAGCTAGAGTGCGCCCTGCATAGCGACATACGTTGATGAGGAATGGAACCGATCTATAAAACCTGCGAAAACTTCATCCCTGCTGGTCTTTCGGCAATCCACTCATCCTCAGGCATAAATTCCATCCAAACGGTACGCCCAAGTCATCGGGCGCAGGATAGCCGAGGTCAACCGTGTGAATACCTTTGACGCCACGATGGGGGCAGAACAGACCGTCGTCTCCCTAAGGGGCACCAGCTCGACGTCTAGCGACGAGCACGTCGCTCCCTCCACCATCCTAAAAGGGCCTGTCGCAACGGTCGATACAGAAGCAGGATTGAGACGTAACCTGAGGGATGATGATGATAGCAGGGCAGCATTTTTATCAGAGTTCTCTGCGACTGAATCCAAAGCCATCATGTCCAAGGTTGACAGAAGATTCTTCATACTGATTGGATTGATGTTTATGATCAAGAATGTACGTGGTATCTTCTTGTTGCCTCCGTATCGTGATCACTGACTTGGGTTTTCGAGTCAACAGCTCGACAATTCCAATGCGAGCTTGATCAAAGTTCTCCAAGTTGGTCAACCGTCCAATATTCTGAAGGAACTGAAAATGTCGGCAAACGAGTACAATTGGGTGGCGTCGACCTACGGAGTACGTGATTAAATCAGCAAAGCAGCATTTGATATCACGGCGGGATTAACAATTGATAGATTGCATACATCACCTTCGAGTTTCCAAGCACGTTGGTACTGAAAAAATTTACGCCGCACGTTTGGCAGTCACGAATCTTCATCTGCTGGGGCATAGCCACCGCATGCAGCGGTGCTGTCCATACAAAGGCCCAATTGCTTGCCTGCCGATTTCTTGTTGGGTAAGTTAGAGCTTCAGATAGATTTCCGAATTGTGCTAACAGCACCCAGACTCTTTGAGGCTGGGATGTTCCCCAGCGTTATCACGCAATTGACCTTCTGGTACCGCACGGATGAGTTCAGTCGGCCAATGGTCTGGTTCTTTGCTCTCTCGAACCTTTCTGGCTTGGTCGGGTCTTTGCTTTGCTACGGGATCAGCTATATGGACGGCGTTCGCGGCCTCAGTTCTTGGCGTTGGGTATTCATCATCGAGGGAGTTACGACAGTTATCTTCGGCGGCTTACTCTTCTGGCTATTGCCCGACTTTCCCAAATCGCGACGGAGCAGTTCCTGGCTTAGTTCGAGGGAGCAAGAATTCATCGAAGCACGTCTACCACGGAATGCACCTACCACTGGAGACAAAAACTTTGACAAGAAAGATGCGTGGCACGCGTTCCGAAGCCCCCTTGTCTGGAGCTTCACAGGCTGCCAGGGCTTTATGAATCTGGCTTCCAACGCCTTCAGCTGGTATCTACCTACCATCATCACCAGCCTTGGCTTCGCAGGACTTCCCAGAAACCAGCTACTCAACATTCCACCAGTCGTCGCAGCGGTCCTAGGTATAATATTCAGTTCGTGGTTCATTGGGCGAGCATTTGTTTCAAGACCGTTGTACATCAGGTGAGTTTAGAGTGCCCTCGGATGCTGGAATACTGACCACTGACAAGAAACCTAGTTTTATGGTATTGGGCTCGTTGGTGTCCCTGATCATTCTCATGACTGCGGGGAGAGACGGGAAATTTGCCGCATGCATTCTTGGCTCGATCTTCATCAATTCCTTCTACCCTCCATACTGGTCGTGGCGTGCTGGCTACGTACAGCACGCGACAGGAGCTGCATTCGCTCTCGGTCTTCAGAGTACTTTCAGCAACATCTCATCTGTGGTATCGCCGCACTTCTACCAGTCGAAGTGGGCCAAGGACGGATATCGACAGAGCTTCGGGATTTCCCTGGGCATGGCGTTCGGTGCTGGTCTGTCAGTCTTGTACTCGTGGTGGCTCACACGAAAGGTCGAAGCTCAAGTGGTCCGGGTGCGTCGTGAAGTTCTCAAAGCACAGAGCGAGGGTCGCGAGTACGATGGTCACGATGACATTGATGTACTTGGAGATGAAACTCTGAAGAACCGTCGACTCTGGTAAAGTGCCTAGGCTGAAAGCTGATGCGATGCGTGGACAAGCTGCACGCTTGGTCAAACAAACACGCCGCGCTAAGGCTTGGACGGGACCTTGAACTGCCTGGAACCTACAAGCTCTTATCGACCAGGCGCATGCAATGGGAGCTATGAGATTGGTCGCGAGTTCATCAACGATGGTAGGCGGAAGCCATCCATACCTAGTCACAAGGCTCATCTCATAGATCTGCCGGATTTAAACCAGCGGACATGGTTCTAAACAGACAGAACTGACCGAGTGGTCCTTGCTGAATGCCGCGTGCCGTCTTACGCAGCTCGTCAATCTGTGAAGTTCTCCAGCATGTATGTATCCGTACTCTGCACTCTGTCGGCCCTAGACCCTAGAGCCTTTTCGGCTTCGTTTAGCAGAGGGCCAGACAATTCTTCGCGCCCAAGCCCGCCAGATGCAGCTAACAGCATCGTGGGAAACAACGGAGACTTGCGTCTTCACCTGGAACCATGGCGCCATCGACATGACCGACTTCGAGGCAGAGGCAGGTCATGTGCCAAGCGAGGAGAAATGTTTTCTTCAGCTTCAGAACTGTACATACAAGAGGTTCTTGTTCTTTCTCGTTACTACTGCGGCTGAGCCAGATTTGCCCGAGTGCGTGGTTGTGGTTGCTTCACCATGGGGGAAACCAAGAAACAGAAACAGCTCCATCTTGCGGGCTTCATCTTCTCGGGTCGGGCGACACAAGCATGGCGACATCCCGAGATCGACGCTCACCAGAGCCTCGACGTGGACTATTACATCGAGTATGCCCAACTGGCGGAAAAAGCCAAGTTTGACACACTCTTCCTCGCGGACGGCGCGTCCTTACACCTCGAGGATGTGGAGAAGCACTACTGGAGCATCAGCACGTTTGAACCCGTCACACTGTTCTCGGCCATTGCGGCGCGAACGAAACACATCGGGCTCGTATACACGGCCAGCGTGACGGACAACGAGCCGACCCACGTGGCGCGGCAACTGGCGTCTTTGGACCACATCAGTCATGGGAGAGCAGGGTGGAACGTGGTCACGACGCCCGGCCCAGGCACGGACAACCTGGGCATCTCCAAGCAGGAGACGTTCGACAGTGCGGCCAAGTATAAACGGGCCCGGTCGTTTCTGAACATTGTGAGAGCCTTGTGTGATAGCTTCGAGGAGGACGCGCTGGTGCGCGACAAGAAAACCGGCATTTACGCCGACCTGTCGAAAATCCACCCTCTCCACGTCGACGACGGGCTGTATAAGATCGACTCGCCTCTGCGCATCGAGCGTCCTCCTCAGGGCCATCCGGTCATCGCGCAGGCAGGCACGTCGCCCGAAGGCGTGGCTTTTGGAGGCTCGTCGGCCGACTTGATCTACTGCGCCAATTACTCCATCAAGGACGGCCAGGAGACGTTCCGGAAGCTCAAGGCCGCCGCGGTGGCAGCAGGCCGAAAGCCCGAGCATTTGGTCATCTTGACCGGCGTCGCCGTCATCTGGGGCCCGACGCAAGAAGTGGCCGAACGGCGCTTGAAAGAACTCACCGAGCTCTGGCCCATTGAAGCCGCAGTGCAGAATCTCGGGATCGATTTCGGAGCCGCGAACCTCGACGACCCTTTCCCTGACCACTATGACATAGGCGGGATCCGGTCCAGTGGCAGAGCAGCGGCCATTGCATCGTTCGCTCGAGACAACAAATTGACCATCCGCCAAACTGCCGAGCGCTGTTCCATCGGTCTCGGCCACCGTCCTTTGGTGGGCACGACTCAGAGCATAGCTGATGATTTGCAAGCCTGGCTGGAGGCCGAGGCTACAGACGGCTTTGCAGTGATTCAGCCACGACTGATCGATGGACTGCGCGATTTCACTGAGCATATTGTGCCGGAGCTGGTCCGCCGCGGTTTGTTTCGCACGGAATACGAAGGCAAGACCCTTCGAGAGAACCTGGGGATTCCCAAGCCAGAGAACATTTATTCCAGGAAGAAAGTGGCCAGTTAGTGGCAAAAGGTTCCATGTTCTCTATCAAAGGGTCGCAGGGAGAGCGCATGCTATTTAGTATGGCATGCCTAAACCAGCCTTCTGGTTAAAGGGCAAGGCTGGGAATACCTAAGTTTGACAGACTGATCGAGTCTGCTCAGTCAAGATACGAACAGGAGGGTTGATGCATTCACGCACCATCAACGACGTTGTCTCGGAGAATGAAACACTCTATCCGTACCGAGGGAGTATTGCAGTATGTAAGCCTCCTCCTCCTTACTGTAGCCCACTCGGTAGGCTTCCACTGCGCCTGGTAGGTGGCGCCTACTGGCAGAATCAAGGGGAAGTTCCATTGATTCCAATCGTACCTATACAAGGTCTCCATCCCTCCATCCCACGTAAACAGAAGTCAATTCACCTCAACAGAAGTCAATTGATGCACAGATCCCACCTATAGAAGTCAATTGATGCAGAGATTCCACCTAAACACAAGTCAATTGATGCACAGTCGTGGCTTGGAGATCATCGTGCCGTGTTTGCCGCAAGAACGTAGCTCTGAATGGCCAAGGAGGTCACAGTCATGTCTCTGCATAAGCACGCAACTGGCAACTAGGCTTCCAAGACCATATCACCGTCCTTACGATTACAAGTTACGAGTTCCAATTCCAGCCCTAGCACGTCAGAGCGAATCCCCTTGTCGTTGTTTCCCCCTCCCCTCGCTCTCTCTGATTGTCAGCACCCTATTGCGTGCTCGGGTCGACACATGGCAAGATGGACGAAACATAGGTAGGTATAAAGAGAGGGGCTCGCGAGTCCCATCCCTGTTACAACAGCCCAGACCTTTCTATAAATCCTAAATCCATCTGATCTTGAGCCTGGGTTATTTAATTGAATTGTACAGGTTTCTCTCACTGACTAAAAGAAAATAATGGCACCGTCGGCTGTTGAAACGGTTACCCAGGAAGCAGAGAAGCTTCTCGGGAAGACTGACAAGACTGAGAAGACCGACGGCCCAGCCCAGACCGAGCAACAGATCCCCAAGGAGGTTTATAAGAGCCACCGAGAGCCTCTCAAATTGAGCGGAGCGCTCGACAGGTTTCGACAGTTCGACGTCACGCCAGTCATCGGGCGTGAATTCGTCGATGTAGACCTGGCCGAGTGGCTACGTGCTCCCAACTCGGATGAGCTGCTTAGAGATTTGGCCATTACTGGTGCGTATTGTGTATCCGAGGTGCCCTCTGAGGTGTCCTCTGAGGTGCCATCCAGCGGCTGACATTGATCCAAGTCTCTCGACGTGGTGTGGTTTTCTTCCGCAAGCAGGACAACATCAGTGACGACCTTCAGAAGGAGCTGGTTCAACGACTCGGCGAGCTGTCGGGCAAGCCAGAGACATCGAAGCTCCATATCCACCCCCTCAACAACTCGGGCCGAGAGGACGGCTCGAAGGACGACGAGATCAGCGTCATTTCTTCGGTGCAGGCAAAGAAGCTCTTCAGCAAGAGCCTCGGGTTCAGCACCACTCAGAGTCTGAAAGGTCAATGGCACTCGGACATCACCTTCGAGCCGATTCCCAGCGACTATGCCTTGCTGCGCTTGACCCAGCTCCCGAAGACGGGCGGAGGCAAGTAGACCTGAAGCACCTGCAGGTTTGATGTTTGATAGAGCTTTGCTAACGTCCGACTCCGACGATAGACACGCTGTGGGCTTCGGGCTATGAATTATATGATCGCATCTCTCCGCCTCTACGAGGCTTCTTGGAGACGCTCGTGGCACATTTCGCCCAGCCTGGCTTCCAGAAATCGGCCGAGAAGAACAACTTCAAATTGCACCCGGGGCCACGGGGCGCCCCCGAAAACGTGGGTGAAATCCTCGAGGCTTTCCAACCCGTGATTCGCACCAACCCAGTCACGGGCTGGAAGAGCGTCTATGCCGTCGGTCACCATGTAGCCAGCATCGTGGGCCTTTCGGAAGCAGAATCGAAGCACTTTCTCGATTGGTTCCTCCAGATCCTGACCGAGAGCCACGACATTCAAGTTCGGCTTCGCTGGCAAAATGTCAACGATGTGGCCATTTGGGACAACCGGAGTGTGTACCACGCAGCCACTCCAGATTACATTGATGACGAGGATTTGGGCGAAAGGAAAGGATCGCGGTCCGTGAGCCTGGGAGAGAGGCCCTATCTCGACCCTCAAAGTGTTAGTCGCAGGGAAGGACTTGCTGCCGAGAAGGCCGCGGCTAGCAATGGAAAGGCATGAGAAAGAGAGTAGAGTTTGGAGGCAGGACAGATTGTACCCAAACCAATGAATGAATGGACGATGCCGCTGTCAAGATCCTTAGTACCATACCGCTGCTGGATAGGGAGCAGGCCTAAGTCAAACCCCTACACATCTTCCACCTCGAATCTCACCAGTAACGAACATGTCGTCTCCCTGCCTCTCAAATCCAGCATGCGGATGAAACTCCATCCGGCGGCAACATACAAGATCCTGACCGCGGCAACAGCGAACACGGGGTTTCTACTATAGCTATCGTCGCTTTTGATGAGCATGCGTAGAAAGACCAGCTCATTGTCCTCGTACTCCCATTCGAGGGTCTCTTCCCAGACCGGATCCGTTGCCGCTGGGTTTTCGCCGTCATGGAGGAATCCAAGTTTGTGATGTTTGTAGAGTGCGGTCTTGCGTTTGGCTGGGTTCTGGCCTTGGTCATCCGGACGAATCAAGGTACAAGACAGATATGGCTTGATGTCGGACGCTTGGCGGCCTTCTGGCAACGGGACGTCCGAAGCTCCCGCCACATGAAGTCGGAGTCTTTTCTTGGGCCCGGTGGTGAGCTTTCCGCTTCCCCCAGCGCGGAGAGCTGCAGGCTTGAGGACATATCCTTCCGTTCCTCCGAATAGAGCCTCGTTCAGCTGCAGACCGGCGCCAAAGGTTTGCCAATTCAGGGCGCAGATCTGGGCTCCGAGGCCCCAGAAAATCACCGGGTTGAGATTGTTGGACGAGATTCGAGTGCCTTTGGGATAGACGCGCATCAAATGATGGGCGTTGTGCTGGGCGATCTTGCCGATCTCTGCGGGCATGTGCGCCCTCAATGCCGTCTCTGAGATGTTGATGAGGTGGTGGTGTGGGCGATTCTTGAGTCCGACCTCGCCGAACCAAGAGTTGTCTGCGGGCTTCACCGATTGTGCGTAGACCCCTAATTCGGCCAGTTCTGGAATGATGGTAGTTGCAGGGACGGCCTTCTTCTTTTCCTTGTAGGCCTTTCGCGCTTGCCTTGCCTCGTCGTCCTCGTCGACCTCGTCGTCAGTGCTGGAGCTGTGATCATCCGCCTCCACTTCAGTTGGGAAGTGGTATTCGACGATGACGACGATTTTGGAACCCAACTCTTCAAGCAGCACATGGTCGCCGGAGCCGTTCTGCTCTCGGTGCCCTTTGCCTCTGACAGCTTTGCTCAGGAGACGGTCATCCCACACTTCCTTCATAATCTCGACGAGGCGGCGCTGGCCGTGGTTGCCACAGTGGTTTTCAAGAGAAACCAGGACCGGTGAGGTCCGATAGCCGGATCCACTGGCCGAAAGGGCGGCTTCTCTATCGACGGCGTCACGGATGGTCTCGCAAACGGAGCGAAACGAGATACGTGATACGAGAGTGTAGCCGTGCGTGACCTTTGGCTCGTCTTCAGCGTCTTCGTCGTCCCAAGCGTCGATCTCCACACATCGAGATCCGGTGTTGAGAGCTATCTCGTAAGCTTTGGCTGACGAGGTTCCGTAGAGCTGGTGCGCCATCAGGTAGGTGTTATGGCTAGAGCTGATGAAGTACTCGGGTAACGGATGGGACCTGTCAGTAAGGTCGGATGGGACATGGATATGGGGCTTGCCGAGCAGTGCGCGTAGCGGGTCGGTCAAGTGGCCTAGGTCATGCAAGCCAGCGTCGTTCTTGGAGAGGACATTCTCATGGACAAGGAATGACCTTAAGGCGTGGCTGACTCTAAGCTGATCCCTGGTGATTGCAGATCGACGGGAGCCGTGCCCACCGCCAGCGACGGTGCTGGAGTCGATCTTTTCCCCCAGGTCATCGCCGTCAGTCTTGCTTTTTGGCCTAGAGAAAGGGTTCAGGCTGGCCAGACGTGACGAGAGCACGGACGGGCCTGACTCTGCCATGATGGATGTGACGCGAGAGGATATTTTGAATTGAAGCGTCGGTCAATGCTGTACCAGACCCCGGAAACTGTAAGCTGGTTGAGTCAAGCTTTGGTCCCCTCGGCATACTAGTAGATGTAGAAGACTAGTACTTGATCAAAGTGGCATGGAGTTGGCACGCGTAATAGGAATCAATAATGTTCTGGCAGTGGCACGTAGGGAGTTGTAACGGACTTCTTAGCTAATCATATCAATGTCTAACGCGCCTTCCGGAAACCGATGGAGACTGGAACCTGAAACACCAGCATATTTAACGCGACCAGAACAGAGAGTCCTGACACAATCCGACATTCGATTACAATTGGGATCAGCAGGCAAATCTCAACTCGAAGACAACAGACATTCAAGGCACACACACCGTTTGTGCCTCTGCCATACCCCTCAGTCAGAGCAAATGACGTATGTAAATCCCGAGTAGGCAGTACCTAGGTAATCGGTAGGCAGCTACAAACTCCCTTCTAAAGGTTCCAAGGTCGCTGGCCCGGGGATCAACAGCTCAGCTCACAGCACCATACGCATAGCTTCGCAATGCCCTCGCATTGGCCCCCCGAGACAGAGACCAGCAATTTGAGCGTGGCTCCCGAGAAGTACCCCCCTGCTGTGATAACCACAGACCAGACTGCCGAGGAAGAGGTCTGATCTGAATCCATGACCTTTTCGAGCGTGCCCAAGAAGCTGACCATCTTCACCGGACAGCGCAATATCGCCATATGCAAAGAATACATGGCCATCGCATACTCGCCGACCGAGAACCAAGGGCGTGACTCAGTGCGCCATCTCTGCCGCGACGACAGCTGGTTCTGGGCTCCTGCGACATTCCCGGGCTGTGAGACCCCAATGGACTATGCGGCCTCCCATGCCGTCGTCATGGAGAGCGTGGCCGACCTCCACATAATCCGGTTCGACCAGGTCTTTGCAAAGAACGGCCACGTCCTGCTCAGATATACCGCCCAAGGCAGTCATTGCGGGAAGCCGTACAAGGGCATACCGGCGTCCGGGAAGCATGCCCAGTGGAGTGCAGCGGCCATATTCGAGGTGGAGGACGGGAGGATCAAGAGTTTCACCAAGGACTGGGACCAAAAGACAATGCAGGTACAGTACTCCATACTCTGTAACCAGTTCATCAACCACCCACTCGCTCACTCCCTTACTCTCCTCCTTCCCGAGGTCGTATTGACAAGTGCAGATTCAACTGGGATGGGCGCCGGTCCAGGAGAGCACAGATCCAAGATGGAACGCCGATGCATTGGCGAATCCAGAGCAGTCCAGAATGCAGGAGGGATAAAAGTGACAAACTGCGCATGTACCTAGGCAGCTCTAATAAAGTGCGCGGGGGAGCTGTCAGGTACCTAGGTGCCTAGTAGTTGTAATTAATCCATCCGTGCTAGTACTTCCGTACAGTACAGTACAGTACAGTATCACCTGCACCTTGGACCGAAATGGTAACGAGATATTTGCAAGAGCCTCCATCCTCCTCCCGCAAACCACTTCCCATGTTCCAATGCGACGCTTTCTAAGCCTGCGCAGCTCGATCGGGCATCCGACCCTTCTAACCAGAATGGCGACGAGTACAAGCACGTCGAGCACGCCGATGGAGGACACGATCCGGCGAAAAGTAAGTCTGACTATGTGCACCATAGCATGATACGCACAGCACACACCCACCCTCCCAGCCTCACCGTCCTGTGCTGTGCTGCCTGTACTTTTATGTGCCTCTTCTATCTCGACCTTCCTTTGCATCCTGCCGAAGAAGCACTAGAACTGCCACCCACGCGCAACGTCACCGCCACACAAAACCATCCTTCTGTCCTTTTGCACAACTCCCGCCTTTTTCACTCTCTCCTGCTACCTCGCCGGGCGGCGTTCGAGCACAAACACAAACACAAACACCATTTGCCTGAAGGGGAACTAACTAATCCCACGAACGCAGGTCACGGAAGCCCTGAGTCCAACGGAGCTGAAGATCCGAAACGATTCACATAAACATGCGCACCACCAGGCCATGGCGGGCGCGACGTCCAAGGAGACGCATTTCTAGTACGTGCATCAGTTGCGCTTTCACCGTTTTCGCCGTCGAATTTGCCCCCATGATCAATCCCGCTCATTTTCAATTTCAACTTCGAGCTAGCCCAGCCCGCCTTTCCTTGATGGTGGTCCCGCCCCCCTGGTAGGGGCACATTCATGAGAACACCGCTACAACTAAGCTGAGCATACATGGATTCCGTATCCTGTCTCACCTCGCCTCACCTCACCTCACACTTACCTCCGTCTTCGTCGAGCAGACACCTCACTGACGCCCCTTGTCTATTCTGTACAGCCTCGATGTCATTTCGCAGTCTTTTGCTTCAAAGACCCAACCCGCCCGCCATCGGATGATCTACTCCCTTCTCAAGGAAGAACTGGAACAGCCCGGCGGCATCCATGCGCTGCAGCTGCGCACCAAGACTCCCGAGGAGGAGGAGAAGCTCAAGTCCAAGGCGGCTGGAGATGCGTGAGCAGGAACGACGACTGGGCCTCTGGGTGACTCCTACAGGGAGAAAGGGCGTCGAGAGAGCTTGAACTTGGCATTTACGCACCCGCTGTGGGTGATGGACGTTACGGTTCGAGGCGATCACCCCATCACCGGCGTCCACGTGGCGGGAACTTCGAGTCCAGTACGGAGTACAGCACAGTGCGTCACTAGAGAAAACATGATTCTCGTCAATGGACACGAGTGTTCAACTGCCTTGAGCTGGAATCAGAATCGTCATCGACGGAAGTAGGAAATAGAACGCAGGCCGAGGAAGGAAAAAAGCCCCCAGATGAGAACATTGCCCGCTAAAAGACCACACCGGGTGATGAGGTTTATATTGCACTCCCGTCACTCCGAACCCTGAATTCATCCATGCCTTCCACTCGCATTGATTTGCGGGTCCCAACCGTGCATGTATTAGAATAGGTACTTTGTCTAGTTGCAAAGCGTACAACCAGGAACCAAAAAGAAAACGCGCGCCGCGCCGGCTTTTCTGAACATATGAGATTGCACGGTGCCTCCTCCTCCTCGGCTGTCCCTTATCGGTTATGCCCCTTGCTGATCGCGTGCTTGCATCACGCCAAACTGAGAGCCTTCGAAGGCTCTTGATACAGAAGAAGGCTTGACACCGGAAAACTGGTCGGTTATGCCACTGGTGCACTCGCCCGCTGTTTGCGGACACCATTGGCGGGAAGATGGCGGCCAGTCCAATGCAATAAAAAGACTAATTCTAGCGGCTGGCCTAGTCGAACTCGGGTGAAGCTCAATCTGGGCTGTCAGCGTCCGACGGCTAGTGCTTCGTGACCTCCACGACAACCACGACCACCACAATGATGATGATGATGATGAGTGCTAGAGGGAGTTAGCAGAAGCTTGTTCCTAGGTGAATTAGAGTACTGACCGACAATGCCCAAGCACATCCACTTCTTCCTCCGGGCGGCTCTGGCCTTGAGAACAGCTCCTTCAAGTTCGTTGTTGGCTTTAGCGACATGTTCTGTGACTTCCTCCCCTCGTTGTTCAATTTGTGTGACTGCAGGTTCTTGTTGCACCACCAGGGCCTCGAGATCCTGGAAAAGTTGGGCAAGCTCAATCATCTGTCGTTCAATCTTCTGGATATCCTCGTGACGCTGCGACACGTTTCTAGCGACAGTCTGTGCCTCGCCGCGGCGATCGCTCTGAATCAGAGCGGAGCTAAAGATTTGCTGATTGTTGGGATCCTCGACCGCTTCCCGAACTTCGGCATCGGAGGCATCTGGACGAACGATCCGGTATTGTCTGGCCATCTGCTCCTGCGACGACTTTCGGAACTCCCGTTCAACCTGTTGGTATTGGTTGATGGCAGTCTTCAGTCTTCGGTCGACTTTGCCGACTTGCGGAGCATTACGGGGATTCCCCGACTCAGGCTGTTGTTTGATGTTTTTGACACGGCTCACAAGGCCACGGTATTTGGTCATGATGTTCTCTCCAGTTCGGTCGACTTCAATGCGCAGCGGGGATTGAGCGGAGGTGTTCGTGTCAGCCAGATATCGAGATTGAAGGCCTCTCAGTCGCTGCAGGTCGGCTTCAATCTCGTCAATGGCTTGGTCGACAGCTCTGCACTCATTGAGGATCCTGTTTGGGTCGGCACCATTCATATTTCTCATTTCTGGCGTCGCGGATTAGCCGGGAATCAAAGTATACAAGAGGACCAAAGGAGTGATCCGTACCATATCCACCGGGACCTCCAGTACCACCAGTACGATGTTCCTCATCAGCGTAATAGCTACCTCCTTGCTCTTGCGCTTGTGGTCTGTCGCCGCCGTATGCAGGCTGATCATTGTAGCCCTGGCCACCTTCGTAGCCCCCTTGAGAGTAAGGATTGCCGGCTTGTCCGTAAGGGTTGTACGCGCCATATCCTTGACCGCCTTGCTGGCCATTGTAGCCTTGATTGTACTGAGATCGCGGTCAGTAAGAGAACGCCTGGGATGAAGTGGGATTGGGCTGCCATGCGAAGTCCACGTTTCAGAGCTCGACGACAACCACAGGCAGCTTAAAGTCAGCATGGATGGAAGGTTGGGGACATACACTCATGATGAAAGAATTGCACAGTTATGTACCAGGACTAGAGCCGAAAGGTATCGTTTGATCGAGGTTCTACAAGAAAATGCTGTAGGTTGGAAGAGGAATTTAAAAAAAAAAAGTATGGGCCTTTCACGCGCAAGGACGCGAGACCGTTGAGAAGATGCGATGGGAAGGGATGCAAGAGATGAGGGACTGATGGAGGAATGAAAGCGCGGTAGACGTAGCAGTTGAAGGAATGATGTAGAGGGCGGCGAGCTGAGTGATCACTCTGCATGTTCAGCTCAGACTCGGGGCGAGAAGTCGCAGGCTGACTGGCGTGAAGGGGAAGCTCAGTCTGGGCGGGAGCCCGTGAACTGGGGCTGTAAAGGAGAGCCGGACCCTCCTCTACTCGTAGCATCTATTCTATCTGCCTAGCAGGCGCCTAGGCCCTTGAGGCTGTGCACCGCACCCGGCCACCGCACTGCACGTCACTCGTCAACCGCTGGCTAACACTCCTTAGAAGGAAGAGCTCAGGCCTTAGGCCCCTAGCCGTTGACTTTTTTATCGCCCTTCAAGTTCGGGGTCTGGCAGAAGGGCAGAAGGGGTGGCAGTCAGCGCTTTACCCTTTCCGCCCGTTGTTCCCGACATCGCCGGTGAGACTGTTGCACATCCTCCTCGTTCCAGTAGTAGTAGTGGGCTGCGAGGTCCCTAAAGCACACACTGCCTCGCTAACTACCTGATTGCTGCTTACAGCCAATCAAGCCCTGATTAATCTCATTTAGCAGGGCAAAGGTGGTCGCCTAGGGAGGCCCTTCAATAGCATGCTTCATCAGGCTCCATCATTATGGACCTCTCATTGTCGCACTAAGCATGGTTTCACGCATCCCATCTCCTCATGCTCTGGCCACTGTCTGTAGTGGTCTACACGACGATGGTTGAGGCTACTTATCTGGCGTGAAGGTTACCGAACCTCCGCAACCAATGTGCTGGAGCACAGCCAGTGAGAGACTAAATCTGACCTCAACCACATAATCAACCATGGCTCTGCCTACAGAGTCAGTCTAGGGAGGGATCCATCTCTCAAACGCGCACCTGTATTTTGATATCTGCCTGGAAGTCTCGAAGCTTCAGGGCTCCAATGACTTGAGAAACAAGTCCTCTGCGACACCCCACAAGTGACAGAGCCTCGATCCGTCGACCCACTACGCACTCAGGGGCTACAAGGCTGCGACGTATGGTCATGCACACTTGTGGCGGCTAAGAGTGCCCCCGGTGCTCGGCTTGGTTATCTCTTCACCATCTTCTCACTTCATCGCCCTCAGTCCATTGCTTTTCTGTGTAACCCAGCCGTCGTTTGACATCCCGAACAGTATCAGAATCACCGGTGTTTTTGCCAATGTTATCCGAGATCTTGATTGCTGGTCTCCCCCCTGCTTTGGACAATTTGATGACGATATTGAGCGGCTGCGATTTGGTCTGTCTGTCGGATCGGCGCTTGAAGTCGTTCGTGAAATGGGTCCCCACTCCGAAAGAGGGCTTGAACCCGTATGACTCGGCCAATTCCTTGTATTCGAGGCATTTGTTGACGTCGAGTGCGTCTGAGAACACAATAATCTTTCCTCCCAAACCTAAAGACTTGTAGAAGTCGCTGGCAAGCTTGAGGTATTCCTTCGGATCTCCAGAATCTTGCCTGATGCCTGCAAAAACTTCAGCGTACGAGGCTGGGCGGTGTGACTGGCTCGCCTCCTCAGAATCATCCGCGGTTCCATCATCTGAAGCTGATGCTCTAGACGCCACGGCACATTTGAATGCCCTGAAGAAATCGGGGGTCCCGAATGTGTCGGTCAGAGCAATGCTCAACACCCCTCTACCGAAACAGTCCAGCCAGTAGCGAAGTCCGAGCTCGTTGGCATGCTCATAGTCATTGGTGAGTGCAGCAATTCCCATGTACCACTCATGGGCCACGGTTCCGACTGGAGGAATGCTGTGCTTCATGGAGAAGTAGACATTGCTCGTCCCAGCCAGTTTTCCAGGCAGGCTCTGTTCCGTTGATGCTGTCACCAAGCCCTTGACAACAAGGTCTTGAGTATGAAACGACCGTCTTCTTCGGGTACCGAACTCAGAAACCACACAGCCTGCTTCAAACAGCCGCTGTGCCTTCTGATAAGCATTCTCTTCCTGTCCTTCGTAATCCCAATCTATATCGACGAACTTGAAGTATGCCTCGCTCGTCAGGGCAAGGAGTGGGATCTCGTAAGACATGGTTTCCACCCAGAGACCGGTTATGGTGATGTCTAAATCACCGAACGTCTCGTCGACCGGGATGAACTTCATGGTGACCTGATCTGCAGGCCGCAGCTGGAAAGATTGTAGATAGCTCAAGTATTCGGAGCTGAAGTATGGGCAGTGTCTTCTCAAGTATTCTAATTCGTCTTGTGCCAGTGTAATGTTGGCCAGTTTGGCAGTCTGCTCTTGCAACCAGGTGAAAGCCTCCTTGTTCAAGCGCATGTGCGGCGTCCGATTCGTGAACTTGTATTCGACATCGACCGAGGGGAAATATTTCAACACCGCGCACTGCATTGTCAGCTTGTACAGGTCAGTATCCAGGAGCGAGAAGACGCCCTCGGGAATCTGAGATTGTGCCATCCTTGAGCGGAGGTGGATGGATGCGTTCGGCGGAAAATGCTGTTGCAGGGTGAGATATCAATCATATCCGTGCAGACAGGACTTGTGGCATGCAGCGAACCGTAATGGCGGCTGCGCCTTTCTATTGTTGCATGATGGAGGCCTTATCACCATCCACCAGACGCGCATGTTGTTCTGGGGGGTGACACAATAATAATTAGCGTTGGGCAGTGTTCAATCTTTCCACGAGCTATTCTTACACCCACCGGGCACAGTCATGTGACTTCACGGCTGCTTCGATGGCCGTACAAACACGACGGTACTCTCGCTCCATTTTCCGATTCTAACCTCCCAGAAAATGAAGATTCGGCGACGGGGAAATAAGGTACGGATAGAGGACCGAAACGGGTGGATTTGAATCAATGGCGGCGACCGTGGGCATTGCCAGTGGATTAGCTCGGTACCAAAGCAATACAAAAGTCACTAACGGTGGTGAGAATACGATGATAAGTTACACTGGTTGATGATTCATGAATGAATTCGACCGAGCTTTGCTGTATACCCAAAGAGCTAGTTCAGTAATATCAAGTGATTTGAAGCTGCCGCTCTCGACTGAATCTCATGGTCAATATTCAGAACCTTCTTGGATAGCTACAACATCTGGACGCCGCGGTCTTTACGAACCGTCGGTTGAGCCAACGCGAGGCTCACAAGGTGACAACCAGCTTCTTGGCGGACACTCCAGGCCGCAGCGCATCGATCGCAGGTTGTATATATTCAAGCCCGTGGCCCACTACCTCGGCTTTGGGCGCCGGCTTGATCTGTCCGCTCTCAAGCGCGGCCGGAAGGAAATCACGGTAAATGGCCTCGCCGACTTCCTTGTCCTGCAACAGGATTGCCAACGCAAAGACTATTAGATAGTTAGCTGAGACTCGTAGTGAACATGGGTAAGACAAAGCCGTACCAGCCTTTGCATTGACCGTCGCCGGGATATCCGCGATTGGTGGAATCACAACTGCCAGAGTGCCACCTCCCAGTTGAACCAGAACCTGGGCGGAGTTGAGCTGTGAGTCTCGACTTCCAATGGCTGACAAGAGATTAGCCGTCATCTATTTCTCTGCTTCGATGGTCTTACCGTCATAAGCGCCAGCGAGGGTGTACTTTTGCAGGGCCGCCGTCAGATCTCCAACAACGCTGGGACTGGCATGATCAAAAACTTCACTAGCTCCAAGCTCTTTGACAAGTTCAAAATTCTTCTTCGAGGCTGTGGCGAATACTTTGAGGCCGGCGGCCACGGCGAGTTGGATGGCGGCGGTACCAACACTGGAACTTCCGCCCCAAATCAGTATGGCCTTGCCAGAGTTCTCCTCCTTGTGGCCGGGTGTTGCCAGGCCGAGTTTATCTTTGTGGAACAAGCCGTCTGCAGCCGTAGATATAGCCAGGGGAAGAACGGATGCTTCCTCGTAGCTTAGCTTGTCAGGGATAGGACTGACTGCAATGGCCGGGACAACAGTGAAGTTCTGAAAGGCGCCCTGTTCCGGTCTCCCTGTGACCAGTCCGATTGCATGACCCAAAACCCGCTGACCTTTGGAGAAGCCGGATACATTTTCGCCGACCTCAACAATCTCTCCGGCAACATCATTACCCAAGACACGAGGTAGGCCGGTTAATGGAAACGCTCCATCTTGAATTTTCCAATCAACGGGAGCGATGGCGACGGCATGGTTCTTGATCAGGATCTCTCCTGCTCCAGGCTTGCCGACTTCTGCCGGGCCGATCTGTAGTTTCTCATTTGTCTTGTGGAACCACGCTGCTTGGTTGTTCAAAGCCATTGTACTGAGACTGGGATGATAGAACTGGTGATAAAGCTTCAAGTGTATAGGTGAAAATGAAGACACAGTACGAAAGGGACGATGACCGCAAGCAAGTAGAGGTGGAATCTGAAGACTGGTTTATAAGCAGGTCGGTGGGATGTGGTGAATCTTGGAGAAAGTTGACATCATGCGGGTTACAGTACTCCGTACTATTAGGTACTCGTACATACTCGTTCCCTAGCACGCAATCGACGGAAAGAGCCGGCCTGATGGCTTTTTCATGTGATGAGATGAACCATGCATAACCAGACATAGCCTGACCCTATTCCCGCAACGAGGAATGGTCGACCAACCTAAGACGGCGATCCTTACTGACATGCAAGAGGTGATAATGCACATAGCGACGAGACGCCCTGAGGCTACTACCGTATAGTGTATCGCTGTATACGGAGTACGGATAGTCGGTACGCTATACGGAGCACGAGCACCTAACTCTATAGACACCGAATAGAGTATGGATACTCAAGAGGCTGAAATGTCGGAATCGAGGCTCCCGAAAACCAATGGGGTGCCGCAGGGCGATCGACTCATGCCATCACAACTTACTCATCAGGGGGTTGAACAGCACCAAACAGGAGGTGGGAGGCTTATGTAGGGAGGCTTAGGAGGCTTAGGGGCGGGAGGCGGGAGGCGGGAGGCGGGAGGCGGGAGGTGCGGGGGGCACCTACAGGCACCTACAAGCACCTACAGAGTTGAGGTGTAAGGTTAGAGGAAGCTGCAAGTACCACTGCCAGCCTACAAGGGAGCCCATTGGCCGGGCGCGTGCCTTGGCGGAGCCCCTTACCGAGATCAAACACCGACTCTCCGGCCTCCCTGCGCGTTTCATCTCCCGGCGCCCCTTGCAAGGTCGATGGGTGATGGGAGATATGGGAGGTATCACCACCTCAGCTTCCTCGGTCGACCTCTCTTCCCGTCGAGCACACCGTTTGTGTCGCCCGTAGCCGCTCTTTCCCTCTACCAAGCCAGTCTCTCCTTTCGGCCTCGACGTCGCGCTGGGCTGCGACGCGTAACCACACTCATTTTTCTGCTTTCGCTGGGTACAGTGACAAACAACTAGAACGACAGTCCAAGCGTCGCCAATTTCCCTCCACGCACGGTCATCGCGGGCAAGACCTGGAGTCAGCCACCGCAATATCTCAATATTTGGACAAAGCGAGCTGTCTCACGCTCAGCTTCAAGCAGAAACAGAAATCTGTCTGTCGTTGGCGCTGGAGAAACAGAAACATCGCCAGAAACATCGCCAGAAACATCGCCAGAAACATCGCCAGAAACATCGCCAGAAACATCGCCAGAAACATCGCCAGAAACATCGCTACCAACAACCATGCATCGCTCATTCGAGACTCTCGCCCTTGTCCTTCTCACCCTCCTGACCACCTCTCTTGCGCAAACCTTCTCATCATGTAATCCCATGAATCGGACAGACTGCCCGGCAGACACCGCATTAGGGGTGGCTAATTATACCATCGATTTTACAAAAAGCATCATGTCAGACAAGGTATGGAATGTTACAACAGGGAAGATCGACTACGAGGACCAGGGTGCGGAATTCACAATCAATCAACGAGGCGATTCACCCACCGTTCAAACCAACTTCTATATCTTCTTTGGACAGGTAGAAGTTATCATGAAACCTGCCAAGGGGCAAGGCATAGTGTCTTCCATTGTGCTGGAGTCGGACGATTTGGACGAGGTGGATTGGGAGTGGATCGGCGGAAACAATTCATATGTGCAGACCAACTATTTCGGCAAGGGCAACACCACCAGCTATGACCGCGCCGTGTGGCACCCAGTCAGCACTCCGCAAGACCAATGGCACAACTACACCGTCGACTGGACACATGAGAAACTGGAGTGGTTCATTGACGGACAATCAATCCGCGTTCTGAAGGCTGAGGATGCCAACGGAGGTAGCAACTTCCCACAGACCCCTTGCCATGTGTTGCTCGGCATCTGGGCCGGCGGTGACCCGACGAAAAATGCCGAAGGCACTGTCGAATGGGCCGGTGGTAAGACAAACTATGACGACGGCCCCTTCACCATGGCCGTCCAATCGGTGCGTGTCACGGACTCGAGCAGAGGTACACAGTATGTGTACGGCGATAAGACTGGCAGTTGGCAGAGCATCAAGGTTCTTAAGTGAGTAGCCTCAGGGCTTGGGATAAAGCTTGACTGACGCAAACTGTAGCGAAACCGCCGCACTCAAACTGGACGGTGACAATGGCGAGTCGACAACCCAGACCATGAAACAAAAGTGGAATGGTCTCACACCTACCACCAAGTACATCATTATTGGTGTCGTAGGCGGTGTCATTCTCCTCGCTCTTGCAATCTTCGCGTTCTGCTGCATTCGCCAACGCCGCGCCGGCAAACACGAGAAATTGGTTGAGGACGCCAAGTACGAGCAGAATGCGGCCGAGGTGCTTGCCTATCGTGCCGACATGTCTCGTCTGCGTGGTGAGAAAATGGCGACTGCCCAAGTCCATGTCTCCCCGGTCATGGGCAACGCCGGCGGCATGTATCAAAACTACGGCCAGACGCAACCCATGATGCGCTCCATGAGTCCAAATCCAGGAAATAGCTACGCCAACAGCAACTATGCGCAGAGCGTAAGGACGTTCGGCTCCGGGCGGGGCTATCAGAGGTATTGAATGACCCAAAGGCTGGGACTGGTCGCCGACCAACTCCCCACTCTTCCGGTGGTCGTTTCTCTGATATGAATGGAGTGCTTCTGGCTTCCGACGAACCACGATTGCTCTTATCGACTCAGATGCACTAATTCACTTGGATTTTCCCACTGGACAGTACCATACAGTTACAGCAAGGCGGAGGACGACACTTGCGCATATTGATGGCTAGCATGGCGTTCATTTTCGTGTTGGAAGTTTTTTTTTTTTTCATTAGCATCTTCTGACTCTGGTGTGAAGACTCTCTGTAGTGCAATGACAGCGGCACCACCATGACTAATTATGATTCGTCTCGTCTCATCTCGTCTAGTCTCGTAAAGCTCTCTAGGACCAAGCTCAACCGCAGGCCCCATTGCACATCTCATCATTCACAAATTGCAAACCGTTCAGCCCGTGAATGTCATGTTCCTATTCTCGAAGACTCATACTTGACATGCTCTGCTCAAGTGGCTGGACCTCCTGAGCGGCTTCCTTGTCCTTTCACTTGGACGCCCATTTCGGCATCATCTGGCTTAGTTTGCCCTTTAATCCGCTGGAACCAGCACTTCCATGCGCACTTCCGCTGGCACTCGCACTCGTGCTCGCATTGTCGCTTTCAGCCTTTTCCGTGGCCGCCTTTGGTCGCTTGATGTCGATGAGCTTGACCTCGCCCGGTCTGACCCACCTGGCAGGTGGTGGAGGCTTTGGTGAGTTGACTCGGACCGGCAGTTTCATCTCTCGAGGCAAGGAAAAGCCGGCATCGATGCAATCGCCAAGGAAGGTGATCTCTTTGAGTTTCTTAGGATCGAACCAGCGGAAAAACGGGCCACCGTCGACGACAAAGTTCATCAGTGTAAGATGAGTGATTGGCAGATAGCGCATGTTCTCGACAGGTAGGGCTTGCACCATGTCCATCTGGCCTGCCTTCATGGCTTGTTGATCAAGATATTCGCCCTCTCCAAATTCTTCATGCAACGTGCCGTTGCCGTGAGAGCCGAGATATTCGCATTCGACTGGGGTGTCGGACAGGCGGTCGTAAATCCAGTTTGGGTCGATTTTGCGGTATTTGTGCATGATGTCTTCGCAGATGACCGGCTCTAGGGCCATTTCGAGGCGGACTTTAGTGAGATTTGGGTTAACCCAACACGTAGCCCATATCAGCGGTTGGTAGGATCTCATCATGCCATTGAGTTGGAGGTAATGTAGATTGCGGAACTCTTTGAGAGGCTTAAGGTCTTTGAATGGGAAGACGCCCTTTGGGTCACCATCGCCGTTGTCGTCCTTCTCTTCATCTTCATCGTCGTCACTTTCCTCATCAAGCTTGATGGGCCAGAACAGGTCAAGGTTAAGGATCTCGCGGTCGCGTTCAAGAAGGCGCCATAAATGAGGACGAAAGTTGGAAATCGGCTTTTGAAGGCCACCCAGATCAATGCTGACCTGTTGTGAGCCCATGATGGAGAACTTAGAGAAAACCGCCATACCTGCGATCGCTCACACTGGATCCAGCTGTGCTCTTGAGACTGATTTTGGACAGTCTTCTGTTGTGCTGTAACTCACAATACCCATCAGTACTAGCGCCGTTCGCTGTGTTGGCTGTGTTGTGTTCTGCCGGTTTGTCTTGCACATAACTGTTGGTTGCTATGTCAAACAGTCTTTTGCTCGGTGAAGCTTGCTTTGCCTGCACTGCCTGTGGCATGTTTGCCAGAGAGGCTGAATTTGGCATTTCTCTCAAACCATGACGTGTCCTTGAATCTCTGACCGGAGAAGCCAGAGCGCCGATGGTCATGGGAGATGGAAGCGGTCTCGAGAAATTGGGGGTTGTTGAAGAAGGTGCCATGATGGGAGCCCAGAGGAAGATGACAGAGGGGGTCACAAAGAAGAGAAGAACTCACACAATACATGGCTGAGGAAGAGCGATTTCACAGGAGTTCAAGGACGGGAAGATCTATTGAGGAGCGCAGGCTGCTTGCGTGCCACCGAGCGCTGGGGAGCGTTTGACCAGTCCACGCACTGGAAGCCATGGTCCTGTTGTCTACTCCATATTCACAGGATAGAGCCTCAACCTCGTCCTTCAGACTTGTCCGTTTGGACATTCAACAGTCCCTCAACATCTTTCTGCTGTCTTCATGCAATGCATGTCTCTCACCGGCGACCAACAGTATGGCTTATGAAGGAGTCAACCATTGTTCAGCAGGACACCATAGGCTCCTCCAACACTCAAAGGAGTAGGAATCTTCATCTGTCCCCGTGGAAGCTGTTACAGAAGTCTTCGACCTTCTGCACAAGCTCATTGTTCGGATCGAAAAGGAGAGAGGTTCAAGCTTCTTTGGTGCTGCTCAGATGGTGAGTCTTATCTTATCAGCACGTGGTCAGGCTGCGATGACGCGCTTTTGAGAGCCGCCGCCGGCCGCACCTTCTTTCTTTAGCAAGTATCACCGACTTCTTTGCGAAGTCTGCACAGTGCACACTCGTCCGTGCCTGCAGACTTGATGGCACCAATTCGACGCTACTTGCGAATCAGTAAGCATTCTGTTCTCGAATGTCGCATCTTCCTTGAGAATCCCGCGGACGAACCGAGGTGGCTCCTCAATGAACAGAATCCGGCTCTCCCACGCGTGTTCGAAGCGATCAAGCCATACGTTCTGCCCAAGCTCAGAGAGGAAAATGAACGAGCCAAGGGGAAGGGCAAGAAGAAGAAAAGTGTGAAGGATGTAGTCAAACAAGGTAGGATCGGCTGGAACCCGCCTGAGGCAATGGATACTTACAAACATGTCCAGATGACTTCGAGGTCTCCATCTTCCTCACGGAGATCAGGACACGACACTCCCTTTTGGTCAAGAACAAGACTTTTCAGAAAAGGTCACCAGTAAGCACCAATAATGGAGGCAAGCTTCTCGGCGTCGACCGAGATGCCGTCATGATACAAGATGAAAGCGACGATGAACATGTCAATCTTGGGCAGATCCCACAAGCAGAAGATTCAGAGCATGGCGGCGCCAGCACTCTTGAGTTGGGGGCTGATGATGACAAGAAGAAACTTGGTTTCAGGACAGATTACGAAGGCTTCAGCATTTGGGGCTGGGTGCTCTGCCTCTTCATTGAACGCAAAGGCGGCCCGGAAAAAAAGAAGTCTGAAGTCCAGGGGAATGCTCAGGCCTTGATGCAAGACTGGATTGCATCGACGCAGGAGCAGAAGGACGATGACCTCTGATTTCTGTCTTTTCATCACACTCCATGCCAAAAAGGGAGATGGAAGCCTGGATACTGTCTGCAACAGTACTAGGCCACCAAGCCTAGTACTGAATGCTTCCCGGCGCTGTCGAGTGGATCAATTGATCGGCTCACCTGAGGCCCGGTTATCAATGCCGGCGTCCACGACGAGGATGAGTTCACAACAAGCACGGTGAGCCAATACTTGATGAAGTCGACATGTCCCAGGCACGCATAGCAGGGCTCTATCAACAGCTCGGCCGGTGGTGTGATTGAGATACTCATGGCGAAGGTGAGGAGCGAGGCATTTAATCAGCTGTGGAGTGCCGTCGTCGTCTCGCCTGCGAAATGACTGACTAGGATATCGTCAGATCAGGAGGTGTGTCGATAGGAGTGCATTTGTGCGTTTGGTGGCGCTTATTCACGCAATATCTCACGTGGCATCGCTTGCACCCCTGCTGCTGAAACGCGTAAGCTGAAGCCACCCTGAGACTCACGGCCAGACCCGTCCCAGATTCGCTACGGGTCGCCTATAGTCGCAGTTAATAGTCGGAGATGGCTTTTATTATTGAGCTGAGACAAGGAGTGACAATGTAGCATATGTTCTGGGTGCCTTTGCGCAACTAATCAGTCTCAGTTGAGTGGTGCAACGAACTACACATTTCGCTGGGCCGTGCAGCAGCATGAGACATGAGGTCGCTTGCTGGGTCAAATACCATCCAGCATCTGCCAAGTTGCTACAATTAATGCCGGCATGTGATTTCTTACAGCTAAATTTACCTTGTCGCGCTCTCGAATCTTCTTGATCATATCTAACATGGATTTGGCCAGCGCTGGGGCGGTGCTGTCCCAAAATTGAGGAGTCCAATTTCGGGACCCTGACTTGCCCATGCTTTAAGGGAGGGGCTAGGAACGAAACGGCAAAGGAGCAGAAGTTGAGCGAGCTTCGAGAAGCATTATTCTGTACTCCGTAAACGCAGTCCCGACGAGAATTTGTCTAGGCCCAAGCCACCATCGCCGTTCGCGTCATTCGTCCAATCTGAGAAAGACGGTGCATTATTGTGCACCCTGCAGCGTGCATGCATCAGTCAGTCTCGGAATCTCGACACAGTATGGAGCCCTACGACTGGAAGGGCCTATGATTCTACCTAGTACCTCCTACAGAGTACTCCGTACTGCGCGGAGTCTGTACCCCGTGCGTCAGCCGAGGCACTTCGTCGTTAGTTCTAGCAGAAACCGCAGAGGACACAAGATAGCCCCGTCTCTGAAAGGGAGTCATATGATGACGCAGACCTTGTTGACGCTGGGGGCACAAATTGGAGAGCTGGCCCATTGAATTGATGGGGAGCAACATCCAGGGGTCAATCCGAAACAAGCCAAGGCGAGACTGTGCAGATTGAACAGGCGACCGTCGAGGGGGTGGCGAGAAAGTATGGAGTTACGGAGTACAGTAAAAAATATTGATGGTGGAATTGCATAATTATGGGGGCTTGCGACAGGATCTTCAGGAACCGGACTTGGCCATCCCACCACCACGCCCGTTGGGCGGGGTCTCTCTTCAAGTTTGTTTGATCAAATGCACTTCTCGGCCTAAGGAGCCGCTGATGAACCACACAGTCTGTGCGTTAGGTGTGCTTGATGAAACAGCCGTTGGCGAAAGATCTGCCGAACCTTGCATCATTGACATGATTGACACCTGGGTTGCGAATGGGCGTGCTCGCTACAAAATCCTGCTTTCCAAGGTCGGTGCAGCTGAAGATAACAGATGAGCGGAAGCTTCACCAGGTGTCAGGAACAGGCAGACGAGGTTATCTGCGATTGGGCCCTGGGTCACGCGGTACCTCGTCGTTGTTCTGTCACCGCCGGCGTTGTCAGATGGGTGGCCAATCCAACCGCGCGGTTCTGCTGTTTGTGAACCAAGGGTGCTGCGTGACACCTGCTAGCCTGCTAGCGAGAGGGACGGCAAAAGGACGATCTCCGATTTCCAGCTGCCAAAGTCCAAGTCGACGAATCGGCATCTTTAGCATCCCATGGAGCGAAAACCAATGGAAAGGTGATGCACAACCATGAGCAGTTTTCCCCTGGTCTCTGTGCCCCAGCACCAGTCCCGGCCAGTGCCGGGTTTAGCATCTTCGGATGTGGGAATGGGTGTTCGGCTGACATGAGATCAAAAAAATGCAAACTAAGGTTCAGCTGGAAGTTCGTGTAGAATCATGGATGGCAACCGGACAGGGATGACATGATCACGAGTTCACAATGCTGACCAACAGGCACATCTCCGTACTCCGTACTAGCGGAGACGTGTGTGTACTCCGTACTACCCGACTAACCGTCCAGGGCCGGGTTGTCTAGGTGCATATCCAACTCGGAGCTGAAGCCTGGTGGGAGGATGATGACAAGAATCATGCGCAAATGAAAACCAGAAAGGTGTCAGAGAACCAATAATACTCGTAGCGACTCGCCGTGAGAAGATGCTCAACCATCCGGACCTGACACACCGCTGGTTTTGTCGCATCGCAGAGTGGAAACTTGTTACAGGATGCGGACGGAGTACACGTGGATGATCTTTTGATTCCGCTGTCGAAACCAGCAACTCCGCATCCCACTAACACATCCACGAGAAGGGGCAAGAGGCAAGAGGCCAGATTGAAAGGCTCCGGCAAACGACAGCTGAGTCCTGACAACAATCTCCTCCTTTTCCTGTGCACGGATCAGCTGCGAACTAGTACGTAGTACGCACGATAATAGTAATTATTTTCTTCGAACCCCAGGCAGACCCGGTCAGCTGGAACCTCGTTAGCCTAAGGAGCATTTTTATACGCCGCAGCGTCCTAGCGGCCCAGCCGAAGAAACAGCCTAGAGAGCGCAGGCAGCCTCCTTAGCCTAGGGCCGACCATCCCGGATCAGGCGAGCGCAAGCCAGGATGCCAGCAGCCATGGAGCATGGAGGTTGCGGCTGCTGTTCTCCTGAACCAGCGGATCAGCTGAATCTTGCCTGTCACCTACAACCCTGAACCCTCACCCTCACGGCCATGTCACACCGCAAACCTCAGGCGGGCTCCACCACCTTAGCTACCACCCACCGGTCAGGCAAGCGCAACACGCGTGCTAAAATCATAATATCGGTCAGGATGAGTGGGAGCCCTCCAGGGCCCACGGATGGAGTGGCCTGCGTCATCCACTTCTGGAACAACTTTCGGGTCTGCCGGGCGCCCTGAGGCTGTCTGGGGTGGGAAAATAAATATTTGACTCGATCCCCCTTGCACCAAGTGAAACCACTTTCCCAGCATTCCACCAGCATTCCAGCACCTGGCTCGCCCGACCCTTCAATGATTCACAGTTCAAAGTCCAGCGGACCACTCCATCTTACGAGGACACTTCTACTATCCTTCGAACACTTCATCCCGCCAACTCGCACGGCCCAGCAGCTCACACCTCATCTCTTCTCGCCTTGTGGTTGACACTTCAACACCAGCCTCGCAATGCCAGCCGGATCCAAGTATCCTCCCTGCCCGGGACCACCTCCCAACCGACCTCTTCCGGCCATTCCCAAGAAACATGCCGCTTAATGCGGGCGACTTCACAATGCCTACCATCAACGGAGGCCGACTCGTGTCAATGGGCGGGCTGCTACCCTCGGGATCGTCACCTCTGCACCAACCGTGCTTTCCAGATGTTCACATGACATGCTTGTTTGAACTAGATGCACTTTTAAAGCCTATACTTCAACCACGAGACTCATGAGTTGGCAAATATCCGCACCAAGTCTCCTGGCTTTAACGGTGCAGGGGCGAAAAGTCGTCTTGGCACGGGAGTATACAGGGATGAGGATGAGGTTATCTACCTGTATCTAATACTGCATGAAGCGATGCGCTGGCAGCTCCACAGTCATAAGCACGACACTCTTGCAGCAAGCAAGCTAATCACCATGTTTCAACACTTCGCTTTCCGGTTCTCTACAGCATTTCCAACACGAAGAAGTCCGCCCTTTCCCGGGCACAGCATCATCCCTTCGCCATTCAGCAACCTAATCAACACCCCGGTCCCTTTATTCGTCAGGTCGCGTCAAATTATCACGCTTTGCTGTTAGGAGCGAAATAGCTCGACCATCTTCGAGACCAGCTTGGGCATCCCCCCTCCCTGTACGCATCTACGCCTACACGGAGTGACCTATGAATTGTTTCCCCCGAATACACATGTACCAACATTACAAATACTGAACACCTGTACCATCAGTCAGTGCCCAGAGGATTGCACCATTTATTTGCGGAGGAATATCGGTCTCTACCTCTGCTTTGTGGTGGCCCTACGGGGGCCTTCACTTCCGTGTATACTACTACTTCTACTTGAGAACCCAACGAGGCTCTTTAGACGACGAGCCTTGAAGGCCAGGGTTGGATGCCAATTCTTGCAGGGGACAATACCCTATCTGCGACCCTTTGCATCCTTATGCATAATATTTCTTCCCCGATTCCCGACTCGTGTTCCGTGAGACCCGAACACCGGTGTCTGAAACGCATTGGCAGCCGGATCTTCCCCCCAAATGTAATACGTACTGGTCAGGTTGCTGCCTACTAGGGTCGTTAACCGGCAAGAACGGACTAATCTAGCCCCGCAGAGAGGTGTATTACACGTCGTGAGACCACCATCCCGAGTATCTCTGCACTCTAATCCTGGGATGTAGCGTTAGTATGGCACTGCAGTGTTCCCTAGGTGTCCATTGGCTCCCGCCGCGGATATGGGATTAGGGTGGTTGCCATAATCCATGGCGGTTCACCCGACAAGGAAATCTCTAGCTCTACCGGGGAAATATCCTCCTATGGTATTAGATATCCTCTCCCGAGAGTTGATATCTGCTCTTATTACCTATATCTAGAGATCGGGTTGTTTAGTTACCTTACTGAATGAATGGGGGAACCGCCTTGTAATCTGCCATCTATTTTGAACACCCAATCCCTAGCTGCCACGGACATGGGATTCCGAGGGCCAATACCGATTACGGAGGACATGGCATAGTGCCTCGTTGGGAACAAGGTTGGTGATGGCAGCCGTGTGTTCGTCCAACAACATGTCGGCTGGCAAGTCCATCGATCCGCCAGCTGGTCAGATCAATAAGGCAATTTGTATGGTTTGTACTCCCGTAGGCTGATATGCGTAAAGGTGTCTAAGACACCGAAGACTGTATCTGGCTATCTCTGACCCCGTAAGGTAGATAGGGATTCATCATCGTACCCTCACTGCCCCATCCCACCACCTGAGAGCTCCACCAACCACCAAGCCACCCGACCTGCGTAACTACGTACTCTGTATAAAGGACAAGATCGGTGGAGAGAACCATGAACCCATCTAGCCCCGTCCCTGTGTACTGTAGTAAGGTATGGAGCAACCGTACAATAATAACAACATGATGATGGAGCAGGGCAAGAGCGTTGGACTCTCCGTGGTTGGCAGGAACCAGTCTGGGCTCCTCCCACACCGGAGCACAGTGGCACACTATGCCCACCATTCCCACTTATCGCCCAGTTTCTCCTCAACCATGACGACATGACCGCACTAAGGCAACAACGGCCCCGATATCCCGTCCTCGATCAACATGCCATCTGCGTTCTCATAGCGATTGGGCAATTCCCCGACCGCCATGAGGTAGCCTTCAGGTCAGCCTGCGCTACTACTCCGTACGCCCAAGTCCCCCTGTTCTCTTGCTTGTTGTTCAAAGTTTTTGGTCGTTTGTTCACTCTGCTCCTTTGCACCGCTCCTGTTTGGTTTTGGTTGTTGGAGGTGTGTGGTTGTCGGTGTGTTGGCCGAGCTGCTGCCATTGTCTATATCGTTACTAGATCTATCGTTCAACGTCTCGGAAGAAGCCATGTCCTTTCGTTATCTGCCACTCGTTGGGGCTTCCTCTCTCGTCCTCGCAGCTGCCCAGAATACCGTGCCTCTTGCTATCACCGCTCAGCCCAGCTCAGGTGCATCAGGCATCATCAGTCCCTCCTTCGCCGGCTTTGGCATTGAACCCTCGAACCTTTTCTCCTTCACCGGCGGCAGTAGCGAGAACCAACTGACCAAAAACCTATTGGAGAATCTGGCAAACTATACCGGCACTCCGCCGCATCTACGCATCGGAGGAAACACTCAGGATTACTTTGTTTGGGACGAGTCTCAGACTGACTATGCTTGCGAGCCCAACTCTCACAGTGTTGGCCAGGGGGTCTACGCCTCGGACTCCATGATTGTCGGACCGCGATACTTCGAGGTCATCGATCGATTTCCGGGCAATACGCCAATCACTTTTGGATTGAATCTGGCCTACGATGAAACGGATTACATTGATCAGATCACAGCCATGGCAACCCAGGCCGTGGAGCGATTAACCAATGTTAACCTGGTGTCCTTGGAGATCGGCAATGAACCGGACTTGTATTTGGAAAACGGATTTCGAACAGGTTCATGGGGCGGTCAGGTCTACGCTCAACAGTGGTTGGATCGCGCAGGCGCTGTATGGGAGCAGGTGCTTAAGCCCAAAGGTCTCCCAAGCAATTTCTTCGAACCAGGCGCCACTGCCTCCACTATCGGCACAACGTTCCAGATCGATGATTTGGATAGCTTCGGGATCACGGCTCACGCCAATGGCTCAACCAAGCCCTACGTAGCCAGCTGGAATCAGCATGACTACTACTACTACATTGGAGTGTCGACATACCCCCTTACTCAGTATAAGTTCATGACGTTGTCCACGACGAATGACCAATTTGCTGCCTGGGAGGAACAGATCACCCAGGCTATGAATACGGGCTATCCGTATGCTCTACGTGAGATGGGTGTGGTCGGTCCTATCGGGATGGAGGATATAACGGACGTTTTCGGTGCTTCTTTATGGACCCTCAACTTCCTTTTTTATGCGGCATCCCTCAACATCTCTTCGGTCCAGATGCACATGACGGATAACAGCAATGCAAGTGCCTGGCAGCCGATTGAACACTACGGCAACCAGCCGTTTGTCCGACCCAACTACTATGCGTTCGCCGCCTTCGACCAGACGATAGGCCCAACATGTCAGGCTCAAGTCAGTGGCTATACCCTTCGCGATATGAGCGACCCTTATGGTGGCCGGTGTGCTGCGTACTCTGTGTATCAAGATGACACTCTAGCCTCAGTGGTTCTAATCAACTCAAACCCGGCAAACGTTTCGGAACCCAACAAACCGAGCCTGACTTTTGAGTTGACATTGCCGACCCAGTTTGCGGGACAGGACCTGTACCTGGCTTATCTCACCAATGATGGTGCCGATGCGAAGCATGGGACAACCTGGAACGGTATCAGCTACGAAAAGAGTGGCGATGGGACGCCTACTGCAGTGAACGATACCGTCCAGACGGTCACCATCGGCCATGGAGGGCTGGTCAATGTCACCGTGCGAGACAGTCAAGCCGTTATTGCCAACATCGGTTCTCCAGTAGGTCAACTAGCCCCCAACCACAGCGCTTGCCAGGCGCTGGCTGCGAGTACGCCCGATGCCAAACCGGTTTCGACTCCCATCGGCACCAGCACTGCGAATAGTGCATCGTCAACTCATACCAACGCTGCCTCGAGAACTGTCAGCAGTGCACGGTCAAGCAGCACGAATGGCGTGTCAGCTCTCTCTGCAATGTTTTTGGGAACCCTCTCGTCGGCATTCCTGACCGGGGTCTATTTACTCTGGGTATAAGTTGGTGCCATCATTTTATGAACATACATGATAGACAGCGTTGATGGGACTCGGAGAATGACGCCGGGAGTTCTCCTCTATGCGGAGCCCAGTCAGTGATTGTGGGTATGACGGGTTGCTTTGGGTGTTTTCGGTGTGCAAATTGGTCGCATATGCACATACAGAGACTACAAGGCAAAGGACATTCCTTGATTGGGACATTTTGGAAGCGGATACCAGGCTATGGCTAGACCTTAAGATCCCTAATGAATAATAATATACCTCCACTGGTCGTCGATGCCTTGGGGTCGACACACACATATATACTCAGACTTGTTCATTCATTCATGGACGGGCGGCGGAGCAGATCATACTACGGAGTACGATTCTCCGATAGTGGATAGTGGTGGCACTAAGCCACTAGTAGCTCCTTCTAACCACCAAAACTGATCACCCCCCAGATTTTTGTAACTTGATTCTCCACCGAGTTCATGCTGATGACTGCAGTAGCTCAGAAGCCTGCAACACCTCACCCTTCACCTCTGGAGAATCATCGCGCAACAAGTCCCGCCCAGACAGCTTTGACTGACATCAGCGAGAGGTGACAGCATGCTCTAGACTGCTTGCTGGCAAGCCATAATCCCACAGGCTGGTTCGACAGCCGGCGTGATGGATCTGTCAACCACTCCCCAACGATCGCCGTATCGACATGGCGGGCTCTCCTCCTTCATTCCGCTCAACGAAGAGATCTCAGCCGTGTCGACTAGAGGCCAACGGCTCCCAGGTCTGATCCAAAGTCGATCGAGCACGTCGCTATTTACCCTGCCGAAGCGGCCGCAGACACGACGAGACTCTTTTAACAGCCATCATTCGGCTGAAGACGAGGAGCAGGGTCCTCGAGATGAGATGGAGCCTTTACACAGACGCCGCACCGTAACCATGGAGGTCGATGCGAGACGAATGAGTCTGGGTCCAGAGATTCTCATGACCCCTCAAATGCGCAGCATGCGCCTGATCGGAAACAGCAACCCTCGGTATCGCTGGCACCAGTACTACAAGACGGAGGAAGAGCTGAACAAGATGAAGAAGCCTATACGAAAATACTATGAGCGTAATAACTTCCTGATTGCCCAGTACATGTACATTGACAGGCTTCTGGACTCGTCACTCCCTCACAATCTTATTCAAGAGTACAACCAATTCTCAAATGGGTCCACCCTCAATACCAATATGAAGACCATCAACGAAGAGCCTTCCGGAGCAGCCGCCAACGCGACTACACCGACGGGTACTCAATCCAGCAACGCTACAACGGCAGCAGAGTTGAAGTTGAAGCGCACACCAAAAAATCTATACAAGCTCCCCAGTGAGACCACGCCTCTGTTGCCCGATAGCGACGAACCTCCCAATGTGTCCCATCCGGACATCAATCTGGAGGATATGGACGATAATGTCGACTCGGATGATCCGATCGTAACGGTGGCCATCTACCTCAACCTTGTGGCCAACATTATTCTGCTTGCCGGAAAACTTGTCGTTATAGTGCTGACGTCCTCACTTTCCGTCCTCGCGTCTCTCGTTGATGCGGCGCTGGATTTCCTGTCGACCGCCATAGTCTGGACTACCACGAAGCTCATTTCCCAGCAAGACCAGTACGCGTACCCTATCGGGAGACGGCGTCTCGAGCCTGTCGGAGTTCTGGCCTTCAGCATTGTCATGATCACCTCGTTCTTCCAAGTCAGTCTGCAGTGCCTGAACCGCCTGCTTTCACCGGACCACACTGTTGTGCAGCTGGGAATTCCTGCGATTGTCATCATGCTGAGCACCATAGGCATCAAAGGCTTTTGTTGGTTTTGGTGTCGGCTGGTGAAGAATAGCTCCGTGCAAGCGCTGGCTCAGGATGCCGCAACCGACGTCGTTTTCAACCTGTTCTCGATTGTGTTCCCCTTGGTTGGCTACTATGCCCAAATCTGGTGGCTGGACGCTCTGGGCGGTCTGCTATTGTCACTGTACGTCATTTTCAATTGGTCCAAGACTAGCAGTGAGCATGTTCGAAACTTATGCGGAGCTGCGGCCACCGCTGATCAGCGCAATGTACTTCTCTACCTCACTATGCGCTTTGCAAAGACAATTCGGTATATCCAGGGGCTCCAGGCCTACCACGCCGGCGACAAGTTGAATGTCGAAGTCGACATCGTCCTCGACGAGAACATGAGTCTACGGGACAGCCACGACCTTGGGGAGAGCTTGCAGTACGTGCTGGAAAGTGTGCCGTTTGTGGACAGGGCGTTTGTGCATGCGGATTACGCTGATTGGAATCTGCCGAGTCATATGAATCAACAAGGGTGACAGGATTCGGTCTGGTTATGGGTTGCAGAGCTGTTCAGCTACTACGTGTGTTGGCTGACTGGGTTGAGATCTAAGCTCAAGTCGCTGAGATTGTTGTATTTGTAGACGTTAGCCGGGCTAGAGATTTTGTCATCGAAATGGTATAATTAGGTGAAGTTGAAAGGGGCTGATTCAGGACTAGATTGGACACATCGACCATGCGGCCTCGTTCGGGTCGATGCCATCCCTGGTCATCAACCAAGACTTGCAGGAATTCAAAGAGCCACCTACTGTCCTGGCACGCTTTGACTGCTGCAAGGACCTCTTCATTCAGATTTGGCGATTATAGTAATGCCCAATTCTGTGTACTCGGTATGGTGAAGTGGTATGCCAAGACAAGATACTACACCATGTTATGTGTAGGAGCAGTCCGTCCCAGAATCGCCACTACTAGTGTCGCTCTCGAACAGAGCCTCTGGTAATCATATCTCCTCGGTGCAATGGGATTCGCTGCGTCCTTTCCAGTTCTTCGCTGCATGCCCGAGACTTGAGCTGACCGCCTGGGCCGCCTCACCACCATGGACGGCCTTGTCCGCCGGAGGAACGCTCAAGAGCACGGTCGAGTCGACCTGTTTCCCTGTTGTGGCGTCCTCAGCCAGCGTCTTACCTCCCTCTCGGGCCACCTGATCGGTCAGTATGGCCTACGACAATACCATTAGTTAGGGCCGACTGATCCGGCTTGCTAGCATAGCCTTCAGAGATCTTGCCCCGCGCTTATCTGTGACGACCAGCAAGTTGGGCAAGATAAGCGCGGGATTGTCATCTCAGGGCGGGTCTAAGTTTGAGCTGGCGAAGGAGCCTGGAACGAACCTCCAGCCGGCAAAGAGTCCACCGACAATGTATATAACAATGGCTGATGAAGACCGATCATGGCGGTGGGTTTCCGCCAGCATTCTACACGAGCTGGAATCTCCTCGCAGCAACTCTTTCCTCGCGACCGAGCTCTGCCCTCTATCAAACAACCATGGCTGGCACGGCCGACGAAAAGCTGATGCCGATGAATGTGGACGATATCGAACTGGAGGCTTCAGGCTACAAACGAGCCATGCCACGGCGCTTCTCCACCTGGACGTTGTTGGCCTTTGCATACTCGCTCACCGCGACGTGGAACAGTTTCGGCAGCGCACTGGGGACCAGTCTGACCCAGGCTTCTTCGGGCGGCGCCATCTGGACACTGACGATTGCGGGCGTCATGACGGCCGTCGTGTCCCTGGGCATGGCTGAGCTGTCGTCGGCATATCCGGTGGCGGGAGCGCAGTACTACTGGTCCTTTGTCGTTTCTTCTCCGGAATGGGCACCGTTTGCCTCCTATTAGTAGGGCCATATCCCTCCGCGGTCCGCTCGTCCAGCTCGCTCACGTTTCCACCCCTCACAGTTCGGCGACCATCAGCACGCTCGGTTGGTGGCTCGGGTTGGGAAGTGCGGCCAATTTCGTCGCGGCCATGATTCTGGCCATCGTGTCCTTGTGCCAGGAGGGTTATACACCTCAGCATTGGCACACATGGCTGGTGTACGTGGCCATCATCTGGAGTGTGATTGGGATCAATGTGTTTTTCGCGCGCTGGATACCCAAATTCAATGCCTTCGTCAGTAAGTCGGGGCTCTGCACCACATCCAAATCTGCATCGCAGTGCTGATCCAATGCCGAAAGTGTACTTTTCTCTGACCACCTATGTTGTCACCATCGTCACGATCCTGGCCTGCGCCGCGCCGAACTTTCGATCGGGGACCTGGGTTTTCTCGGACACGACGAATTCGACGGGTTGGGATAACAACGGATTGGCATTCATCTTCTGCACCATGAATGCGCTATATGGCTACCTGGGCCTAGATGCCGGTGCCCATCTCTGCGAAGAGATCCCCAACCCAACCGTCAATGTTCCCAAAGTGATCGTAAGTTTTACCCCAAGGTCATGTACACCGGGTCATCCTGACACACCTGAAGATCTACCCGGTCTTGCTAGGTTTTGTGACGAGTGAGTCGACCTCTCCCATCTTTCCAACAGCAATCATCTAACGTGATCACTCAGCCTTTACCTACGCCATCGCTTGTATGTATGTGATCACCGACCTGGACGCCGTGTTGAATACCCCAACCGGGCTTCCTTTGATTGAAGTCTACTACCAAGCGACGGGGAGCAAGGCCGGCAGCACGGTGTTGATGGTGGCCTTTGCTTTGTGTTTCTTTGCGAGTTGCTCGGGCAACGTCACCAGTACGAGTCGTCAACTGTGGTCGGCCTCACGCGACGACTGCTTTCCATTCTCGAGGTATTGGAAACAGGTCTCGCCACGGTTTAACATGCCCCTCAACGCCGCACTGCTGGAAGGGGTCGTTGTTTCGGTGCGTACACACTCACCCATCTCTCTCCATGGGCCGCCGCCGTCTTTTGCTAATCGAGGGTTCCATCAAGCTATACGGCCTGATCTTCTTGGGCTCGTCATCGGCCTTTTCGTCCATGGCCGGGGCCTGTATCGTCTTTATGACCACATCGTATGTCATTCCCCAAGGGATCGCCGCATGGCGAGGCCGCCAGAAGGTCCTACCCGAACGGACCTTTGACCTGGGTCGGTTCGGATATCCGCTCAACGTGCTGTCCTGTGTCTGGGTTTTGTTCATCGATATCATCTACTGCTTCCCGACCATGATGCCGGTCACGAAGACCAATATGAACTGGATCAGGTACGTCGTGTCGTCCTCGTCCTGTCCTAACCCATCCCATTTTCTTTTTGAGAGCCTCCTTTTCTTTTTTGTTAGTCTGTCAACAACGGCTGCTGACTACTCACCGCGGCTGGCATAGTGTAATGGTGGTGGGCTTGTCCATCTATGCTCTGTCCGCGTGGTATCTCTCGCAGAGGCACGTCTTCAAAGGACCCCAGGTCAACGTCAGCTTGTTCAAGGAAGCGCGCAACGAGACGCTCCACCATCATGGGCAAGCAACGTTGATTCACAACGGGCATCTGGAGGTGATTGAAAGTGTGGCCGTCATCGGCGACGATCTGGCGGCCGACCGGGACGAGAAGACCGCCGTCGTCCCGAAAGAGGATTGCATTGCCGCGTAGGGGGATTGATGCAGTACGCTTGTTGCACTGCCAGTTATGATTATCATACGGCCATGAGAGAGAAAATGCGAAATGCGGATTGCACAAGATAGAGAAACAGATTCAACTTTGTTCATTCTCTTCCCGCAATTGCCTCCCTCCCCCCTACGTCTGGCATTGTGCTGGCTACAACCACGGTCCAGATTTGACTACCATGTCGCGTGCGAAGAGGAGGGCTCACACAGAGATTCTGTGTTTTGGTGCCCTCCAACTTATGCTTGGAATGGCCACGTGGCCAGGATTTATTTGGGGCTGTGTGTATTGGTATATCAGTTCTGTTCCAAGATACATTACACGACGCCCCCATACCCGTGAACAACATAGAAATATGTAGGGAGAGACCGTGAACAATATATAAATATGTAAAAAGAGACCGCGTCGCTGCGAGGCGAGGGGAAAAAGTCGCTGCAAATGTTCAGGGTGGTTTTTTCATACAAAAACTATGGTCCTGTTCTGGGTCCAAATGGCGTGTTGGATATCGATCGGGCTCATGAACATGTTGGAGCCTGAGGAGCCTGAGGAGGAGGAGGAGGCTTCTCGATCGCTCTGGTCCCTCTGGTCCCACAGGGTGTGGAGAAAGTTCCTCGTCTCGAGCAGGTTGCCGAAGTGGAAGCGGGCGTACATGTCGTCCAGGCGGCGGGTGACGAAAGCTCGATCCGGCGCCGTGGTCACGCAGGATCCGAGAATGGCGAGCGGCCAGCAGATGGTGGTGTTGACGGTCGAGTGCGCGGGGATGTAGTGCTCGAACAGGGCGATGATGTGGTCGACGTGGGCCTGGACCATCGTCGACAATTCGGCCCGTCGTCGACCGCGGCGGTATTGGTAAAACGTGATCTGGAGACAGAGCAGCATGGCTTCCTGGTAGATCCGGCCGAAGGCTATCGATGCCGGGTCGGTGATGTGTCGAGGTACCGTCCAGTTCGAGATTTGTCGGTGGAGCGAATGGTAGAAACGGGTGGTGAGCGGCGTGTACGCCTCTTCTTCTTCTTCTTCTTCTTCTTCTTCTTCTTCTTCTTCTTCTTCTTCTTCTTCTTCTTCTTCATCTCCTCCTCCTCCTCCTCCTCCTCCTTCTGTGTGCAAGACGTCGAGAAAAGACCGATTCTTTCGCTCCCACGCCAAATTGCTGGCCAGGGTGGTGATGGACGGGATCAAGGCGAAGAGGGAGGCGGCACATCCGCAATGCATCCCGGGCAGCCGAGTCGAATACAGGATGGTGGAATCTTCACACCGCCACTCTTCCGCGTAGATGGTCATGGAAAAGTCGGCGATGACGGCAATGTAGGCGTACGCTTCCACCAGGAAGCCGTAGACCGAGTCATCCAGCGGCTGCTTCGTCTTCTGGACGCGGGTGAGGAACGTTTGGATGGCTTTCAGATGATGAAAAGACTCAACCGCGGCGTTTCCATTCGTGATCTAAAGGGGGCACCACACTAAATTGAGCCTCCAACCCCCGAGTCCTTTGTTGAGGGTATAGGGGGCACGAACCTCGGTGCTGAGTAAGAAATATGCCGTCAACAGCAAAGCCACCACGTCGTCCGTGTCGTTGCCGCCGCCTCCGCCGCCCGAGTCCATGGCCGTGAGCCCGTATTTCAGCCCGCGGACGGCCTGAGCGTAGTGCGTCAACGTCGTCTCGCGAGTCGACGGGGACTGGTTGGGATGGTGTGTCCCGCTGAAATAGAGGACGCCTTGCATCACCAGGTCGTTGGACATGGCCATGAGCAATACTTTGGTCAAGAATGGATTGTCTTCGTCGGGAATCGCAGCGCAGTTCCTGGCAAGTTCATGGACGTAATGGTCAAACAACATGTGGGAAATTGGATCTCGCAAGACGCCCGTCGAGCGGTTTGGATGATAGATGTGGTCAATTGTGAGCATGGGCGTGGCTGTGTGCCCTGGAAGATCTATCGTCGGCACAGTCTCACTTAATGAAATGGGCCTTTGGTCGGCTGGTTACTGAACAGTTGACTTACCTGACACGGAACCGTGCCACGAGGATCGAGATGGTGATGTCGCCGGGCCTGCGACATCACCATCACCACCACCGCCGCCGACGTGGCTCAAGTCCAACGGCGTCCCCTTCTGCCTTTGCCTGGCTTGCTCTGCCCGCTCAGTCACCGGGCCCGGGCCCGGGGTCGGTGAGTTGTCTGCCAGGTCGGGCCATTTGCAGATGAGGATGTTGCGCTCGCAGGCCTCACAGACGGGCTTCCGCTCATCGCACCTCTTCTTTCGAAATTTGCAGGAAATACACCCGGCGCGAGAATACTTCGCGCGTCTTCGTCCACGAGCGATCATCACAGACGCCGTCGGTCTGCGAGGGATTTCATTGGACGCGGAGTGTGTTGAGGGTGCGGTTCCTCCGTTGGGTCGCGTACCGCGGTTGCCTGATGATGCCATGGACGACAAATACCCGCAGACCGCCGAGCTCTGAGCAGGCCCGCAGCTGATGGGAAGAGACGATGATGTGCAAACTTCAAAGTCACCAGAAAGCGTTCAATATCCGGGACTGATGATAAATGGCAAGCCTCGCCCGCGCTTATCAGGGCTTAAGGCTTATCAGGGGCTCCTAAGGCTTTGCCAGCCTCGCGCCGACCCCTTATCAGTGTTTGCAGGGACAAGTATGTCACCGAGCGCTAGATCCGTTCTAGGGTTGACCTACGCTCGATGAGGCCGGCTGACATGTTACTTATCTCTACTCCGTACCTGCTTCCAATCAGCTTGAAGAGCCCCCCGTCCGGACCTTGCGATAAGCGCGGAATTCATATGAATCATGCCTGTCGTCCGCAACAGCGAAAAGGTGCCGGCGCCAGGGGACAACTCCTCTGCAGTGGGGGATAAACATTCACTCTCGGGTCGCATCCTGCTCATCGAAAGGGAAAGGGAGTCATCGTCTCGGGCGGTCTTTCTGGCAGAGGAACACCGGACGGCGGACGTGCGGAACGCCCGCGGCCATCGCAATTCGGCCATGGTGAACAGCCCACTCAATACCAAACATTGGATCGTGAGGCTGATAAGCGCGGGACCATGGTTCTTGTCCCGCAAAGCGCCCTCGACGCCCGCATGTCCAAGTTGACTACGCCGCCGGGGGTGACGGGTCGTATAAAGTGTCCGTCAGTCTACATTGCCAGGCGTGCGAAGGAATCGTCCAAGGCTCATCCTCCACCGATCTGACCAGTCGATTCAGCAGCCTCGTGGTCAAATCAGTCATGGCTCCCTCGGCGCTGGACCCGGTTCCCATTCCCAGAAAAGCCAAAGGTCTTCCGAAAGTCCCAGACTTGGACAGCCGCACAGTCACGACCGACGAGGTTGTACAAGCCTTGATCGTTGCGGGCGGTTGCATACTGCGACATGCGGCCACGCCGGACCAGTTGGCCGCGATCGAGGCCGACACTCGTCCGTGGATCGAGGAGGATCTCCCGTGGAAAGGAGAAGGCTTTCCCGAGCAGACGCGCCGTGTCTGTGGCCTGGCCGGCAAATCCAAGGCGTTCACCGAGACGGTCATCTGCAACCGGCTGCTGCAGGACGTCTCCGCCGTCCTCCTGAGCAGTACCTTTACCATGTGGAACGGAGACAAAAAGGTCACGTCAGTCGCGAGACCGCAGTTGAACAACACCGTGGTCTTTTCCATCGGGCCGGGAGCGGGCGACCAGGGTCTTCATCGCGACGACATCATTCATCACAATCACCTCCCCCCCATCACGGCTAGCGAGTACAAGATCGGCCGGGACGTCGGCATTGGATATTTTATCGCCGGCAAGCAAACGACCAAAGCCAACGGGGCCACGAGATTCATTCCCGGCTCGCATCTTTGGGGTCCGCTGGAACCGCAACCCGACGAGAGTCTATGTGTTTATGCCGAGCTGGAGCCCGGTGACGCCTTCATCATGTTGTCGTCGGCCTATCACGGCGGCTCGGCCAACACCACGGTGGATGAGGAACGACTGGTGTATAGTTGTTTTATGGCCAAAGGTCTTCTGAAACAGGTAAAATTCCCGTTCCACCCATCGCCGCTCGCACATCGTGCCATTCTAACGCCCCCAAAATAGGAAGAGAACCAATACCTGGCCAATGATACGCAGAAAATAGTCGACATGTACGATATCGACACGCTCAAGATTCTGGGATACGATATGGTCAAGCCGGGGCTCGGCTGGGTCAACTTCGACACGCCTTTGAGGGTCCTGCTTGGTGACAAAGCCGTACATATCGATTCTCTTTATTGAGCGGAACCGGTGAGAGGCCTAGGGGCCCTCGTGGGATAGGTAGATGGGGTCAATGGGAAACCGTCTCTAAGCTTCAATGGTTGCTATGTCTTGTTCACTATAGGTATAGGTTGTACAGCGACTCGACGACTTGAAGAACATGTCGAGTACGAGTATTATGCGGGGGTCCGCCTCTTCCAAGTCCAGCCGAGTCGTCAACAAGGCACACTCATGTTGGATGTTCACAGTATGGGTGGCCTTGTCTGCGAAGACGCAAATGCTTCATTTGAGGATCGTCCCTGACTGCGCCCATCATCATCATCATCATCATCATCTATCATCTTGGCTCTCCTACTGTCCAAGGACCAAGGACAGTCCCAAAGGCTCATCTGAAATCCGCCCTGTCCGGTACTAAGGCGATCGCATTCTTTGGACCACCACGTGCTGGGACCCGGTCATTAGCAGAGTGGGCAGGAATACGGGGTACTTGCTTCCCGCATTCAGATGGCCTGGAGGCGGAGGGTCAATCGAGAACTTCAGCCCACCCTGGAAACAGACTCGCAACCCTTGGCACGTATCCCGGAAGGCGAAATGAATATAGGTAGTGTGCTAGAGTTGGAATACTTCACACTCTTCGTTGGCAGTGTCGGGGTTCATATCGGTGGCGCGGTCAGGTGACACGCTCAGCCTTGAGAAAGCACGGCAGAATCGTCGTAAAGTGGAAGGCGGTTAAGTACTCCGTACGTCGCGATCACGCCCGGAGAATTGATGAGTCCAGTGACGCCGCTTTTTAAGGTGCGCGGCACACTTTACGGAGTACTTCGTAGAATGACTGGACTCATCGTGTGAAGTTGCCAACAGGGCCCGCGGCCATCGGACAGGGAGCGCGCAAGGCCGGCGTCGCACCCTCGGCGCCAAGGTGCCCGGCCAAGGAGGCCATTTGGCCCCCACGACGGGTGAGCCGGGGGTGAGCATGTCAAATGAAGGCTGAAATGTTCCATGTTCTCTATCAACGGGTCGCAGGGAGAGCGCAGGCTATATAGTGTAGAGTATAGCCTAAACCAGCCTTCTGGTTAAAGGACAAGGCTGGGAATGCCGCCTAAGTTTGACAGAACACAGGGCGGCCGCACCCTCGTCCCGATCGGGTGAGCTTGGCCTCAGGCATCGATCGGCCGCACGCCGCACAGCCTGCGCCACTCCGCTACTTCTCATACGAGTATCCGTACTCCGTAGTACTAGTTGAGTGGTCCCTTAGCCGGGGCAACCAGATGAACCAACAAGTTGAGAGGCTTATACTCCGTACATCGAGTCCGAGAGCATTCTATACAGCTATTCCAACCACAGTTTCCCTCCTATAGCACTGTTATCAAAGGTGTAGCCGCAGCGCGCATGCCCGACCCATCCAGCAGCTCCTTGTCTGTATATGCTCCTCGCCTCGATTCGTCCGTCGCCTTGCTAGAGAATCAGCAGTCGACCGTCCGTTAAGTCTCCCACGTCTGTGCAACCATACCCTCCCCGGCCGACCGACCACCACATCTGCCTTAATAAATAAGCTGCGTCGCCAGCATAGTCCTGGCTGTGATTACCGCTGCGATATCGTCCAACATGGGGTCGTGAAAACATGGTCACCTAGCGACTGCGACTTCCTGCCTTGCTTTGATCCTCGACCCCACGGCCGACACTCCTCTCGTCGAACGGTGCCAACATTCCAAACCCGACCGCCGCCGGTCGTCTGTCTGCCTGCTTTGCTCTTGTTGAGGCCTCGCCTCGCGGTCTCGCGAAAGCCAGCCCGTCATGGAAAAGCTTGTGAAAGGTGCTACAAAAATAAAAGTGAGATTCGGAGCAAACAGGTTCCTCATCGAGGCTGACCGTGGTTGACAGTTGGCTGCGCCCAAGTCCAAATACATCGAGCCTATTTTATCGGCAACAAATGGCGGCGAGTCCGGCGTTGCCGAAGTGTTCCGCACTCTACAGCTTCGTTTGAGAGATTCGACATGGACAATCGTTTTCAAGTCTCTGATCGTTGTTCATTTAATGATCAGAGAAGGACGACCTGAAGTGACGCTCAGGTACATTGCAGAATCGCCCAAAAGACTAGCGATCAGTAGCTTCACCGAAGGCATGTACAATGATCAGGGTTAGAGGAAACCGGAAATCGGAGTTGGCTTCTAACGGCGTATAGTTCAAACTCAGGGTGTTAACATACGACGGTATTACGAGTATTTGCTGGAAAGAGTGCGGGCCTTTCGCGACACCAAGACAGACTATGTCAGATCGGGAGCGGGCAACATGCGACAGTTGACTGTCGATAAAGGGTTGTTGAGACAGACCGAGATAGTGCAGGATCAAATCCAAGCATTGGTGCGGTGTGATGTGAGCTTCAAGAACCACCACTGGCTCCTATGTCCCGCTGACCTTTGCAGCTTCTTGGGAACCAAGATCCCGACAACGAGATCACACTAACTGCTTTTCGCCTTCTGATTTTGGATCTACTGGAACTATACAAGGCGATGAATGAGGGCACTATCAATGTTCTAGGTAGGTGAAATGTTGATGCTTAGATACTGGGCTGACGAAGTGACAGAACATTATTTCGAGATGTCTCGGCCCGATGCGGAACGGGCATTGCAGATTTACAAGACGTTTGGGAGACAGACCGAGCAGGTGGTCCAGTACTTGAGTCTCGCCAGACAATACGAGATGTCTACGCGGCTGGAAGTTCCAAAGCTGAAGCATGCGCCGACCACTTTGACTGCCTCGTTAGAGGAGTATCTAAACGACCCGGACTTCGACATCAACCGAAGGCAGTACCTTGCGCAACAGGAGGCAAAGAGGAACGGGAAGCGAGTACGTTCAGGCTCTTCCTCAGCTCCATTATCCAAATCGCCGGCCAAAACAACAGCGACACAATCTAGACCACAAGTTGCGCAATCTCCACCCAAGGGACCAGCTCCCGACCTCATCGACTTCTTCGGATCCATTGAACAAAACCAGCAGTCCATGGCCCAACCCAATAATAATGCACAAGCGCCATATCAGCCGGGAATGCCACAGGCCCAGCCGTACCAACAGGTGCAAATGCCTCAGCAGACTGGATACAATCCCTTCTTCCAGCAGCAAATGGCTTTTCCGAGTCAGAACCCGCCGCAGCACCCGACCCTGCAGACCGACTTTACAGGTGCAGGTTTTGGAGGGTATGGTCCGCAACCTCAGCAACAGCCACTTTCGCAGGGCTTTCAGTTCCATTCCACTCTGTCTCCAATCCCGCAGAATGGTGTGGCCAACTTCCAATCACAGGCTCTTGCGCCGGCTCAGCAAATGGCAATACAGCCACAGCCGACCTCCACCAATCCGTTCCGACAATCAATGATATCGACAGGAACATCACAACTCTCTCCAGTGAGTCCTGAGGCTCAACGGCAATCTACCAACCCGTTTGCAAAACACATTACTGGAGCTATGCCAAACAATGGGCCAACGGGGCTTGATCAGACGTTCCCCCATACTCAGATCTCACCGCAGCCGACCTTTCCCTCTGACCCTTCGTTTCTCAACTCACCTCCAGCTCTCCAGCCGCAACGCACTGGAACCAACCCCTTCGCAAAACAGCGGCCCACCACTGCTGCAGGTGCTGTGACAACCAATGTCACAGGCAGCACGAATCCATTCCGGCAAAGTGCTTTTGTGAACCAACAAACAGGACAAGGTTGGCAGCATAGTACCCAGGGTACGCTTGCTGGATTTGATGTGAATCATGTGGACACGGTGCCGGTCTTCCCTAGGCCGGGACACAGCTGAGACTACAGCATGATAGTATAATGTTTGTTGCGGATTCGGATTCGGTGCGGGTGAGACAAGCCTAAGTAAACGTAATTGCCCCTCGCAACTCTATGTGTAATGTTCTTCCAGCCGTGTGCGTTGAGGTCTGATGTCTTGCGAAAGACGAGCATGATATAGCGCCAGACAGTAATGTTAGCAGTTGGTAGCAGTTGGTAGTACACCACAGCGAACGTGAAAGTGCCACCACCGCCACCGCCACCGCTTGGCGAGGAACTCGATTGTGGCACTTGCATGAAATAGTAGGAAACAGCCAGTTCCGCATCCAGCGTTTGTTTCTTCCATACTATGCTGCCAATCATAGAGAACGGCTTCCTGGACACAACATGCGCGTGCTGAGTATCCGTTGGATTGATGGGAATGCCCCGCAGGGGTGATGGTTGTTGCCGGACCTATTCAATTCCATTCACTTTGCCGCAATTTGCCTCGCCGGTTATTTGCTAACCGACAACCTGAACCTCGACCGGCAGAAGCTGCTGTGATTCTCCCCGTTCTTCGTGAAAGACCTCCTGAGGTCGGATAGACAGGCTCAGTCTCGGGTCTCAGTTCTGCTGCTTGTCATCCTTCTAACCGGAGCGATCCTTTCCAACGATGGAAGACGAGGGTGCAGGCGACAGCCCGAATCTCTCCATCATACCCTACGACACGAATCGGGACGTCGTGCTGTAAGTCAAACATGGCAGGAGTTCTCTCACCATAGGATCACTACTGAACGTGCGAGGCCAGTCGCCATGCAGATACCATTGTCTACAGAGACCCACGAACAAACCAGCTGGTGCCTTTCCACCGCAACCAGGCGGTGGAAAGACGGTCGACCGACTGTCCCACATGTGGTCGACCCTGGCATTCTCATGGCTCTGCAACCCAGGACTCTGGGTCCAGTCCTATTGAAGAACAGCCCAGTTTCATCACCCATGACTACTTTGAGATGCTAGCCCGGAGCCTTCCCGGCTCAAGTGAGACCTCGGCGCCGCCGTCCCCAAGGCGTCGTATCGCACAGCCAGTGCGCTCACGTCTACGCCCTCGTCCAACCTCCGCTACCCCAAGCCCGCCACCGGATGCCGAGTTTGTGGCGAGTATACCGGCACCGCCAAACCGGGCCCATGGCATCTCAGAAACCGCATTTTCTCCCAATTACTTTGAGAAATTCTTTGTCGAAGAGAGAGAACTCGGCAGAGGTGGAAGGGGCGTCGTCCTCCTGGTTAAGCATGTCCTGGATGGTGTCACGCTCGGGCATTTCGCATGCAAGCGTGTACCTATCGGAGATGATCACGCATGGTTGGAAAAGGTGCTCATTGAAGTGCAACTGTTACAAGGCCTGTCACATCAGAACCTGGTCTCCTACCGGCACGTGTGGCTCGAGGACTACCAAATCAGCACATTTGGACCCAGCGTCCCATGTGCTTTCATCCTGCAACAGTACTGCAACGGAGGTGACATGCATAATTATGTCCTTGGGTCAGCACAGACGACAACCACCACTCAGGAACTCAAGGAACGCATTCGTCGGCGATCCAAAGGAGAAACAGAGCTTCCTCGACGCCCAAACGAGCCGAAGAGATTGCACTTCGACGAAATCTACAGCTTCTTTCGAGATATCACTTCCGGGCTGAGATTCCTGCACCACAACAATTTCATTCACCGGGATTTGAAACCGAGCAATTGTCTCCTACATACCAGTGGCGGCGAGACAAGAGTTCTAGTTAGCGACTTTGGTGAAGTCCAGTACGAATATACAACGCGCAAATCCACTGGTGCAACTGGTACAATCTCATACTGTGCCCCAGAAGTTCTCAGACGCATCTCTCCTGGTGGCCCATTTCAGAACTTCACATCGAAATCGGACATCTTTTCGCTAGGAATGATCCTCCATTTCTTGTGCTTTGCCACTCTTCCTTACCGCCAGGCCAACGTCTTACACGAGGAGCGTGAAGATATCGATGAGTTAAGAGCCGAGATTATGGGGTGGGAAGGGTTTGACGACCAGCGCAAGATTCGCCCCGAACTCCCGGCTGCTTTATACGCCTTCCTCAAACGACTCCTTTCCCTCAACCCTGAGGAGCGGCCAAGCGCAGATGACGTTCTCCAGGTCGTCTCTTCTGGTAGGCTTGACGACATCCCATCGGCGAGAAGACGGAACTCGATGGAGCCCGAAGAACTCACTCCCGGTCGACGAGTGCAAAAGCTGGACAGTCCCGAAAAGGCCACGTCTCCTCACAGCGGCCTGGGACGGGACTTTGGCATTAGTACTAGGTCCAGACGCCTACGACAAACCAGGTCTGAATCTCGAGGGGATGCTAAGGCCGAAGATGTTCACACGGAAACCGGCTACTCGAGTGACAGTGAGGCGGATCGTGCGCTTTCCCCACTGATCGATTCTCGGTCCGGCAACCAGAGACGCTCCTCTCTGAGGGCCAACAACACCATCGTCCTCCGCTCCATACCTGTTTCGGCATCTGCAGCCTCCCCGATATCTAAGCAGTCTCCTCGTGAGGGCTCGCCGGTACGACAGCAGCTACTTCTCGAGGCCGCACAGCAGGACAATGCAGCTACCTCGGTCCGATCAATTAATATTCTCCTCGCTTTCTTGTATCAACCCATGACCTCGCCGACTTTGAAACTTGTCATCCTCGGCCTCAAACTGCTGAGCACCTTGCAGCCTTGTTTGGCCGTTGGTATGAACGCCGTTGTTGTCTATCCCCTCATCTGTACTGCGCTCCTGGAGTTCTCCATGGCAGATGTGCGACTGTGGAAGGCCGGCGTGGCCATGTTGTTGCATGTTGCTGTGCTCTTGTTGGCGCTGAGGACAGACAGACTGTGCCGAGCTTCACCGGGCCTCATGACTTGGGATGCTGAGTGAGATGACTGGTGCCAAACAACTGGTTCTCAAGCCACTTCCAATCAAAACAGGCGATATTGCAGCAGCGTGAGCGGGCATTGGAGGGACGCAAGCCATTTTCTTCCGCTTCTGCTTCTACTTAGGTCCTCGTTTCGGCATCTAGCAGATCTCAAAAAGGACTCACAGCTAAGCCATTGTGCCAGTCCGAACAGCTTCAGGGCCATGTACCAGCATAACGGCACTGGAAACCAAGGGAGAGTAGGAACAGCCGCTCCAGGACCTGGTACAGAGATATCCCGATTAGGATAACAACTACTCATACTATTCTCCCCTACGGTGCGGCCGCCCTCCACTTGCATACCAACACCTGCGCTGGCGTTGAATTTGTCGAGACGCCTAACGCAAGGATTGTGATTGTCAGAGATTCGATCGGACTTCTATAGAAAGGCAAATTCTAGATGCCAATGGCACTGCCACTGCCACTGCCACTGCCACTATGATCGATGAGATCACGGTTTCAGCTCAGCGGGTCCGCCAAACTGCCTACGGAGTGAGGATCTCGTCATCAGTGTTCAGTGTTCACTGTTCACTGTTCAGTGTTCACTGTTCACTGTTCAGTGTTCAGTGTTCAGTGTTCAGTGTGAATTCAGTTAGTTCGAGACGGATACGGAGCACAACAACTAAAGAGCGCATTAGGGATGGAACGAACCTACTGCGCACCTGGCCATGAGTAGCCTTCCTTTAGGAGCATCCACTTCGAGGGGAATCACATCTCGTGTGTGTGTGTGTGTGTGTGTGTGTGTGTGAGAGTATACATTTGTTCTATAGTGGCGAGGAGCCGGTTGCATTTACCAAAGGTGGACCAAGGAAAAAAAGGAAAAACGAAGGTATAGGTAGGAATAGTATGTACGGATACATTCAACAGTGTTCATTTCATCTCATCGTTTCGTTTCCTTTCGTTTTATCGCCTTTCCATTTCCTCAAACCTGAGCTGCTGTAACGTCAAGCATACGTGGCATTCCCCCTGCTACATGCTGCATGGATCCATCCGATCCCTGACAATGTTCGGCTTGAAACAAAAATACCTTGAACGATTGTGAAGCAGCAATTCCTGCGTATGGCCTCTGCCCTCTCTTCGCCCGCTGCTTGTTCATCTGACAGTGCAACCGGGTCGGAACAGATCTTGCCAATCCTCCCTTTTTCTGTCGTCAAAGACGCGGATTCTCGGTACAAGAAGAAACAACGATGCAAAGCGCCGTCCCGACCATCCTCAGCAACCCGCTAGAAACAGCGATCCACTTATACATGATATGAATAGGATATACAATTCAACCCGAGAAGTCCTTGACCATCTCAAAACAGGGAGAAAAGTTGCCGGTTGTCCCCGGTGTCATCAGTCCATCATGAAATCGCCACGCAGCATTCTTTCTCCTAGATGATCCGGCTTCTTCAGTCTCTGTGGAGTTGTCTCGACGGGTTTGACGATTTCCTTTGGTGGTTCAGTGTGGGAAATGCTTGCTGCACGAGGTCGTGACGGGCCATGTGCGAAGGGATTACCCGAAGAAAAGGATGGGGAGCGTCTCGATCTATCGCGGATGGCCTCGGACCAGTTGAAACCTTCTCCTGAATCCGTCAGTTTGATGTGACACAGCTATTGAGGATCGGACATGGTACAAGCCACAGAAGATGAGAAACTTGATGGGAAAGATGACAAGGACAGGCCTCGACTCTTACCTGCAGTCTTGGCCGTCCCCGACGTAGCTCGACGTGATGGAGTGGCATTCACAGGGTTCTCTTCCAGAGGGAACAGGGAAGGGGGTCGCCTACCACCGACAGAAGTGCTCGGGCTTCCTGCTAGTCTGGAGGACTCTCGTAGCGCTTGTGCCCCGAAACTAACCTGTCTTGCAGAAGAAGGTGAACCCGGAGGATGTATGGTAGCTCTAGCCGGGTCGTCCTCTTCAATGACCGCTGGTTCATCTCCAAAGCTGTTCTTGAACTCGGGAGAGCTCGCGGCCGAGGAAGTTGCAATGCTTGCCCGTCTTTGGTTCTGGAAGGCAGCAAAGGGAGATGGCTGGTTGCCCGTGCTTGTGCTGATGCCGAGAGCAGTGATTGAAGTGCCTCTTCGATGTTGCGGAACGCCAGGAGTGGTCGGGACCGTTGCGGAAGGGGGAGAAGACGAAACGTGGGTGGTTGGATGGATTCGAGGAGTGAACATGTCAATGAAGGAGGACCGTCGGCGGTGTTGAAGAGGCGGGGATGGAGGAGGGTCACGGCTGGACATATCGAGGAGCAAGTTCTGATTGTTTTAATTTGAGTATTCTGGTTTCGAAAGGATAAGGGAGGTAGGTCTTGTAACTCGGTACAGAAAGTAAAGGGAATGGAGTGGACGCGGGTTATTTTGTTGTTTGAGGACCGGACAAAGGAGGTTCAGGGTTCAGGGTCACGTCATGGTGGGTGGTGCGAGCGCAGGCGGGCTTGGTGTATGTACAGAGGAGTCGATTGGGTGAGATGTGGACTGACAACGGAGATACGTAGATGTTGAAAGTGCGTTTGGGCGGCCAGACGATCAAAGCCCACTGCAGGTCCACTCGCGGAAGGCTCTGAAACGCAGAAAAGGAGGGAGGAAGACGAGATAGTCAGCTGTTGGGAGTCGAATTGAAAAGAAGAAAGTAAGGGGAGAGGTGGTGACCAGTAGTAACAGGGCTACCCAGGACGAATAGACAATACGGAGTCCGTACTCCGTACACATAGGTGACACGGTCTGTAAAGGGCGCGGGCGAGGGCGCGGGCGCAGGCTGGGTGGGATACGTATCAAGTCAAGCTGCAGGGAATCATGCATTAGGCGCCAGTCAGCGTGAAGTCCCCAGGTCCAGCTCTTCCTTGAGGTCCGCTTTTCCCATGAACATCAGGTACTATCCATGCCCTATCCATGCCCCTTGGCCGCCCGTTGGCCAGGGCTCTGCCAGGCCCTTGTAACACAAACCTACATGATCGGATGCAGATAGAGGGGTCGGAAGGAATCATTGAGATAGGATAGAACCCCGCTCGTGCCTCGAAAGCTATGACTCTCGTCCACACCCTTCTCTGATCCAGCTTCATCGTGTCCAAGGTCAGCGATGCTCGTCGATACAGGAGGTTCCTGCGACTGATCTTTTAGGACGGACTGTCCAGGTGGAAACATGCGGCAAGGTTGATGTACGATCCTCCCTTGGTGCAGTGTGGGGTAAGTCAAGCCTAACCCCGAAAAGCCTAGAGCCTAGAGACGCGCGCTCGACCCTGGAGAGACGCCTAACTGCAACCAGTACCCGCTACCCACCTGCCCAGCACGCCGCCCACCGCCCACCGCCCGTATTGTTTTCACGAACAGTCCACCTCCCACCTCCGCATGCGACCTACCTCTTTGCGTCTCCGAGTTGCCATGCTACACTCGACTCACAGGTGTCTTCATTCGCCCAGTGGCTGCCTACCGACACGGGGCACCTCCTCCTTGACCACCGTGACACGCTGATCTCTGCTCCGACTCCCTCGTCCGCACCTTCCGTAACCTCAACGGTTGCATGAAGCGAAACTTGACCCCAATGCATATCACGCGTACAGACTGACTTTACGAAATACGGTCGGTATTGACTCGGATGACGGCGGAGATAAGCATCGTACACGACAGGCTGTCGAATGACCTCTTCTCAAATGTCGGCTGCAAATCCTTTGTTTACGCACAGCACCACAAGAGGAGGCATAACAGTGTCGAGAGTCAGAACCGGCTTCTGGCGGAACACAAGCTTCGTGTGTATGCATTTCAGTGCCGCCTGAAAATTGTACGAGAAGAATCCATTGCGCACCTCTTCCCGAAGTCACGGAGATCCTGTCCATTGGTCCCTGCGGAAGGCCTAAGTAACCTTCGAGAGCATCTCCTTCAACTGGAATGTCACACAAAGGGACTCCCTATTCCGCGCTAGCCTGAAGCAGGCAATGAAGGTGAATGCGTCTAAACGACCCAATGTGCTCTTTATCAATGTCTGAATGCGGTTGTTGGATCTTCTTGATGCGCCCGTCACTCCAAAGCAATGTGTGTGCCGGTCTTTGTTGCGCCCAGTTCGTGGTAAGCTTTATTTATTTCCTTCTTGTTCAGTCTCGCGGTTCTCTTTTGCCCCTTTCTTCATTCCTGAAGCACTCCGCAAAATGGCGCCCAGAAGGCAAATCAAGAAGTTGAATCTACGACCCTCTAAACGCCTGGAAACTGTCTCGCCCAGAGTAGAAAAGAAGAACAACCCTGCATTCTCACGCCCGATAGCAAGGACGAGCACTATCATATACCGTGATGGCATATCGGAAATTCACACTTACCAGACAAATGGAGCCAGCGACACCACGGCTTCTATACGCCTCTCAGCCGAGACGCCTCAAGATGGTATTTTGGAAAGGTTGAGCCACGATGCCCCGAGCGATGTCTCCGATCAACGTACTCTGACAGGTCCGGAGTGGATTCTAAACTTGCCTCCAGTCAGAGAGCACAGCACTCCTGAGGATGCCTGTGATTTCCTCGACGCCGTGATCGACTATTTCAGACAATGGTTATCTCATGACCGACTTGTCGGCCCAGCCAGCTTTTTCGAAGATCTGAGTGTGATCATTGATCGGATGGAGAATTTTTCATGCTTGCCGCTGCATGTCAGATCATCTAACATCGTCTCTCGGCGTCTCGTCACGTGCGAGAACATGTACGATCGTTTTACCTCCGTGTGGGCTAAAGCTGCTCGTCGAGAATTGTCTAATAAGCTCTCGACATTGAACACTTCGGTCAGTGGTTCAATTGACCTTCTCAAAGAGTCAAGTTTCACGACACTCTTGTCAGATATCCGAGCCATTTCGGAACGGCCTGCTTTCGGACCGCGGGCAGAATCTGGGGGAAACATGCCGGCCCTGTTATCTCGAGACGATGCCAGAGACGCGACATTACTCTGTGAGGAGTTACACCATCGCTTCCAGAACATCACTTACACAACCGAGCCCAAGCTTTTGTGGTTGCTTGTTTGGAAGAGCCTCAAAACAGCGTACATGGCCTACCACGAAAAGGGATCTAGGGCATTTCCGCCCAACTCGTTTGTGGACCTCTCATTCTTCAAGGACACCAGGGTGGAGGATAGGTTTCGACGTTTGATAAATACACCCGATGCAGCCAACCCGAGGAAAATTGAGGACATGGTGGGACGATATTGTCGCTACATTGCCGATTGCCGTGCGAAGCCGGACAACGAGACTTCACATTTGCGTCAGCTACGCGATTATCCACTGAAAATTCATGTCCTGGCTTCTCTCAAGAAATTCATCGAGACGGGAGGAGTCGAGACCAGTACTCTCTCGAAACTGCATTTCGCAGTAATTCGGCTGAATGCTATAACCGCCGGTCCCAAAATCTTGAGAAGATGGAATGAAGATGCGCCTAGCCAAGGTTGGGAAGCCTGTGCTTTTCAGTCTGAGTCTCCGCCTGTAGGAACCTCGTCTACCCGGTCAGGACTTCGTTTCCTCGAGCAGCCGGCTCCGGTCTCAAGCAACAGATCTGAAAAAAGGCTAGAGAAGGCAAGTCAAGCATTGAATCTTTCCGGGCAAGAATCTCGGGGTTCATTTCCACACCCCGAAGGCATCAATAGGAAGAGTGCTTTCGACCATGTTTGGTATCCGTTTCCAGAGACGCGAGCCCATGAAGTGGCTCAGAATGAGCAGATCACCAGAGAAATGGCAGAACCAGGGGTCCATTCAGATGGGCCACGAGCGGCATTTCTGGTCAATCGGCCACCACGACACGCCCGAAATCCAGCAGATATTACAAGGTTCACGTCAAAGCGGAGAATCGGCCTCCTCGGCTGGATAGGGCTAATCCTTCAAAAACATGCTTCCCAGCGTCGCCGCCAAAAAGTTGCGAACACAGGGGCACTTGGCCTTCCGATGTCAGAGGATCAACAAAAACCATCATCTCCAAAGGCAAAGCCCGCTATTATGGACTCGAATGCAAGAATTCATAAAGGCGCAACACCGGCATCAGCTCCCAAACTCCGAGGCGGTGGCGGTATGGCCCGGGATCCCTTCCGGAAGCCTCTGCAACCGAGAGCTGTACCGTCTGGTCGTACACGCATGGACCGAGAGCAGTTCCGAAGAGAACATATTGAGCGCTTTAAAGATACGTTATGCGACCAAGGCGACAATCGAGATGAGGTAGACGATCTTGAAGATGAGGACATTCTACACTTTCTGGAACAAGTCGCGTATGATCTTGACCTTGCTGTAGAGTTATACAGACAACAAAGGGTTGATCATGCTGGTATGCATGGCCCCTCTCAATCAGACAGACAGAACAGCAATGCGGCAGCAACTTCTCGGCCTCAGCGGCAACCACTCGGTGAACTTCGAGGAATGCTTGAAGCTTCTGAAGGGAGCCAAAGCAACGAAAGCATTGAGAACGAGACCAGGGGCGCTGGGTCGAACCAGGAGAACCGTGCACCGACGCCGGCGGGTTCTTCGGCGAGTCACGTCGTCGATGGGCCTTGCCATCCATGCCCGCAGTATCCAGGTGAATACCACCACAATTGTCGATGTCGGTTCGATATCACGGGATCAGACCACGCAGAGGACCATGCTGAACAGGAAGAAGCTCAGGACAAGGATGGTCGCAGACCGCATCGCCGCAGACCACACCAGAGACGAGAGCAGCCCCATCCAGATGATGCGAGGTTGATGCGCAGCTTGTTTCCCCCGGGAAATGAGCTCTACCATGAGCTAACTGAAGCTGGAAAGATAATCAAGCAGCTTGAAGTTCTCTTTAACAATGAGAATCTATCGCTATGGGTAACGGAAGAAGATGCAAGATTCGACGTCAAAAACTTGCTTTCAAAACTTCGAAACCAGACGAGCAGCATTAGAGAGTCATACATAGCTGGTCTTAACAAAAGAGTGCCAGTGTTTGTGGAAGAAGTCCCCCCGACCGAGAAGTTGCGACGCAATCCAGACTTGCCATCAACGCCGAACCTTTGTCGAAGAAGTTTCTTCGAGTTAAAACTTCAGCAGAAACGCCTTGACGACATGATGGATGTGGGCCGATACTATGCAAACCTAGGATTCCGTCACGTTTTATGCCGTTACATTCGTTCCCTTCGAGAGTTGTCACAGCTCTTTGGTGAATACCATCGAAGTTTCTACGAGCATGACGTGTCGGCCGAGTACACCACAGACAGTGAGTCGACTCTCTCCGATGACGAAAGGCAAAGACTGGCCGAGTACCGCCCACCTAGCCCCCGAACTTTGCCCACGCGGGAAGAGTACGAAATGATGTTTAAAGACGAACTGGAGCGAGAGTTGCGTGACGTACGGGGCTTCAGGGACTTGCCCAAACGCTATGGAAAGAGCTACCTCATTGATCGGCTGATGGAGCTCGATCAGCGAGGAAAGTACGGTGCTGGGGCACGCAACGGTTACAGAAACCTTGAAAATAATAGAGCAGCCAAAGCAAGACCGAGAGGATACGACCTCGAAGCCGCCATCGCGGCGGTGGAGAGGAAGATACGGGACAAGAAGGAGAATGATCGGAATCAAAACAAGGCTGCAAGGTGGGAGAAGCGAAGGAAGCAGGGCCTGATCTCTTCGTCAGATAGTAGGCGTCCTTCTGTGCAATTTAGTCGATATTCCGAAGAGTCAAGTGACGAGTCTAGACGGGACTCGGAGGAAACGTCGACGACTTCGGAAGGAACGCCATGATGCTCACCCGGGGACTAGATGATCTAGTGGGCCTGAAGGAAGTTGTCGTGAAGGCGGAGGAGGGAGGAGAGGAAGCAATGCTGAAAATAGGCTCTTGGGGGTTGCGGCCTTTACATTTGGGTTCAAGATATGAAATCGCATTTACTATGTGCACTGTTTCCCTCGATACGAGTTTCAGATGTTCATGACACTATGGAGTATTAGCCGTATACGCTTTCATTATTGCTTTAAACGGAGTTATAGTGCTTCAGGGGCGAGGAGGAAGACACAGAACAGGCACCAACCATTCCGTCAGCATGTGCCACATGGTTGTAATACTCCACCGTCGCATCACCGGGCGGAGCGCCGCATACTCCTCCGTATTATTGGATGGCTTAGGGGCTTAGGAGGCTTAGCAAAACCTAATTTCATCCTTCGCCCCTTGAGTGGGCACATCAAACACAGCCTCACCTTAATTACGGGGAGACTCCGTCTGACTCTCCAGTAGTGCAACGCTCGAGAAGGAATTCGACACCAGGATTCCACGAATCCACATCTGTTCTGCTTGACTGGGCAGTGGGCAGTCACTGGGGGCCTTAGCCTAAGCCCTGTTGTTGTTTCTGATCGGGCCAGAAACCCACTCCCTCTCGCTCGTGTCCCCGTTGGGCAATGGAGTCTGGACTCTGGACATGGCCCAGCTTGAAACCTGGCGTCTCCATCTATACGGATACTAAGGAGTATTGCAGAAGCATCACATCGCTGACGTTGCAATCTGGTCGAGCAGGATGAAATGATTCAAGACTTGATTAATTAGGTGTTTTCTGACTCGGTGTTGTCTTAATTACAGTACGGAGTACTTCGTACGGATATTAATTACTGACCACCCCCTTCGTCACTACACCGTTCCTCACTGTCACTTCTTTGCGTCTCTACCTACGTACTTTTGTGCTTGCTCGTGTCACTCCTTGCCTCCAGCCCAAATACACAAAACAGTCAAGCAGTCAGCTCTACTCTACTCTACTCGAAACTCTCGTGTTCCCTCCCCTTCCCCTTTTCCCTCTCAGACCAGGACCAGGATCAAGACCAAGATCAAGACCAAGATCAAAATCAAACAAAGCCCAATCATGCGCTTCATCCATCTCATCTCTGCCATCGTGGCCACCGTCACCGCCGTATCTGCACAGGACCTCTCCTCCCTGCTCTCCGAAGCCTCGTCCCTCGCCGGCACCGACAGCGCATACCAATCCATTCTCTCGAGCGCCGCGTCGGCCCTGGCCAGCGCCACGAGCCAGCTGACCGGCTCCGATCTGGCCGCGTACTCGTCCTACCTGTCAGAATTGGACTCCGACCTCGCCGCCGCCACCAGCGCTGTAGGGAGTTTGACCAGCGAACCCTCCTCGGCTGCCGCTACGACGGGTGCGTTGGGTACTACTGCCAGCAACGCCGCCACCGCTGCCGCCACCACTGCCGCTACCGCTTCCGCCACAGCAACCGCCGCTGCCACCAGTGCCACCAACACCGACAGTGGCGTCGATCGTGTCGTTTTGCCCGCCATGGGTGCCGTCGGGGCCGTGATGCTAGGACTGGCTGCTATACTGTAAAGCAGAGGTGGCTTAGGCCCGCATCTTGAACCAAGATCTCGACAAGATCTCTCCTGGCAGTGGGAAAGAAAGTCCGGACGCTAGGAACGACACAGGGCAGGGGCGGATCATATCTGGGCATCGAAATCGAAATCGAAATCGAAATCCCACTGCATCATGTTCAAGGATCAAGGATCAGGGCCCTGCAAGGTCTGTCTCTGATATCGGGTACAAAACTGAAAATGCCGGGAAATGCTTGGATCACTGCCCATCAAAAACCGGTGAATTCGTGACCTTTCTAAACCGACTCTCACGAGCGGGCTTTTTGGAAGTCTTCTACAGAAGAAGAAAGCTTCCCACTAGGGAGATTTGTGTAGGAACACAAGCTCCAGAATCCGAGGATTCCAAAAAAAAATACATTTCTTTTTGCATGTCCTGTCTACAATATCTTCTTGTCCGTCGTTTTAACATGACTTCTCACTTCTACACGTAGACGAGTCATGCGAAATTAGATCTTTAGAGGCAATGGCAACTGCCATTATTGCATTATCCTAGCCTCTACTCTTGACTTTTAAGTATGATTCTCCTTTGACATGGGCATCTGATGCTTCCCACCGGGTGAAACCCCAACAAAGGAGTCACTATAGCATTGGCCACTTAAGCCTCATAAACGCCAATGCACGAAGCAAGGCAGACTGTATCCCATGGCTATGCAAGGCCAAGGCCCCAATGTGTAAGATAGATCCGTCTCCTCAACCCAAGGCAATCCACATCAAGCTGAGGGTAGGTGTGACCAGTGTCTGAGTATTCTTCGGCAAGTCATCAGTCCCATTAGCGAAGGGATAAGCATGGGACGGTGGCTTGCGCGGCTGGTTGGGCCAAGTCGAGTTGCAATCAGGATGCACAGGAGATAGGGCTTAGGAGGCCATTGCCTCAACATTCCAAGCTTGGACATGGGAGAGGCCGTTGCAGAGTCCAGAGAGTGCTATGTATTCGGGATGGCGTGGAAGATCAGAGATTTCCAAGCAGACCACAAGCTTTGGCGACTGGTCCAGCCTCATGCGGCGGCATTGCAACTGTTGATTGGGGGCTCGTTGAGATATGTGCTGATCTGCGCATCTCCCATGCATCGGCTTTGTCTCAGGAATGTGTGCCGTGCGCAGCTGGTGTGCGAGCAGCTGTATGTTTCGACGGCCGCAGAGTCGAGATGGCATGGCCCGGCCCACAGGCAATTCAATGCTCGGAATGCACCATATTTTCCACCAGTCCAGCACAGCGCGGGCCAAAGGGAAGGGCCATAACAAACAAATGTGGCCTCACCTGCCTGGCCTGCCACCTTCATTTACGCGCGCTTCGCTGCTCGAGTCCGACCATCTCTGAGATTTCTTTTCTTTACCGTCCCTCCTCACTTCAAGTCATTCCTTTAGTCTGGTGCCCCTTGTCTGAACGTCTTGTTTCCTCTCTCCTTAAGCAAAGAATCATTCGACAGCCTGAACAGTGTTGTTGACTATATTCAAGGAAGATTCCACATCATGCGTTCTCTCTCTATTCTCGCCATCGGCATCTCTGCCTACCGGGCCATGGCTCAAACCGCTACATTTGACGGCATGACCTGGGATCCCGTCACTGTAGGACAAGTCTGGCCGATTCATTGGACTGTTGGGGATGGTAGCCCTGTCGATCTGATCCTTGGAAATACGAGCTGGAATAGTGCCGTCTTCAGTGAGTACTCAGGACAGGCCCTTTTTTCAGAGAGTGCTGCTGCTGACGATTTTATAGCAGCCCAACCTGCAAATCCGCCCGAGTTCAACTGGACCGTGACTGTCCCCGATGGATTCGTCGCCGGAAACTATGGCTTGGTCCTGATCCAAAGCGATGGCATGGATTATTCGCCCTTGTTCAGCATTGCCTTTTCAGCTGCCGCTTCGTCAACCACGCCCTCAGCAATGCCATCGACCACACCGGCACCTACACCAATGCCGAATGCAACTCTTGTCTCGGCAAGTGCAGAGCCCACTGTGACCGTCACGTACTGGGACCACGAATGCGGATGCACCAAGACTTCTGCGGTCTCTGCAGCGACCGCCACCAACCTGCCCGGCACTCAGTATACCTGGTGGGACGATTCTTGCGGATGCACCAAGACCGCCATGGCACCAGTTCCAACAGTAGCTCCCGGCTGCAATGGGAGCGGGTCTGGCTGCTCCAACTATACAGCTCCGGCCGCTGGAACAAACGTGCCACCTGCTCCCCCGTCCTCTATGGCACCCGCAGCCTCAACTACCACGTCAACGCCGTATACAGGGCAGGCGAGCAGGCAGATGAGTTCTGGCGTTGCAATTGTGGGACTGTTTGTGGTTGCGGCGGCACTGCTTGCGTAACTCATTTGATGCTGTTCCGTTCCGTGGATTGGTGGTGCCGTCTTGAGGACCGGTTGTGGGGGCAGGTCGAAGAGCGAGGGTGGATGGGCCTTGGTTAGGATGTGTTGATTGCTGACTGTTGGATATACAAGGTGTTGCCTGTATGATCCGGGTGGATCTCGAATGAATGGGCAAATGTATGCATTTCTCGAATAGCTTTCTGGTCTCGTTCACAATTCATAACAAGTCGTAAACCGGATCTGTTTCCCCGTGGTTCGACTCCAATTTCAAGTAGGAAACGGTATCGCACACATAGAAACGCGTTTCATCTTTCGCCCTTGATCTTTGCAAAGGCGCCGACTTCTGAACTCGGTACGGAGAACGGGCTCTTGGGGCCGTCCGGTGATCGAGGGCTCAGAGCAACGGCGAAAAGGTCATCTTGAGGTGGATCCTTGGGTCTTTGAGTGAGAAAATCGAGGGACTGTGCTAGCGAGTCCCCTTGTTGTTTTTTAATATGCTCGGGTGGACCTTGAGCCACCACCTTCTTCACCAAGGCTGGCATAGGGTCGTTACGGAAAGCACTGAATGAGGAGTACGCCATGTCAGAAGTCTCCGGTGAAAGTGGATGGACCTCCTGGGTGGGCGTGTTAAGTCCACGGCCGGCCAGATCCTTCTCGCTGGTGCCGATGCTAAGGCCTTTCAACTTCTCACTGAGCCTTGTGCCAGAAGGAGACTTGGGACTTTGTATGCCAGGACTGATGGGGCCTGATTGTGACTTGGGAATGTTCCTCAGATCAAGAGGTGGGGGTTTGGACATCACACCCAAGTTGCTCTCAATCCAATGGCGTTCCGAGAGCGCCATTTCCAAAGCTACACCTTCTGGGTTATGTTTCTCTTCATGCTTGATCTCTTCCTCTAGAACTTGAAGCCTCTTCTTTGCCCATAACGTGTGGAGAACTCCCTTCTTGCCGCTGGCTTTTGCAGTCGCACCTAGCTCGGGAGTGAAGATAGCAGGGAGTGGATTGACGGTCATTCTCAGCGGAGTGGGCACTGTCCCTGGCGAATCGACAGGAGGATGATAGGCCAGAGTAATATGTGGAGGAACCATAGCACCGGGGGGGAGGAGGAAATATACTCGACGAATGTTGTCTGAGGGAGCGTCGTCTGCCGAAAAGACAGTGCGTTTGCCGGACCACGAGACCTGCCAGTTTCCGGATTTTCGGCGGGTGTGATCGTCGTCTTGCCACTCTACCATCATAACTTTCGTTCCTTCATTGCCTTTGCCGGGTTCAAACTCGAACCGAGCGAGAGCGGTGACTGACGAGAGGGTGTCAGGGAAGACGGGGGACTTGGGAGTCGCGAGGGATTCAGTTTCGGACATGACGAGGTGGAGATAGCAAGTCAACAAGTCAACACAGGCTTTCAAGAAATCGAATACGAGGACGTTCTAAGTAAGACAGACAGGCCTGCTGGGAAAGACAACAACAAGAGCGCAAATGGTATCAAAGGTCAGACATGAATGAATATCGCTGAGAACAAGGTGGGAAGAGACGAGTGTACAGATACGGCAGATTGCAGGACGTCCGGTCGGAGGACGGAGATAAATCTGAGCAAACCACAAGTCCGCCGTCAAGCATCAAGCGAGCGACGACTATTACTGCAATCCTCTGCAACCTGGCACTACAGCGTAAAAGTGGTCAAGTGATCAAGTGGTCAACGTTTCTTGATCAGCTGTTCAATCATGAGCAGGAGAGCCTGGTCAGCAATAGCAGGAACAAACCAAGTGTTCCCAACCCGCAAACAAGTACAATTCAGATCCTGCTCGCACTCCAGATTACCTTACGCTTTCTAGCCTTTCATTCGTATCCGTAAAATACTCGTCGTTGCAATTTTGGTCGTCACCCATTATGTCGCCCGTCGTGAGCATGAACTTCAGAAGCCAAAGGCGCCTAATGTGTCGATACCCAATCCCACCTCCTTGCCCACCACCGCGGCTAGTCCCCCAAATCCTTCCCTTTTCAGCCTTTCAATCAGTAAGAGGCTCTTCTCCCTTTTCTTCGCCTTGATCTGGCTCTCCAACTCTGCCACTTGGGACGCAAGCATCTTCCTGCTGTCATCGAGGTCCAATGCGATGAATTCTTCTTCATATTTCTTCAAGCTCCGCACTCGAGCTTCGAGTTCTGTGATTGACGCGTCAAGGGCGGCCGCGGGAGCCTTCGTATCACTCGGATCTCCAGACTTGGAGGAAGACGCAAGTGAAGCGGATCCTGGAGTGCTCAGACTGCCACTAGAACTAGGCTGCGGCAGAAATATACCGTTCGGTACGGTATGTCCGAGCATCGGCGGTAGCGTGTTGTTCTCGCTGTAATGGGCATTGGTGGAAAAGCGCCCTTGCGACGCCACTGTGGGTGCAAGCGTGGCCCTCCCAGGAGACCTGCTCACCCTGGAATGCCTCTCATCGACAGGGCTCACAATAAGGTCAGGCCCTTCAGTGAACCTTTTCAGACTGGGAAGCAGTGTCGGCAAATTTCCATGGATTCCCGCAAAGGGTGATTCTATCATGAGCTCCGAGCTATCTCTAGAGATGCCCAGTTTTCCATTGACCGAGAGGTCGGGCTCTGGAGTGGGCAACTCGATCTTCCTCATTGGGGTGGCAGGTGTAGGCTCAGCGGAGGAGGAGATGGCTCGTTTCTTGCCAGTGATTTGCGCCACTCCGTGTAAAGACGTCGTGCTTGTGGTGCCATTGGGATGGCTCTCACGGCGTCCTCTTTTTTGGTCAAATACGTTATCGGCAAAGCCCATCAACTTGCCCCTGGGATCGCACGCTTTGACCCTGCGTTTGCTGGCAGGCTTCTCGCTTCTCACGTATGCCGCGGCAAAGTGGCAGCAGCGACAGTTGCATGTTTCTTCGCACTTGGGGCAGACCCAGATGCCTTTTTGTCGTAGAACATCCGGTGGGTACTGGTCGAAATGCCGAAACAAGCCTCGATAACAGAAGAAGGCGGCGCACTTGTCGCATCGACGGCCCTTCCACTCCTGATGGTCGATGCGACACAGATGACACAGCCTGGTAATGGATGAGGTTTTAGACCGCATAAGTTCGTTAACTGCCGTGCCGAGAGTCTTGCGGCGGTCCAGTGCGCGTGGCTCTTCAGGCTGGAATCCGAGGATTTCTCGAGCACGATTGAGGACTCTGGTGCACTGCTCTGCTGGTACAAGCTCGGCCCAGGCATAAGACTGGAAATGCTCACAAGATCGGCCGTTCAGGTAGCAGAGCAAACAAAGGTCGAAATCTACGCATTGGGTGCATCGCACGTGTCGGTTCCATATGGCGGTGCTGCAGAAGTTACACGTTGCAATGGTACCAGGTTGGATCGGTACCAGGCTTATCGCGGTAGCCGGTTGCGGCTCGATAGACTCGTCGTGAACCATCTGTCGGAACAGCCGAGAGAGCAGGGGAAGATCTGGAGGTAGTGGCAGAGACGAATTTGTCACATTTTGATTGTCTTGCAGTAGGGACAGCATGGCGCAAGCAAGAGATAGATTGGTTCGGGCGACGTCAGGATGGCACAACCGGTTGAATGGGGCCTGCACATATTCAAACCCCACCTCAAGAGACAGCGGGTGAAGGATGTTCCAGACAAGCTTGGCCGACAGAGTCGACGGATTCCAGACTTGATGGGCGGTCGCGGGAGGGAAGACAACAAGATCGCCAAGTCGCTGGTCGTAGGCATAGAGGGGGAAGTCTGCCTTGAGGAGCTCTTCCGTCCCCAGGTTGAGCCAGTCCAGGTGAGGCGAGACACCCCGGGCGGACATAAAGGAATCGTACTTCTTCTGCGACGCGAAGTCTGTACCGATGCAGACGACCGGACGATCATCCGAGTCGATCAGGAGGTTCAGTGCAACTGTACTAGAGAAGCATCGATGGAATCCCGAGCTGCTGCCTTCGCTCCCGACATAGGCCATCATGACCTCGCTCCTCGCACACTGTGGTAGCCATTGAAACAGGTCCAAGCGGCCGCCCCATTGCACCTCGGTGGGCAGTAGTTTGCGACACTGTTCCAGCCATTCCTGGGGACACTGCAGGTCCCGGGCGTATAGATTCTGGAATTCTGGAAAGGACTGCCTTGCGCTGTCTGCAAACTTCTTGAGTGTAAATGAGAGATCTCGCCCCGTGCTGCAATTCCGAATGGGTATATTTTTCTTTGTGCTCAGCTCGATCAACCTCTCGATCCCGAAGCCGGGTTGACTCCCATCGCGAGGATCTGTGCTAGGCCAGGTGTCGAGTTTGTCGAAATCGGCAATGACAAAGGGTTGGCCGAGTTGTAGACGTTTAGTCAACCACTCGGAAAAGGTGAGGGGCTGGCCGTCGGGGTCCTTCTCTTCCTGCAGCGTGAGGATGCTGAATCTTGGAAACTCGACAAACGGTTTGCCTAGGCGAAGGAGCTGTTGAGCTGAACTGTCGGGCGGGACAGTCAAAGAAGGAGTCTGGGGGATCATGGCGCCGCTGATAGTAGCACAGCGCACATTGCGAGTGCCGTCAAGTCGAGTAAAAGGAGGGGACGACCGGAGAGAGGGTGGGACGCGAAACGAGAGGGAGAGGAGCACAGTAGGAGTCTTCGTCGAGATCTGCGGCTTGGAATCTGGGGAACGTGAGAAGGATGGGGACGGTGGCTTAGGGTTCCTCGGGTCTCTCTCCCAGCCTAAGCCGGCCTGGCGCGCGCTCAGGTGGAACCTGGGAGCGGCCTAAGGAGTGTAAGGGCCTTTGAGGGGGTGAAGAGAAAGACAGCAGATCAGAGGCTTGAGATACAGTATGGGGAAAAGCCACCTGCAGCAAATTCACTACGTACCTTGTAACGCTGCCGCTGGCTATTACTACTAACAAAGCCGAGCCTTAGGCCTCTCACAGGTAGTCCTGTTTACAGTATCTCAGCTTAGGGGCTCCTAAGCCTCAGCCTTAGGAGCCTTACTCCCCGCTCTTTAGGCCTAAGGAGCCTAAGGGCCCCTTAGCCTTTGAAAACTCACATGCTGAGGCGGGGGGTGCCTGACTTTCTAATGGCTCAGTTATCGTTTTTATGTACATACATACTGCTGTACTCCGTACAATAGATGCCTCTCGTTTTTAAATCCAACAGATCCCGGCAGAAGAGCAGCCGCTCCAGTCTGATGCCTAGCTGTTCCAGCATTTAGCTACATTCGGGCCCAGTTCGTTGAAGCCTACCCTCCACGGAGGTGTTGTCAAACCCGCCTCTGATGTCCTCATGACCAGTCGGTTACCGTCCCCTTCACACAAGTCGTGCCATCGTTGCTGACCACTGTCACTTCCGCTTCCACTGCGTCGACGGCATCCGCGTTCATCATGACTCGATATGGTTCTCTTGCGTATACCGGACTAGTAGCTCGGTAGGTGATCTTCTGAGGGTACACAACATCATCCCGAGCTGTACCGACTCCCTGGTTGACAGTCTCATCGCGCCACAGGTCCAGCATGGCAAGCAGATTCATTGGTCCGTGGACAACCACACCCCGATGTCCTTCCACTTCGGTCGCCCACGGCTTGTCGTAGTGAATTCGATGGGCGTTGAACGTCAGGGCTGAGAAGCGGAATAGCGTCGCCTCGCTGCGACTGTATTCCCGTACGATCTTGCCTTTGGCTGCTTCCTCAAGTTCCGCCTGAGACAATTCGGGCGGTCTGGGCACAACAGGGACTGGCTTGGAGGCGTCAAAGGCTGCCCTGAACACCCAACTTCGTTGGTCTAGCACGCAAAGCTCGTCCTTGCTGTTCCTAAACTCCTTTTCAATTCCCACCACCAGCATACTCTCGCCAGTTTTGCGAATGATCTTTGGCTCGCAGCTTAACACCTTAGTCACCTCTGTGACAGTGTCGCCCACCCTCAACAGGGCCTGCCGGCTGCTATTGGGATCAGCTCCTGGCCAATGACACGACCCCCCGGCCCACATGCGTCGGGTAAATGGAGAGTCTGGGTTAAACGATGCATCTGTGCCGTCTTGTCCTAAGATTCCGGGCAATTGGGCAGGTGTAAAGTAGATAAGGTGGTATCCGGCAGGGATTGGCGTGCCAGGAAGAGGCTCTGTCTCCTCTAGAGTTTTGGATAGCAGGGCCGAGCGAGGCCATATGTGTGGTCGATCCAGTGTGAGGGAAAAGAGTCGCAGCTGATTGGCATCCAGGAGCTGTTTGCGGACGAAAGTCTGCCCCTTAGAGAACTTGTCTAGAAAAGCCTCTGCTACCGATTGAGCGTCGGCGGAGGACAGACCTTTGGGCGAGGATGAGAAACTCCGGCTGGTGGCTAGCCCAAGACTGGCGATGCTCCTAGAGTCTCGACAACGAGGCCACCTCTTGACCAGGGTAGTCATTGTGGCACGGTACTGAATAACTGGTGAAGTAGGCTTGGAACATGTATGGCGTAAGCCGAATCGATATTATCTCGACCTTGCAATATACATGCGCCCGCAGTGCAAGCCTTCTCACCGGAAAGGGGAGGTCGAGAGAGTATACGGATATATCTGGGTGGTGTCCACCGAGGACTACGTCTGCTCCGAGTTCCCCGCAAACAGCCGACCTCCGAGATCGGGGTCGTGTGTTCATACCCTCCCTTCCGAGAAAGCTCGTTCCGAGATGAGCCTCCGTGAAAAGACCTTGCCGCCAATACCCGGTCGCTGGACTACTTGCTATGCAATTCCAGCTAAAGGAGAAAACAGAGTCAAAGGCTCTTGGGCTAGTCTATTAGATATATGCCAAGTCGAACTGTTGCCCATGAGACGGCTGCCTATATATGTAGTTGTACTCCCCAGATGCAATGCGCAAATAACCCATCCGACGATTGTGCTTCAGAACACCACCAGTCATCGGCCTAGCTATCTCTTCTCCACAAGGAGGAAATGCATCGCCACATATGCAATAATGATAAAGGCACCGCCAAACACCGCCAGTCCAATCACGTCCGGCCACAAGGCCAGATTGTCAAATCCGAAAGCACTGAGAATGCTGGCTCCTGGAACCTCAATGTCAAGTCCGTACCGGTGATCTTTCAGGCGCAGTTTAGCAACCTCGTTGACAATCAATGCTTCGTAGCCATAGTGAAATATCGATAGCTATGCCCTCGGTTAGTACAAATGACATGCAGCCGACAGAGAAGAAGTTTTTCACCTTTTGCAACCAGTGGGCCGCCGTCTGCGTAGAGTCATGGTTGAGATTGAGCAAGAGACCTGCGAACAACAAGCTGAACAGCATCACCAAGCTACCAATCAGATTGGCGACCGCCCCGTCTCTGAATATAATTCCAATCGTCAAGCAAATGGCCGCCGCGGCAAGATTGAACAGCACCAATATCAAAATGAACGTGAAGAACGTGCCCCACTGTGGCAGCAGGCCTACCATTGGGTAGACGATCATCCCCATGATTATCGGCGGGAGCAGCCTCAGTGGGACGATGTCGAATACAACCTTGGCCGCAAAATATGTGACTGGCGCATAATAGCCATTTGCCCTTTCTCGGACAAAAATCAGCCTCTCGGAGCTGAAGGTATTCAAACTAGTGAGCGTGCTGAAGCCGAAGAGTGCGAGCAGGAAAAAGAATAGACCCAGTCTGTTCTGGAACCCGCCGATATCGTCTGTCACGCCATAAAAGAGCCAGCCTGATAGAACAGCTAGCAGAATGGCAACAGCATAATGTGTCAGCATAAGGATGGGATTGCGGTAGAGGTTTCGCCATGTCCGTTGTGAGAGAATCAGGAATTGTCTGGGAAGGCTGACGCGCCGATAGCCTTTAATTGAACCTGTAACAGCTTCGGTGGTACTGCCCTCCACGCCGTGACCGTTCGCTGAAGATGCCGCCTGGATGGAAGCAGCAATTTCGTCGTGGATGGTTTGAGCTACATCCGAGTTCTTGAAGCTCGAGACGAGCATGTCTAAGTCGGTGTTAGCATCTGGTGGCAAATCGTCCGGATCTTCCAACAGCGGTGGTGGATTCGATCCGTCCCGTCTGGCCAGCTGCAACCAGCTCCGTGCGCTCCCAGTGGCTTTGTTGAATAAGGTGTCCTCATCATCAGTCTTTGGCGTCGGCGGAGTATCATCTCCGCTCTTCCTGCGAGTAAATAGCTGGCGGTCCTGCTTTTGTTTCAATGAAAGTCGCCGCTTCGGTTTAGCGCGAAGTGATGGATCGCTGGGACTCTCTACGCTGACATTAGACGCACTGGCAATGGATTTGACCGCTCTTGTACTGCTTGATTCTGTCCGTAAACCGTCGCGCTCCGGGAACTCTCTTGGAACATCGTCGAATATAGGCGAACGTGGAAGGCTTGCATGCATGGTGAGATCCACCAAATAATCAGCAATGTTGAATCCGGGTGGACAGGAATATCCAATATGGTCAAAATATGCTTGACAACTTGAGAATGGACCAGAGTAGACAGTTTCGCCTTTGGCGAGAAGAATGAGTTGATCGAAAAGTGCGACAATGTTTGAGCGAGGCTGATGGATTGTGAAGATAACAGTGCGGTTGTATGTCTTGGCCAAGGTGACCAGACACTCAACCACATTGAAAGCGTTGAATGCGTCGAGCCCACTAGTCGGTTCATCCAGAAAGAGAATACTCGGGCTCGTCACAAGTTCACAAGCAATGCCAACCCGTCGTTTCTCACCACCTGAGATGCCTCGGCCGTTGCCTTCTTCCGACCCAATCATTTGGTCTTTGATGTGATGGATACCAAGCTGCTGCATCACTTCTATGACCCTTTGCTCTTTGACCGAGAGACCCATGTCAGCAGGGAGTCTCAAAAGAGCGCTTGTAAGGATGGTCTCATGAACTGTCAGGGTCGGCAGTAGAGTATCTTCTTGGTCGACGTAGCCAATGACGTTGCGATATTCTCCATCAAGGATGTTTTCACCATTCACATACATGTGCCCAGAGACGATTCCCCGTTTGTTCTTGCGGGCTAAGATGTCCAAAAACGTAGATTTGCCTGCTCCGGAGGCACCCATTATCGCTGTGATCTGCCCAGGATGAGCGATGCCTGATATGCCCGAGATGATCTCTTTGCCTTTGAGGTTATAAGAGACACTCTCAAATTGTAGGGCCATCGGGATATTGTTAATCAAGGCTTTAGCAGCGTCATCCTCTGCGCCCTCGCCCAGCCGGATGGCACCCCATTTCTTGTATGCGGCTCTCCGAGAGAGATACCATGCGATCAGGGAAATGGCAACAACCAAGAGAGCACATCCCGCAATGACTCCTGCAATGAGAGGCGTGTTGATCTCCTTGATGGGTCGGGTGTATCCAGGCACCTCGGTTTCGTACAGGCATTCCCCCGCGCGACATTGAAGAGATATGTATTCATCGCCGAAGATCATTGAGATTAAGTTGTTCATGGCTGGTTCTTCGAACCTGCTGCCATCCTTAGAACTTCCACCGTAGGTGTTCTGCGTGTAGAAAGACGCAGGGCCTTTGATCTCCTCGGCAAGAAATTCGTCGATGTTCACAGAGCCATCCTCACCACACAAAAATCGATCCTCTATGCAGGAGCATTTTATGTTTTCGCATTGGTATTTTGTTGAGTTGCGGACATTGGTGCTCTTTGCCTCCGACGTGCAGTTGTCCAAGGCGCAATAGAAAGATTCTTTTTGATCAACCCAGAACTGAAAATTGCAGGTTGCGTGCTCGGCGTTGCAGGAGAAGGTGACCTCTGGCAGTCTAGGGTCAATTTGATCCAAGATTGCTTTATTCGTAACGTTGCAGACCTGGTACATCTCATGTACGGCCAGGCCGTCCCGATAGCATCGCCCACCCTCGCCCAGGGGCATCATAGCATTACAAGCATTGTCAGAGGCGCAGACATTGCAGTTGATACCCTCCCATCCATCTTTGCACTCACACCGGTCGCCTTTCCGTGGAGATCTGTTTTTTCCATCTGCTAGAGATCCGCACAACGGCAGAGAGCAGTCGTCACCACCAAAGCCAGGAGGACAGACACATTTTCCGTTTGCGCTGCCGCAGTCCGCAAACTGTTGGCACTGGAACTCGTCATAGTGGCAATCGAAGCACCGAGGGCAAGGAGGGCAACCGTCGGTAAGCTCGTAGAAAGGGTCTCGCATTAGTGATGATGAGGTCTCGTTGAGATAAGCCGTCGCCGCCGCTAGCAATGCCGAGCCGACAATGAGAACGGCTGGGGGGAAGCCATGAAGGCGCATTGAGGGAGGCCGGTCTGGTTCTGTGCGTCCAGAGCCGTCAGTTGCTGTAGCTGGTGCCTACAAGTGGTAGGGTAGCTCGCCCACAAGCTATGATGGGAGGGCGAACAGGGGACAAGTCGAGGTAGACCTGAAGTGAAAGGACACAAATGTGTCGGCGATTGCACTTGAAGCAAGGCGGAACAGAAATCACACCATAGCAGACCAAACCTAGGAGAAGTATCGAAGTCAACAATAATGTCGTAGCAAAGAGATGCGCAAGCTGCAGGCGCAGGCACATGCGCAGGCGGGGGTTGGTTTATCCCGAGACCGGGCTGGATCAAGCTATGGCATAGACATCGCATCTGATACGGTCCAAATATCCGTACTCCATACTAATTACTACGTAGGTACCTACCTAGGAGCGGTTGCTTAGTACCACTCGGCACATGGCCCATCTATCCTACGTTGCAAGTTGAAGCTGATACGAGATACGAGCTGCCAGTTCCAGCGCACCTTCGCCTGTGGGGAAGTTCTTGTTGCCTCCGCACGATGGTGGGCTTTGATCCAGTATCAATGATTCTGGAAGGGAAAAGAATATTTGACCCGTCAACCCGACATTATAGGTCTGCAAAACTTCTATACATGTTGACACCGGCACTATTAACAAGAAGGACTTGGTATATGTGCCACAATGCCTAAATCAGCGCCGCTGGAGGTGATCGAGGTAAGGTCTACCGAGTTCAACAATTCTTAGGCTAATGGAATTCTGGACAGTGGTATGAGAAGCACTGCCCATCTGCCAAATATGACCTGGTAGCGTCAAGTGTCTCAGCCATCTCACTCGCCGACCTCCTCGATATTTCTGAGAGCAGGAAAGAATCGGAAGATAACGTTGGCCTGAACAGCATAAAACTCGACGAGAAGGAGCATTCTGCAGGCAGTGTCGAGTTCCGCAGAAATTTGGCTGCTTTGTACTCGGCTCTTTCTGGAGGGGTTTCACAGGATGACATTGTGATCACGAATGGCGGATCCGCTTCACATTATACGGTGTTCTATTCTTTGCTGGCGCCTGGAGACCACCTCATCTGCCAACACCCCGTGGATGAACTGCTCTACAAGATTCCCGCCTCTCAAGGCGTCGAGGTTACATTATGGGAAACCGAACCAGCAAAGAAGTGGCAGCTTGATATTGAGGAGTTGAAGCGACTAATCAAGGACAACACCAAGATGATTGTAATTCAAAGCCCATGTGACCCCACAGGGGCAATCGTCCCCAGACCAACGCTTGAAGCTCTTGTGCAGGTGGCGGAAGAGAAAGGTATCTTGCTCCTAGCCGATGAGACCTTCAGACCTCTCTTTCATTCCATTCTACCATCCAGCGAAGACTTCCCTCCGTCGACAATCAACATGGGCTATAGGAAAGCCGTAGTAATCGGCGCAGTGAGCAAGGCGTACAGTCTCGCAGCAATCCGGGCTGGATGGATCGCCTCCAAGGACAAAGCTATCATCGACGCTTGCAAGCAAACAAGGCGCTACACCTCAATGTCAGCATCAAAACTTGACGACGCCGTTGCGGTGGAGGCTGTAAGCGATAGATGCATCCATGCGCTACTAGGCAGAAATATCAGATTGACACAGACAAACCTAGAACTACTTCAAGAGTTCATCGACAGTCACAGCTGGGCCTGTTCCTGGGTCAGACCGCTCGCGGGAACAACAGCACTGCTCAAATTTCACAAAATGGGGAAACCTGTTGATGACGAAACCTTCTGTTCGAAACTCCTTGAGCAAGCGAGTCTTCTCATTTGTCCCGCGAGAAAATGTTTCGGCGAGAGCCGGAAACTTCGAGGATATGTGAGAGTCGCTTTCGGCGGATCCACACCTGAGCTGAAGGCTGCGCTTGAAGCCTGGAGCCAGTTCATGGAAGAGAGTTATGAATCAGTCCCAACGCTAGCGATCCAAAACTGAGTTGCTGCAGATGGCCCGAACATGTTGCGTGACTGGAGTCTGCGCGCGCCTGATGTGGCCGACCATCTGAGTCAGGCGTTCAAGTATTTAGAGAGAATAAAAGAATATGATCCTTCCAAGCTTTTGTGATCAGAGATGCCTTCATCGCGTCCGTCGATGTAACAAGGAGGTTGTGCCGAACGCAGATATCATTGTCTCAAATCCCATCAACCAACAGGCCACTTAAGCTCCGAGGAGAGAGCTTGCAGGTTTCCGGGCAGAGACGTATCATACGGTACACGCTAGGCTTTCATCATCTGATGCGGAGGTCAGCAGAATTCGCACTGGAGGTAAAGCATAGGACTCACTTGTTCAAAACTTGGAAGGATGAAGGAAGGAAAACAAAGTGGGAGCACCTGCAGAAATTTATATATGGATGGAAATCGGAGGTCCGCGTCAAACCCCCGATGCAGCTTGCGCTTCTCCAAAAAAAAAGCCCAGTTGCGCGGAGACGTCGCCTACTAGGTTTGAGCATCGTTGCCCATGTCAGTTCGCGCAGCTTCAATTCTGAGGGTTCGCTGAAAAGATGACTCTCCATGTGCCTGCTGCGCGAATACATCGTCTACGGGAAAGCTACATTGAGATTTCAAAATATGTCCGCTCCCAACTACCTATCCACCAGCCTGGACCAAGGAATGTCCCTGCGCGATCCTTTCTTTGCAAGCGATATGCAAGTACGAATCTACCGAAAGACATAAAGGAATCGAGCATAGATGCTACGGATTGGCGTAGAAATCACACAAAGGATCTTGAAGCTAACCGAGGCGCAATTTTGTCGAAGGAACAACATGAATGTCTGGAGCGGTTTGAGCGAAGCAGTAGGAGATCCCACATCCTCAAGCTTATAGCGTGACTGACTGACGATGTAGGTCTCACTCCTACCGTCTCAACCACGTGGGAAAGCCTTCTGAAGACGAAACTAGGTGCTGGCGCTTCCACGAATGGTTTTAGTGGAGAACGTATCGCAGTCTTGGGCTATATTACCTCACAACGATCTGCGAAACAGTGCGAGTTCTTTCAACTCGTCGATCCACGTTTAGAGCTTGCAATCCAAGTCGTCCTCCCTACCACAACCTCGAACACACCCAAGATCGTCTTGTCTGAGGACAGCCCCGAGTCTGCTTCTCAAAGGTCGAACAAATCCGCACCCGGCGATGCTTCAGACAAGAAGGTCAAGATTTCCAAAGGTCTCCAAGGCCACACTCCCGTTCAAGTAATCGGTTCCCTTGTCGGGCGAAGAGCGCCTCCCAAACAGGCCAACGGCCCTAACCGAGCAGCAGTGTCCCTGGAAGGACCTGAGGCACAAGAGAAGAGTGAACAATATACCGTTCAAAAGCTCGATCCTCTTGTTGGCTTGGTCGACCTGATTTCGCACGTGGAGATACGCGCAGATTCTATTACAGCGTTAAACGCCTTTCCCTCAGATACAATTGCAGCGTGTGATACGGTATTCCCACCAGAGATGCGCCACCTGCAATTTAGAACAGACCATGAACTCCGCCGCCGCATACGGTTACGGTCAGTGATAGCTGCAAACATACGTCAGCACATGCAGACCTTAGGCTTCGATGAGATTGAAACACCTTTACTGTTCAAGTCTACCCCGGAAGGGGCCCGAGAATTCATAGTGCCAACCAGGAAAAAAGGAATGGCATACGCGCTTCCACAAAGTCCGCAGCAATATAAACAGGTACTCATGGCATCTGGAATACCAAAGTACTTCCAATTTGCCAGATGTTTTCGGGATGAAGATCTCAGAGCAGATAGGCAACCAGAGTTCACTCAGGTAAGACTCGTTCTACAGAAATGCCCTCATGATTGGTCACTGATTCAATCGTCTCTAGCTCGATCTAGAAATGTCATTCGCTGGGGCCACACAGGTCATGAGGACTGTGGAAGATATCATCTTGAAGGCTGTGTGGCCAAGCGTACCAGATATCTCTACCTTACAGAAAGCCATATCAGAGGACAACGCTGTGATATCGACCAGTGGCCTGGAACAGGGCGATTTGGCCTTTCCACAACTGACATACAATGAGGTTATGGCTCGCTATGGCTCGGACAAGCCTGACACGCGGTTTGGCTCAGAGATTTGTCGAATTGACGATTGGCTGCCGCCCAATGTCAAGGGAATGCTTACCTCCCTAGATGATCCGATCGTGGAAATGATCAAGATTGACATGCGTGGATGTAGTCCGTCCGAGAGCGGTCAATTTATCACGTCTTTCCTGGACGCATCCTCCGCGTCAGTTTACGTGAACAACCCAGATGGGATACCTGGTGTGTCTGTCTATGATCAGGGTAAGCCGTTGAGCGGACTTGCTAGCTTTGGCCACGACGGGGCATCGAGGGTCGAAGAACACTTTCAACCCGAGCCGGGAGACATCTTCATTATGCAAGCTCGCGCCCGCAGACCATTTAGCGGTGGTTCAACAGTTCTAGGTAATCTACGTCGAGATATCTATCAAAGCGCAATCTCTCAAGGTCTGACACCTGCACCGACCGGATTTTCGGCTCTTTGGGTTACCGACTTTCCACTTTTTTCGCCCACAGAACAATCTGAGCCAGGACAGGGCGGACTGGCGGGAATATGCTCAACTCACCACCCTTTCACGGCTCCTAAGCCGGGTCAAGACTTGTCACTGTTACTGTCAGATCCATTGGCCGTTATTGGGGATCACTATGATCTAGTTATCAATGGGGTGGAAATCGGTGGTGGCTCCCGGCGTATCCACATTACGGAAATGCAAGAGCTCATCTTCAGAGATGTCCTAGCAATGAGGCCGGAGCGTCTGGAAGATTTCAGGCATCTCCTAAATGCCTTGAGGAGTGGATGTCCTCCCCACGCAGGTTTTGCGCTCGGCTTCGATCGATTGGTGGCGATCCTAACGGACAGAGCCAGTGTCCGGGATGTCATTGCCTTCCCAAAGCACACTGATGGCCAAGATCGTTTTGTCGGCTCGCCTTCTGAGCTGACAGAAGACCAACTTGCGACCTATCACCTTGCTGTTGTAGACAGCACTGTTGGCGACGTCCGTCCCCCCATCTCACTCAAGGCGTAGGATGGAGCAGATTCTGGAGCCTCGAGAATACTGGGCATAGTTGGACTCTTCATTCAAAATATATTTTTTGTGTAGGTCTAGGGCATAAAGGCGAAGTCCACAATTTCTCTTGCCTACACCGTACTCCTAATTCTTGGTCTGGGCCTGAGCGCTCATTCCTACGACAGTAAGCACGCAGTTGTTCGTCTCAACAACCAAAACTGCTCCGAGGCTGAATCCCCTGAATCTGCCGAATCTGAATCTGAATCGCTGGCCAGTGCCAAGACGAGCTGCGTCACGTGCTCCCGACTTCCTCCGTCCAGCACGTCCTAACTCCGTGTAATTTTGTCCCGGGTATGTTATGATCCTCTTTCTTGTTGTCATTGTTGTCCCGTTGTCCTTTACGCCACTCTGGCCTGACGGCTAAAACTCTCGAGTCTAATAATTGCAAGGAAGTGGTATTTGTTCCCAAACCAAGGACACTGCCAACGAGCGATTCTTTCTTCATCTTCGACCCCCTGACCACAACACTCCTACACCTAACCATGGACCAAATCCAGCAACTTGTCCTCAATCCACTCAAGCCGTACCTGGTACCCATCACCACAAACCTCCCCGACCAGGTCAACGATGTGATCATCGGCCTCCTAGGTGAGCGCTGCCACAGCGCGCTCCTGCTCGACGTCGACGTCATCTCTCACCCGGAATGCATGTCGCTGGCGATTTCCAAGGCATTGGGGATCGCCATCATCACTGCGGCATCCATTGTCAAGGTGCCTCAGATCATCAAACTGGTCAAGTCGCAGTCAGCAGAGGGCCTGTCCTTCACGAGCTATCTGCTGGAAACAGCCAGCTTCGTCATCAGCCTGGCATACAACGTCCGCAACGGGTTCCCGTTCAGCACGTACGGCGAGACAAGCCTGATCGCCATTCAAGACGTGGTTATCAGCGTCTTGATCCTGGTGTACTCGCACAAGACGGCGCAGGCGGGCGCGTTTGTCGCGGCAGTGGGCAGTGCCGTCTATGCGCTCATGATCTCGGATACACTTGTCAGCGCCAGCCAGATGACCAGCTTGCAGGCGGGCGCAGGAGCACTCAGCATCGCCAGCAAAATCCCCCAAATTCTCACCATCTATCGCCAGGGTGGAACGGGCCAACTGTCGGCGTTTGCCGTCTTCAATTACCTTGTTGGAAGCTTGAGCCGGATCTACACTACTCTGCAAGAGGTGGATGACAAGCTCATCTTGTACGGGTTCGTGGCTGGGTTCGTTCTCAATGCGGTCCTGGCTGCGCAGGTGGTCTACTACTGGAATAGCCCGACAACCGCGGGACATGGAAAGGAGTTGGATAACAAGAAGGGTCTCCAGGGCGTGGGCCAGAAGGGAAATGCTGCATTGGCCACGGAAGAGAGCAAGTTGAAAGCTGATTCTGCGACGACGACGGCAAGACCAGGCAGCAGTAGCGGCCGCAGAAGGGGTTGAGATATCACAATTGCTTATTTCACGCTCCGTCCAGGGGACAGTTCCGTTCAAGTGCGCCTGAAAAAGAAAAAGACTCTCTGGCCAATAATCGATTCTTTCCTTTCCAATATTCAGACTTACAAATCGTGGACCTTGCATTTCCCTGTTCTACGATATTCCCGTAGATGAGGCCCACGTGATGGCTGTTTGTACAGAACCCTCCATACATACGGCGCCCCATGGCGAGCTTCTAACTAGGTTTAAGGGCGCCAGCGTATCCAGACCTGTCTATCACACATCATTACGAGGGTGAGAACTGCAATCGGGCTGCCAAGGTGCCATGACAGAGGCAGAGACAAACCTACGTATGTACTGCGTACCTTGCAGACCATGCAGGAATGCATGCGACCTGACGCAGCTTCTCCAGGAACCAGGGCGAGGTGGCGTGCTTTCAAGCCCGATCAGTCGCAGGCTGGGGAGCGTTGGGGACACCAGTCGAGAGTTCTGCAAGGAGGACAAGAATAGAAAATGGGTTCGCACCGACGGGCGTCAGGAGCCCATCTTGCATAGGGCAACGGACCAGTTGGGCCTGCAGCGGGACAGGTCGACGAAGCCGGGTCAACAATGAAGGAAGATGGAAGTTCAGGCTCTTCGTGTCCCAATGGAGCGTGGGACGTCGGGGACCTTGTCATTTCCCTGCAGGTGGTCGTTCAGAGCAGCCTGGCCTTCAACTTCCAAAGATTGTGATTTTGTTGTGTTTCGGGAGAGACTCTTGAAGGTTGACAGTGCTCCTAGCAAGACAAGACGTTGAACTTTGGTCCCGCCAGCAGAGCGGCTCGGACAAGATTTCGGGGCTGAAACAGATCAGTGTCTGTATCAGGGTCGCAAATTTCTGGTCGTGGAAATTGATGCAGAGGAAAGATAAGAACCATTGGGTCCTATGTGTAAACAAAGAGTCCGGTACCATGATTGCGGCATGGGTCTTGGGTCTAGACAAGCTCTGCAGTGACGGCGTCGACGATAACTCATGGTCCCCAAGGGCGACGACAAGGGAGGAGGCGGAGGTAATCAAATTGTCGTCAATACCGGACGTGGACAGTGCCCAGATCCAAATTTCAAAGATCATCGCGTCGATCGATATAGCACCGGCTTCGAAGAAACAAGCTTACCCTACGGGCACGGGGCACAGGCACGGGCAGTGATGATCCCCCGAGATCTGCTTGTGGAATATCTCTTCTCTGCCGCCGCGCTGTTTCGTGATGTCCAATACAGCTGGACGAGTCCACTGTCCACTGTATCTTGACATGCCAGGAGTCGGCTTGCCTTGAGACGGAAAAGCAGGGTCCAAGTTCTCGAGCAGCAGAGGCAGGAAATTTGGTCATCGTAACGCGAGATCTAGCCTCGTCTGTCAGATGCATGGGGGAGATTTCGGTGGACCCGAGTGTCGAGATGGCCCAGACAATGCTGGCGATGGATCAACATGCTCACGGTCGAAAGGAACGGATGGACGGTTACCAAGAGAAACTGCATACCTGCATTGCATACTAGTATTTGAAAAGAGGCACGGGCTACCGCCGTTGGTAGGAGCAATCATTCAAGCCTGTCCGTGCAGTGTCCGCACCTCGAGACGCGAACCCTCCAGCCGTCGGAGAGTCGAGAGGGTTGATGACTTCCAGACGAGTCCAAGATCTCCGCGATAAATCTTGCTCACTGCGGACGACGGACGTCGACCTGGTTTGGCATGAAATCAGAAAGGCTGTCGATTGTCGATTGTGCATGTCCCACTGAGGTGCTGATCTCCTCCTGGCCTGATGGGTGGGCGACCAGCCTGCTTTTATGGAGACATCATGGCTCCTTACGCCTGCCCATTGGTAACATTGCTGCCCGAGCTGGGGTGAAGGTTGGGGATGCAAGACACCCGACTCTTGAACGCTGTCGGCCTGCCAGGTCGAGGCCTCACGTTCGAGTCGTCGATGTCATCGAGAGTAAGGATGAAAAAGCAGGGGGAAGGAAGCCCTCTAAGCCCAGCACTGCAATTCCCGGTTCCAGTAAAGGCGGGGACAAGCAAAAGCTGATGGCGTGCATGACGGATCGAAACATCCCTGCTCTGCTGACCGTATCGGGAACCCGCGGACGACTCTTCCACGCGTTCAGTTCAGCTGCAATCACTTTGGCATGGCAAAATTTGCCTGCAATCTCAAGCCGAGTCGCGTGTCAATAGTCAGATCAATTGTGCTGCGCGTCTCGTGTGTTTGCACATGTGGCTATTAATTGAAGTGGCTCTGATATCTCCGACCACTTCCACCCTTCTGGGGACTTCTCTTGCATAAGCTCTGAAAAATACTGTTGGTGCTGTAGGCCCGGGGTGGAACTGGCCCGGTCTTCGTCTTGGGCTGATACCATTCTGTCCGTTATTGTACGGGGCCCTGGGGCTCTTCTCGCATCAGCTGGTGTGTATCCGTACCCTGTACTATGTATGTACATTGTATGTCATTAACCGTTGACATGCTCGAGCCCTAGCAAACCGAAAATCCAGTTGGCCAGGATAGCTACCTAGTACTGTGAATGCATACTCTAATATCTATACATTTAGATTGTACAATATCTTTCATCAACACAGGTCCTGCAACAGCAAGTGTACGGCCTTCTCACAGAGCCGGACGAGTTTGCTGTCGGCGACCGGCTTGTCGATCTAGTTTCGTGTCTCAGCTTCATCTCCGTCGAACGCGTTGTTAGAAAATTTTCTTCACTTTGGACTGCCTGGTCGCGTGCGTGGATCGATGTGTTGTTTACCAACCCATCCAGAGCCATTTTTCGTCCCATCGTCTGCACACGACTTATACTGTTGTTACTTAATGGTGACTGCAGGTGATGCTCTCCGGTTCAATGGTTCCATCTGACCGGCGGCCGTTTAGTATCATGCGTAGTGATGTCAAAGCAGAGGCAGTGGATCTCTTCGGATCACCAAGAGTAACGAAGACATCGTATTATGGACGGCCAGGTTACACGGGACATGTACGGTAACCGTTGTGTGGATGGAGGTATGGAGATATGGAGTATCTGTAGTGTACAGCAGGCAGTGTACAGTCACTCAGTGTACAGCGTATTGAGCCACCGGAAACTCAATGGTGGGTGACCGGCTCTGTACCAGATTTGTTTTATCTTGTCGGATGTTGATCGAAGGCAAACGGAACACCTTGGCTGATAGAACTGATACATGTCACAAGATGGAGGGACCCCGGCTATTGGCTTTGCTATGAGAGGCTGCGGCCGACGTGCTGTCGTTATGTATGTAAAATAAGATGAGCACGCCAGAAGCAGCAGCACCCGCGTGCAGATTGACAGAGCTTGGTGCCTGGACTCTGCTCACTAGGTACGGAGTCTCCGGACGGAGTATGTACCCGTACTGGCTGGGCCTCCCCTCCCAGCAGATTCGCTTGTAGAGTTGGAGCCATCGCAAAGAGGCTGGAGATAGTACTGTCCCATTTAGCTTAGGGGACACCACTACCCTAGATCAGATAGGGCAGATCTCTGGATCTCATCATGGTGCAGCCGAACACTGGCCACTGGCAGGGGGGCATTTGCCACGGCCAACCCCTGCGGATGCTGTTACAGTTGCACCCTTCTCAAGAGCGCCCATTGTTGATGCAACACAGCAGAGGGGTCATGGAGCACGGCGTCAGCGTCTGTGGTCATCCGTCTTGCAGCATGGCGTTTGATAACGTATAGACGTAGCTATCCATTGCTTTGTGGAAGAGAGTCAGCGCCAGCCGAAAGGAGCGGGAGGGTCCCCAGCACCTTGAAGCCGACTCAGGGCCGTGCTGGCTAGACTGTGGACGGGTCGCCATACAGGAATAAACTCACGTCAAGTTGCAGGGGTAGAGCTTGTCAATGATGTTTCTGTCCTCGCAATGACATTCGCTCAAGCCTTCCAGCCAAGTTTGGCCCCGAGCAGCTGGCACGATGTGGGCTTGCATTAGGCCAGGTGAAAAACAGGAACCTGTTCAGCAACCGGACCAATCGACGCGACATGACGCGCTTCTGCTCAAACCACCAGCCGCGCGACCAGCGGCCAGTGCTGATGCGCTGTAACAGTTACAAGGGGAGGGCCGTTGGATAATTCCAGTATTATCATTACTGGCCTGGAGCCCTGGTGCCCTGGTGCCGTGGACCGGAAACCAGACTGCAATACAGTTCAGGTAGACGTTGTCTAGCAGCAGAAAGGGACCAAGCGAGATTGATCATCGACTTTGAACTGTCGTCTTTGACAGCTGTTTGAGGTATGACCGGGCGAACCTAAATGGTGTGTACAGTAGATGAATGAGGAAGGGATGATCACGGTACTACTGTTACTGATCCTTACACCGGACACTGACAGAGTACGGTAAGCACCATAATAATAGGAGGTGGTACATTAGGTTCGCTGATTAGGTGGCCTGCACGTCAAGCACCCCCCGTAGCTGCCCCGTAGCTCCCCCAGGAGACAGCCTTCTAGGCTGCGGTGGTGTGCCTGAAAACCACCGTGCGAAGAGCCTAAGGCCCTAGCCGGTGCCCAGCACCCGGTGCCTAGGGGACCGGGCGGCCAGTGAGACCCAGGGCTAAGGAGGCCTCGAGCAACCAATTGAGACCGGAGGTGTCTAACCCAGCAATACGAGACGGGAACAGGCTGCAGAATGGCCCCCGAGTTCGAGGCTTGATGCTGAGACGGTTTGATACACCTCGACCATCATTTTACGTGTGCCGTGTATAGCTCCGCCTGGTGCGTGGCGGGCGTGTTCTTGTCTTCCCACTTGGCTGCAGTGTTGGCTGGGGCTTGCTGGGGAGGGCGTCTGGCTCACAGGCTGGCTGTCGCTCTGCTGCACGTCGTCGTCGTCGCCGCCGTCTGTCCCCTGCCTGTCACCCCTGCAAGCGTCTGGGCTGGTCCTATGCCCAATCACCAGCGTGAAGAGCTGTCAACCTCTCGCACACTCCACTCTCCACTCGTCTCTCACTCCCGTTCATTCAATCATTCATCTCGACTTGCAGAGCCATCTCCTGTTCCTTTCTCCTCCTCCACTGTCTTTCTTCAATCCCATGAGGCCTTGACCTCGTCCTTTTATCCTCCCCCTCCCCCTTCTCTGTCGTAGGACAATCAGATACTTCACGATCAGCCTGAGTATCTTGCATGTCCTCGACTCTCCTCCTACCCCTTCCAGCTCTCACCTAATCCTCCTAAGCCTTGTCCGAGGTCCACCTGAGCCTGCCCCTGCTCGACAACCTGCACTCGTTTTGCAGAACGTTCTGGATAGCGTCCTGCCTTGGGTTATCGGAAGCAGAAAAGAGTCGTCGATCTTTCTCATACCAAGAAAAAGGTAAGATGAATCCCTACTCTGTGTATATCCGGGGAAGTGTGCCTGCACACATCCTCTACTCTTGCATGACAACGACATCTGGCCTTCAACGAACCAAAGCTTTGAGCTTGTCGATCTTCTGGACTTCACTTCGTCGCCGTGGTCTTCAACAATAGTCCACTTCACATCATCCTGGCCTCATGCCTCCTGCCTCCACGGTGTCTTTGGGACACCCGCAGTCATTCTGGACCCTTCGACCACGACCACGACCACCTCACCGAGACTTGAACTGTTGTAACATGAAACATGGGGGTTTAGGAAGTGAAGAGGAGGCTCAGATCATTCTCAGTGGTGCCATGGAATCCTGTTGAGGGAAGGGATAGTATTGCGGCGATGTCATGCTCTCCGGTGGAAAGAGGAGGAATCTACCGATCTACGGTCAGGACGATGACAATCCTCGGCACTTATGCAAGAAGAGAAGGGATGACACGGCCTCAGACAACGCGACATCAGAAGGAATGTGGAATTACTGGACCTCCTGGCTGACGGACGAACGAGGACATCTGCAGACAATCTTGGGCATGGATGGACCAGTCCTACCCCATACTCAGACCTTCGCACTATACCCTCTACTGCCTCTTGCTTACAATCACTTTCTGGTTGACTATGACTGACCGACACCTCTGACAGATTCACGTCTTTTGGCAAGCTCTAGCTAGCCTCGCCCCATCACCACAAGGTCAACGAAGTCTAGAATAGTCAACGTGCCTCTGAGATTCCAAGGTCAGAGCTTCTTGCTATCCCTGTGTTACAGCCTAGCTGACGTCGATGCAGATTCAGAGTGCAGAAGCTGGTGGCTTCTTGTGGTCTTCCTCTGGCCACATTCCAGACCCGGGCTCCAAGTTCAGGCAAGCGGAGGCGTTCATTCGACCTTTGCTGCATCTACGCACGAGCAGCCAATCTGATTGCCATTCCAATATTTTACCAGATGAAGCAGTCGTGGTAATCCCTAGTAACAAGGATTGTGCAATCGTCGTGCGATCTCCTCCCTTTCGGTAAGTTTGGCAGGTCCTCCTCCTATCATCTTGGGCTGACCATCCTGCGCACGCTCCAGTCACCCAGTCTAGAAGAAGACTCCTGACTTTCTGGTTCCTGGCCACCTCCAGTCTTGTGCAACGCTTGATTGCATCAATTACTTTCACTCCTTTTCAAGTTGAATCATTTTACGACTGTCACTCACTTTTATCCGTCGTTCTTCCCCTTACTGTCAACCGAACATCTTCTCTTCCACTCGAATCCAGCTTGCGTTTGAAACCCCTCTCAATATCCTACAACATGGCTGGCAACAGAATCCCCTCCTTCGGCTCCGACGACAGCGGCTACGATAGTGGTATCGTCGAGGTTTTCGACGAACCAGGCCCCGCCATCAAGACTGCCGATCATTCGAAGGAGATTGCAAGACATCGACAACACCTCATGGCTTCTGAGTTGTCGAGGAGAGATGCAGAGGAATATCAGCAGGACATGCTTGAGCACATGCTGAAGATGGACGTATGTGCCTAGCCTCCCACCGCACATGGAACTCGAATTGACACACGTTTGCAGATTGAAACCATGCCTGATGTCGATGCAATTGACATTCAAACAGAAATCCAGTGGTTCATGAGACCATATCTGCTCGATTTCCTAGTCGAAGCACACTCGGCCTTTCAACTCTTGCCCGAGACTTTATTCCTGACCATCAATCTTCTCGACCGTTACTGTTCCAAGAGAGTCGTCTACAAGCGCCATTATCAACTTGTTGGCTGCGCCGCCCTCCTCATCGCGGCAAAGTATGGTGACAAGAAAGAGAAGGTCCCGACAATCAAGGAGTTGAAGTCAATGTGTTGCTCACTTTACGACGATGACATGTTCCTGCAGATGGAGTGGCACGTTCTGTCTACCCTGGGCTGGACTGTTGGCCATCCCACTGTTGATTCCTTCATGCGCCTGGCTGTTAAGGACAACGTGTATGATCCCGAGACGGAGAGTTTGACCCTCTACATCCTCGAAATCGCCCTGTACCATCGGGACTTCGTGTCCAAGCAAGCATCCACTCTTGCCCTCTCGGCCCTTGCCCTTGCACGACATATACTCGGCCGACCACAGTCACGCGCAACCGAGTTCAGCTCCCGCTATTGCAGTACGACCGTCCTGGAATTGTTGCAGAAGGTCGGAGAACCCTCCAAAATTTTGTCCCGTAAATATGCATCGGTTCGGTACTCTGGAGTCTCTCGAGTTTTGAGCAACTATCTTGCTCAGAAGGCTGCCATGTCTGCCTCAGCTCACACACCGATCACACCGACGTACGAGCTCACTCCACCCTCCGCAGCGGCTAAGCCTGCAGGACCGGCATATTTCCGGACATATGCTACGCCCCAGAAGCCCCAATTCCCTTCGGTGGTCCAGCATGGTCTGTACACACCCCCGATCACCCCTGAAGGAGAGATGTTCGGAGTCACTCAAAAGACCTTCAACGCACCAAACCAATACGTCCCTCCCACGCCCACACCCAACACAGTGAGTCATCAATATTCCTCACAATACCCGGCTACGATCCAGCAATGGAGCGGTGAAACCTATTGAGGCGACTTGTTACCCAGGGAGTAGTCATGACTATTGCACGTCAAATGTTGATTGTCCCCTCAATACACGATACCTGGTCATCGTCTGTCACCACCGTGTTCTATCACATGGGTTGTGAATTCTTTTTTGCATTGCAAGCGTCCTGTTCAGCATGAAACTATTTGTCAAAACCATGGAAACGAGGGTATTCGCAGCGTTCCCTAATCCAGTCAGGAGGGTTGTATCAAATCCGGTCGGTCGGAATGCCGACGTTTCCGTGGATTCACTGTCGAATCCCACCAAAAAGATGTCTTCGGGTGGATATGGAAGTGATCAAACTGGTTCAGAAGGTATGGAGGAGTCAAACGAATTTGTGATCACTAAGCCATGGGGAATCTGGCCAAACAGGTAGAGCTTGTTCTTCGGAGCCTCCATAAAGAGAGGGCTCGGCTGGGGCTTTAGGGCCTTTTCGCAATGCTTATCGAGCAAGACCTTAGCTTATGTGCGGGCACGACTCGAGGCGTGTATGCGAGGTCTGCCTTAGATTTGCTTTCCTTTTGCGTCCTTGCAAGGGAAAACCAAGGGGCAAGATACCCATTCAATTAAATGTCTGTCAATCAATCAATGCAAGCCTAGCTCAGCTCCTGCGTAAATGTTTCTTTGATCTGCGCCCTGTCCCAGGTTCGACGGGCCAGAGGTGCCCTTTTGATTTAAAGCCAACCTTCAATAAATGTCATTAGTTGACTCGGAATAAGAATAAAAGGGTAACGTACATGTAGGTAGTACACAAGCCAAGAGGGAAAAGGTGTTTCACACTCGAACGACAACAGAACTGTTTTAATCAGCGACTGTGTGGTGACGAGATCTAGGCCCCTGGAGAACTCGGAGGTGGAATTTGATGACGAGGACGTTGAATATATATATCTATGATGAATGCAGAGGTGACATGGTAGTCAACTCTGTTAATTAGACTCAACCGTACTTCTACGTTAAAGCTTGCAGGGGCTTACTTTCTAAGTAAGACTATAGACCATTTATCTGCAGATATAGAAGTCTACTAGATGAAGAGCAGTACTCCGTACTTATCTCGAGTTCAGTTACAGGGGGGTTGGTCTCAGAGGAAGTGATAATAATAATTATTTTAGTAGGTTTCCATTCTCAAGTTTGAATCAAGTAATTAGAGTCTACCACCTTCTCTTCTCTAAGCTGTTCTTTGCAACTGACCCACGAACACCCCAAACTTTATCGTTATCTGCTTCTCTTGTAACTGACCCTTCCGGCCTTGCTCCTCAATCGGGCTTGCCGTGGCTTGCAGGCCAGGAAAGTCGACGCTGAAAACTGCGCGATTAGAACAGTCAGCCAACCAGGAGTTTGCTGGCCTAGGTGGTGGCCCGTAGACCCTGGCTGGTGATCCCAATCGGCCCTTTCTAGCGGATGCCCTGGTCCGAGCATCGTATCGTAGTTTGGCCGAAAACTTGGGCGAGACTCGAGGGTTCCCTGTTCTCTCAGCTCTCTGCCGCGACCTAAGGGGCCAAGTTAGGCTGATCGAGAGCTGAGAACATTCGATGCCATCTGGCTTGTAAAGTAAGAGACAAGTACGGACGGAAAAGACCATGAAGTGTATTACCTTACTCCGTACTCTGTACGGATACTCCATCCTCCATCTGGGGTCGAGGACGACCAGCAGCTAGAGTAGGACAGCCGAATCGAGGAAAGTGCGGGGAGCATGGGAAATGTACGGAGGAGTATGCCTATTGCCCGTTCCCTATTGGGCGATGCCCGGTGCCACCTGCCACTGCACGTACCCACCTTTTCCCCAGCTACGTCATTTGGCTCGTCGCCAAAATAACCCAGGCTTTCTTGGCCCTTTCACCTCCAGGCTAAGGTCCCTTCATCAGCTCCTGCGCCCAAATCCCTGGCCCAGCGCCCGTCCTGTTCAGGACCACGGGCGGGGTCGATGTTGAGATCAGCCAGGGTCAGCCGATCGATGTGCCGGAGAACGCGTTCACAGAACCTACCTGCCTACCTACCTGGCGTTTGCGAATCGACTCTCGCCATGGATACCCCAAGTTGCCTCCCTACTAGTAGGCAAGCTGCCTTTTGCAGTGGTTTCGATGACTCGCTCCAGCAGAAGGCTAGGCTTAAGGCCCCTCAAACATTCAGCTGGGTGACTTCCTGGCTCGAACCTTCATAAATATCTCCCTTTCCTGTTCTGCTCCATATCCTCCTCGATATTTTGGTCTTCCCAGAATCTCACTTTCCAGCTTACAAAATGGTCGGAACGGCAGATCCATATTATAACCGCAAGCCCATCCCTGGTGAGTCTGACATACGAGGTTCAGATGTCAAGTCTGCAAGTGCTGATTATCTTCCAACTAGATGACCTGATCAAAGACGTCGGTCTCACTGGTCTCGCGCCGCAAGACGAGTACTGGAATCGTGAACGAAAATACAGTCTTAATGGAGCAGATGTGAGGCGCTTCAGCAGCAGCCAAAAGGGTGGTCTGGAACCACTTCACGATCCGTACTATAGTCGGAAGCGGCTGTCAAGTGGGTTTATCCGTTGCAGACATCGCCCCATACACTAACTGTCTTCTCTGCCAGAGGCTGAGATTGAGGGTGTCGGACAGACCGGTCTAACACAAGATGAGGAGTACCAGAACCGACAACGGAAGTACAGCGTCAACGGCGTGGATGTCAGAAAGTTCAGCACAAGCAGGAAGGGAGGCTTGGAGCCTCAAGACGACCCATACTATTCACGGAAACGGGTGTCAAGTAAATATTGCCTCTTCGCATGGTTTGGGGACTGAGCTGAGCAACGGTTGCAGAAGCCGAGATTACTGGGGTCGGCGAGACTGGCATGACCCCTGCCGAGCAGTTCGAGGTTCGCGAACGGAAGCAATCGCTCTTCCAGCTCTCAGGTGATCCTTTCGACCTAGTTGCCGGCCGCCACCGACGATCGGTGTCTGGAGTTGCAAGCGGAGCGTCCGACGCAGCCACTCGACGTCGCAGCTCGGCTGTAGCCCCGGACGTCGTGGCAGCTATGGCCTCACACAGCGGCTATCACGGTGATAAGCTCGCTCCGATCGAAAGCAAACCCGAGGTGCCACCTGAGAGCTTTGGCAGCACCGGCCTCAGCGACAATGCTACCAGTAGCCACTCGACCCTTGATCAAGACTCTGGAGCTCCTCGCAGTGGCACTGGAGGAGGACATACCAAATACTATGACGCCGCCACAACAGGGCACAATCATCGAGTCCATAATGACGAATCAGAGAGCGTTGCACCTGATGAGGTGAGGTGAGGTGAGGTGAGCCTTGTGTGAGCCCTTGAAGCGGGCGGACAGGGGCAAGAGAGATGAACTGTTTCCTCTCAGCTCGCAGCTGCGCGGGCCACGGATGGTCGCCATACGGTTGATACCCTTGTCATGTGGCGATAGAGATAGTGGAAACAAACGATACGTGATACATAGGGGTCATTTCATTGTAGTTCTAACTCAAATGTCATGTCAGGTTCGTCCATCTGTGCCCACCACGGATGTTTCTACCTTCTATCTGCTGTCACAAGAAAGACAAAAGACCTCGCCTCGACTCTGTCATGAGGCTGCAGGACTCTGGCCCTCACGGAAGCGGGATTCTGGGATTTCCGACTCAGTAGATCGCCCTCCAACATCTACAGCCTTGGTTGTACACCATTCTGACAACCGCAGAGCAGCCCGAAAGCAGGTAGATTGCAATCCGCTCGATAACCCACTTGATCGGGCCGCAGCATAAACTGACAAGATCACACATGCACCTCCGAAGCAATTGTTTGCGCTTAGGCCGCCACACGTATGTCAACTCTCTCTCAAGGCACGTTGGGCACTCGACCGGGTGGGGAAGTTGAGCGTTACTGGCTTCGAGATGCATGTTGCGGCATACATCACAGTACAGACAGCTGCTATCCTCGGCCGGAGAGGTGCACCACGTCTGGACGAGGTGCTTGTATCTATCCTTCTTCCTCATCTGATCCCACTCATGTTTCGGAAGGTTGACCTTGACGCTCCACTTGGGGTTTTTTTTGTATGTCAGCCTTCTGCGGAAGAAGGCTTCCTCGCGCGGCATGATCTTGTGGCATTTCCAACAATACCGCAGCTTGTCCTTTGGGATCCAACCGTGTGCGAGACGGAGAATGAGACTGAATGATTCGGGGGGCAGCCATCCGAAGCGCTGATCGGAAAAGAGGGACCAGGTTGCTGGGCTGAGGCGAGGGGCAGACACGATTGCTAGGGCGAGACGCTTGCATGTCAAGGCGAGACACACACGATCAACAGGATGGAGCTTCTTCGCGATCTCATGGATTATCTCGGTAGGTAGATCCACCAAGCTGACTGGTTTTGGAAGAGGGATGATAGCAGTCTTTATATCAGTGGGTTCACCACCGTCGAGACAAGCATCATTGGCCTTGTCGTCGTCCAAAGGAGTGGGGTTCAAGTTCACCTGCCGGGCGATCCAGCGTCAGGAAAATATCTGTTATCGCGATATCTGCGCCGGTAACTATCTTACTAACCTGCGGTGGTATTCTCAACAAAATCAGACGGTTCTTCTCATCACGACGCCAGCCTGGGCTTCTTCCTAGAAGCGTGGCCCTGTATGGCGGCATTGTCTATCGCCGGTCGGATCGGCTTAGCTTGAGAGGACTCGAGTAGGATGAGGTATAGGCATAGAGAGATATGTAGGGAGCGAGCTGGCGCTTGACAACCTTTCGCTTCGACGAGGCTCAGCGCGGAGAGCCGAAATGTGACCTAATCTAGTGACATGGCGCGCAGGGTGTGGTTCGGGTTGAAGCCTTGGAATCAGGTTTGACCTACCAGGCTGAGGCTTGCTGGTGCCTGGCATGGGGCGCATATGCAGTGGGCTTCGGGCAATCGCAGCAGGGAGAGAGGATCCAACAGAAGGATTGGACAGCGTAGCCAATGACAATGACGCCTTGCCTTGTATGTTGAAGATGGTCCGTAGGGATTTGAGGCTTGACTGGGCTAGTCCAGGTTTGCCCCCAAGTCAATCCAAGGCAGAAAGATAGGACAACAAAGCAGAGTGCAAAACTGGTGCTTTTGCCATGGAACCCGAAGACACATGTGGTCCAAGATCAGATGGGGGAAGCCTGGGCTTGGAGCGAAACGACCCCCGAAAGGTCAAAGTACTGCATGAGTGCTCCCAACACATCATGTGCTTGTACTTGGGGGCTGGGGGCCATGAAACTGCGCCCAACCTCAACTTTTTGGCTTGCAACGGGCGCAGCTGCAGCTGCGTGTTGTATGGAAGCGCTTCTGTGCTTCGGTGTCTGGTAATGACGGAAGGAGGGGCAACTACCTCTAGTACTATTACAGCTAGCGGCAACGTTGGCCTGCGACATCACTGTTTCAGCGTTTACGGAGTACACATCCTACCTTCAGGTACCTACCGTACCCTCCCAGTTAGACACTGGGTTTCAAACAATAATGAGAGGTTCATCTGAGAGGGCAATTATTGGAAGTTGAAAGCTCCGGAGACGCGGCCCCGTGAGACGTCCTATCTCCTGGCTCCGTGAGAGATCAATCGGGTAAGCACCATTTTCTTTTTGTTCTTGGCCAGTCTCATAGACTGCGTTCTGCAACACTGTCTCCAGTACATGGATGCTCTAGCTTTTGTCTAGGCAGAGTGGTCTGCTTGATGAATGCACTCGTCTCGATACCTTCAGCTTGAAGTGGCTTCCTCTCCTCTCCAAAGACCTAGAAGCAACTAAAGGGATCCCTACAAGAACTTCGCGGAATAAAGTTACCTGGTCTATTCTGCAGTCTAAATAGCCAACCACCTCCCGATCCGATCTCCGCGAGTCCTTTGTGCGATTGTGACGTCCGATCCGACACCGAAGCGTTCCTTGACAAACTCATTGTCAAGAAATGCAGTATGTCTGAGGCTTTGGAGGCTAGGCCGATCTCTATTGATGGGCCCTCCCCAAGACTTTGCGCAGATAGCCGCCCGTCCTAACGTACGGGGACTTACACTGGAAGAATATTGTGAATCTAATAAGGGCGGAAGAGACTGTCCTCATAGATTGCAGAACGCCGGTTGGTACCCGAGCTACTAGGAATCCGCGGTTATCGCCTTTACTCTGTGGTTCGAAAATGACTGGTGTTGTTGGGTCCATCAAGCATCAGTACATGAAGACACTCCTTCCAAATCTCGACTCTGAGGATAGCGACATGATGAATTGGATGCAACATTATTATCAATCCTTTACTTTTGAGATGCGCCCACCTCACCCACTGTCTCCTCCTGCTTCACGACCCTATCAATATCTCTTATTGGAGGGGTGTTATAAAAACCCCTCCTAGAGTGTCAAAGTTCAGAAGGGCAACGTGGGAGACATTGCACAACGAAGGCACATTAATGGCGGGAGTAGAAGGCATCGACTCATGCCTCAGGTTGAACCAATCCCGCTCTGGCTTTATCTACTCTGAACATCATGGCATTGTACTCTAGATCCTGCACTGTGGAAATCGAGTAGACGGGACTTCCCCAACAGTCGAATTTGCAGAGCCAAGTATCACACGCTGGGGCGTGTATTCCTCCCAATCCAATTCTTGTTCCTGTCGTCGACCACATTCAGGTCAGTGATTATGGCAGAAGTAGACAGATGCTGACCGCCTGGGGAGAGCCAGATCTCTCCAGCCACGTGTCTATGTCTCGCGTTGAAAGAACGCTGTTTCTGAGGATGAGGATGATGTGTACGGTCTTGCGATTCTCATGCAGCTTTCTGCAGCTCTAATAGGTTGTACGGTTCCTCGTGGTAAGATGGGGTGGAAGGACCAGTCCGACTAGCCAATCGATGGATGGGGCGTCGGTCTTCAATCTCGGGGTCTGTGCCGGTGCTGGTGGGTTTGGCGCTTGTGGTTGCTGATGACCAGCGACGTTTGCTTGCGCGGCTTGCCTTGAGACAGTTACTGACTCTGTAGACGTCAAGTCGAAAGAAAAGCGCCGCCGACGGCAAGACGCCTCATAGCAGCCTAGTCAACACCTCACATTGTAAACATTCTGGCATACGGTGTACGGATACAGTAATTCTTACTTGTACCAGCTTACGTATGCCTTTGCCGTTTGGAGTGAAAATTGTCGAGGACCCGTAACCCGGAGATGCCGAGCTTGAAGGCTGGCTGACCGTTGGAACGAACTGTGGGCCAACTGCGTTGACGGCCGTTGTGTTGCAGACACCTGGGATCACTAATACCAGAAAAACCATCCTTAGCGATGCTCGGTTCGCTACCAGAATTTGCGAGATGGACCTGGACAAGGCCCAGCTGCGCCACAGACCAAAGAAATCCGCACCCGGTTGAGAGACAGACCTGTCAGTAAGCGTGGTGGAAATGAGAATGCTTCCGCTTTCGGAATTAGCGCAGCAACTAGGTGCAAGGTGACATTTCCATTGGTCAGCCCCTTAGTTAGGAGACGGCTTGGGGCCTTTTGAGGATTAGCGCAGGATCCTGCCGCTTAAGCCTTAACCTAATTGTAACATTAAAGACGACAGTAATAACAATATATCCGTATATCGGTGCCTCCTTTCCCCTGGCCCCTTGCAGCATCTCTCTCGCCGCGTGTCTCTAGCCCACGTGAACAGCTCGCTGTTAAGGCTTCTCGCTTAGCTTCAGCCTTTGGTGGGGTACGCTACGATTTACTATTGCTTGCTCGATTTTCCTGGTTCCCCATTGCGGCGTCGATGGCCTCGACCATCTGATCGATTTTCGACGGGTTTGACTGACGGCGGGAGGCAGGTGTCAGTTTTTGCCAGTCTAGCCAGACTTGTGTCTGGCTGCACACTGGCTTTACACGGTATTGGTCCCAATCGCCAGTGTTGACGCTGCCTGAGCCAGCTCATCTCCCTACACGAAATTTATGAGTCCCTCGACCGAAAGGCGCGCGTTTGATGCCGGGACTATGAGCGCGCCGTTCTTGGGACCCTCTAGATGAGAGAGAATCTCCCACATGGGCATGGTGGCAACGCCCTATCTGAGTCGGATATAGTCAACATGTTCTGCTCTGTCTTGGTCCCGTTCCTTTCTGTCTCGTGCTTGTCGTCGCCGTCGTCGCTCTTTACTTCGCTCGCCCCAGTCACTCGTTCAACATGCCGTCCTCATCACTCTTTCTGAGGTCGAGCGCCACACTCGTTTCTGCCCTGTCTTTGTTTTCTGCATCTGTTTCTGCGGCTTCTAATACCTACTATGCTTTGGACACCGAATATTCCGGCACATCGTTCTTCGACGGATTCAACTTCTACAGCGTGGGTGCAAGGTGGCGCTCTCAAAGGCTGGATTGATGGCTGACATGACTTGTAGGGAGCCGACTATAGCCATGGTTTCGTCACGTACGTCCATCACCTACCTCATTTGATACCTACTACCCCCGCCATGGCAGGTCTAACTCTTACATAGTTATGTGGGTGAATCGACTGCGGTAAACTCGGGTCTTGTTACCTTCGATGGTGGCTCTGTTCAAATGAGAGTCGATTCGACCAACTTGTATAACGGCGATGCAAACTACTGGCTGATCAACGGTGTCGGTCGACCAAGTGTGAGGATTGAGAGCGCGGCCAAATGGACCCACGGTCTCTTCATAGCCGACATCAAGCACATGCCCAGCACGCTCACAACTCAAGGCTGTGGTACTTGGCCTGCTTTTTGGACTCTCGGTGATGGAACTTGGCCATATCATGGCGAGATCGATATATTAGAGGGCGCGAACAACCAAGCCAAAGATCTCCCCGCTGCGCACACGGGAAACACCTGCGTAGTCTCCCAGAGCTCATTCCAGATGACAGGTTCTTCCAACGGCAACAATTGCCAATACGACAGCGCCACCGGAAACAACGGCGCAGGTTGTTCAGCGTTTGATCCGCGAACTCAAAGCTATGGTTCACCATTCAATGCCATCGGCGGTGGTGTGTATGCTATGGAATGGACATCGGACGCGATCAAGGTGTGGTTCTTCCCTCGAGGATCCATCCCGTCAGATATCCAGTCAGGAACCCCTGATACCTCTCTGTGGGGTTTGCCGTCGTCGATTTTCAACGGCCCTGGATGCGACATCGATGCCAACTTTGCCAACCACCAAATTGTCTTCGACACTACCTTCTGCGGTGACTTTGGTGATGCTACATGGAGCTCCGGTGGATGTGCCGCCATTACAGGCCAAACTAAGTGCTCTAACTTTGTTGCCAACAACCCCGCCGAGTTCGCAGAAGCATACTGGGATATCAACTATGTCAGAGTCTACCAATCCAAACCTGTTGTTGCAACCACCACCACAACGAGCACGACCACGACCACCACAGCTTTGACCACTACAACGACCAGCACAGCCTTGACCACCACAACTTCGACATCCAGCGCCTCGACCGCGATCACGACCACAACCAGTGCGGCGGGCTCAACAACAACGTCGTCGGCTGACACAGTTGGTCCAATTGGAGGTTCTACGACCACGACCGCGTCAACTTCAGTGGCTTCGACGACAGCTGCGGCCGTGACTTCCAGCACTTACGTGAGCACATTGCCCATTACGACAACCACTTCGTTCCAGAGCATTGCACCCTTCCTGAACACGACGACCACGACGACGACCTCCGAGTTCACCGTCGGCCCAATCGGCGGGCAGACCACAACTACCTCCAGTCCGACCATCGGGCCCATCGGGCCCATCGGTGGGGAGACGACAACTGCCTCAAACACGTGGGAAGACTGGACATCGGGTGCCCTCACCACCACCGAACCTAGCACAACTACAATTCCCACATCTGTCTGGGAAGACTGGCCGACGACAACAACGGTGCCTATTGAGCCCGACACAACGACCAGCTCTGCTTCATGGGATGACTGGGCCGTCGTGACCATCACTCTGACCGGTAAGTTTGAGTCCTCAAGTCTGTGCCGCACTGCTGTTATCCAAAACCCCATGCCAGCTTCTTATCAATTTGTTTATTTATTGGGGGAGAGGGGAGCAATTTCATTAAAACATACTGACAAACCACGTTTTTCCCCCTCAGAAACCTGGACCGAGCCCTGTTCTACAGGCTACACGACCAAGACAACCACGTTGGTGACCACACATTGCGGCTGCACGGAGACGCCCGTACCCACGATTCCCGTGACCGTGACCACCATCTACCCGTCGCCCGGCTGGCCCGTCACCACACGCGTCGTGGTCACCGTGCCTGTGGTCACCGTGCCTGTGGCTCCCGCCACCGAAACCAGCCACGGTCATGGTCACGGCCAAGGTCAGGCCTCCTCCTCCCCATCGGCGCCCGTCAAACCTGCTACCACCATCTCAGCCTCCTCAAGCGCTGCCGTGGCTTCATGGCCGTGGGCGAGCCCTGCCGCCCCGAGTGCAAGTGCAAGTGTAACTGTCGAGACCACCCTCACCGTCGTGCCCGTTCAATCTTCCGCCCCCGTCGTGCCGGTGACGAAAGGCAACACAACCACGACCACGAGCGCCTGGGTCGCCAGCTACACTGGCGCCGCGGGCCGCATGGGCTTCAGCATGTCGGCGCTTGTCGGCGCCGGTGCTCTGGTCCTTGGCGTAGTGGCTATGTAAGGAGGTCAGGGAGATATCGACGACTAGATAGACTGTCTATGTGTGCATTTTTGACTTTAGCGGGCAGCATGGGGAGAGAAGGCAGGCCCGTTCAGATGTCTTGGAGAGTACTACTGATCATGTCACATGTCAGCTGTAACGGGTGATGTGATGTGATACATCTGATAGCCTTGCAACAGTATTTATGTCTAGTATCTTGCTGTACCTAGCTAGGTATGTTGCAGATATACTCTGTACATGGCACTGATATCTTCTTAATTACATGATTCAAGTGTGAGCTTGGAGGCTATTTCTATTTATATACCCCTTTTGCAATCTAATACGTAGTTAGACTATTCTTACTCCCATCTCGCTTACTGTAGGTGGTGGATGGGGATGGAGTGACTACTAGTGACTATGTTTTGGAACGCCATGGATTAATCATCAAATATCAAATGATGCCAAAGGGTCGAGACTCCGGACTTCTTCCGTCTGACTACTAATGTAGATTTTTGTAGGCTGTATCCCTGTTTTTCTTTTTTACCTTCTCCTGCACGTTCTCGCGCTACCTGAAAAACAAGATATGGCCAAGGACAACATCTAGGAGAAATCATGGTTGCTCGAGGGAACGCACTGTGCACTGTTTTCTGCCCATCACGACCGTGGCAACTAGGCACCAAGTGATCAGATCAAAGTGGCCGGAAGACCAAGCCAAAATATGTCTATCTACCTGCCGTTCCACACCTGGCTTCCGGCGAAACCTTGGACGATATCGCCATCGCCATCCCAACAAGGAGCGCTCGGTCATGGACCCCGGAGGACAAAAAGCGACAACACCGAAACCGTCGTTACTTCGTGACCCTATACCCTCCAAATATCGCACCAACCAAATCAACAGGTCTCAGCTTTTCGTATACTATGTAAAATGTAAAGAAATTGCGACATTACTTGTTCTTGCGGCTGTCCCACCCATTCAGTGACCGTCGGACTCCCAATGTCTTCTGTCTTGCTCCCATGTTCGACGCGCGGGAAACGTACCCCGCTGACCCTATAGAGGAGATGCTCGTCTTGTGCATCGTTTCAGCTGGGCGTGAGAGGATGTAGTTCGTCAGAGGCGCCGCCCTGGTCGTAAAGTCCGACGGATTGGACGCCGCTTCACCACCATCTTGTCTTAGTACCCCGTTCTCCTCGTCTCCGACGTCGGGAGGGGGAGGCGAGGAACTGTACAAATTCACATAGCGAGCTTTGGATCTCGACTGTGAGCTCGCTTCTTTCAAAGCTTTTGGTCCCTGATAGATTATTCCATTTCGAAAGTTCAGTCTGTGCGAGGAGAGTTCGGAAGGGATTGTACTCCCCCCGGTCTCCCGGCGGACGGGCGGAATCATTGCTGAAAGGGTGGGCCCAGACAGCGGCTGCCGCATTTGAGTTGGTCTCATAACTTGGGGCAGAGCCAACTCGGCAGGCAATGTATGTTGGGAATTAGGTTTTGAGAAGAACGATGCAATATTTCCCTGTGCCGATGTTGACTTTGAAAGTTTGGGCTTCTTCTGCGGAGGCAACGTGTCGGATGAAGATGTAGCCGCATCGGCATTGCTTGCTTGAAGCTGGTAACTGGCAGTGGTGAAGCCCAAAGACATGCTCGAGGTTGAGAATGCGGCAGTGTTGTTCATGGTAGTGACTAGTTCATGGGCTCGGCTTTGTTCGGTTAGCGAATGACTTTCTGAGCATGCTGGATAATTCGAAGACCATTGGTTTTGACCAGCAGCCAGGACCTCTCCCAATGGCCTTCCAAAATCTGGCAACATTTGACCATTTGTAGGCAGCATCGCGAGAGGTCGGCGACTGCCATCACTGGGCCACAGATCGTCGATTTGGCTATCACCACCGGTGATGCCCTCCAAGCTTTTGACAAGATCCTCCTGTGATGGCAGTGGGCGTCGAAGAATGCTGGCGATATCGGCGATCGTCTTATCGTTGAATAAAGGGCCGACTTGTGCAAGATGGCGGTGAACCTTGGGGGGCAGAAATTGGGTCAGACTCGATTCCAGCTGGTCTCGAGACTGAGTCAATGGAAAAGTCAGTGTCAGCAGGGCCTGAGCCCGTGTCATTGCAACGTAGAGTAAACGTCGCTCCTCATCCGTGTCGTCCGCCCTTGAATGAGGGATGGAGCCCTCATAGACAGCGGGTATGAAGACGACGGGCCATTCGAGCCCTTTGGAAGAATGGATGGTGGAGATGGTGACCCTAGGTTTGTCGTTTCCATCCTCTGAGTTGTTTACGTTAGTGGATAGAACGATATTGGCTAGAAATTGGGCAAGGACTTCGTGAGCACCGTCCGAGGGTTGTTGTTCAATGCCATCAATTTGGGCAAGCTGGTCCTCATTTGAAGGCTGCAACAGAACCTCCGAGGCATGGGTGACAAGTTCTTTGACGTTCTCGAGTCGATCCTCATGATCATCCTTATACTTCTTCTTCAGATAGTTCTCGAAGTCTAGAGATTTGACGACCAAATCAATCAACTTGCTGGGTGCCGCAGCAGGCATCATAGAGTCCATCTTCTGCCTGGCGGTCTTTATGAGGGTGACTAGGCGTCTAAGCTCTTGCTCGGAAGGTTTGGAGAGCTTCTTCTCCGGTGTCAGATCTCCACAAACGATCTTTTGGACCACTGTCCATAGAGAGAGGTTTCGTTCTTCACCAAGCTTGATCAACTCCGCAATTGACGCTTCTCCCACCTTACGAGATGGCACGTTGATGATGGCGAGGAATGCTTGGTTGTTGTCTGGGTGGCTGATTGTGCGAAGATAGTCAACGATGATTCGAATCTCGATGCGGTCAAAGAAACGTTGACCACCAACCATGCGGTATGGAATGCCAGAGCTCGCTAGGGCCTTTTCGATCAACAATGACAGAAATGCTGATCGCAGAAGGATAGCAAAATCCGAATGGAGAAGAAGGCCGCCGGCCATCACCGTCATTCTCTTAATCTCACTGGCAATCCATAAAGCTTCCTCATTGGGATTGGGTAACCGTCGAAGAACAGGCTTGGTGCCATGGCAGTGGGTAGCCTTCAGCCTCTTTGGGGGCCGGTTTGTGTCCTGTTCAATGACGTCCTGAGCAAGTCGCAATACTGATGATGCAGAACGATAGTTTTCTTCCAGATTGATGACCACAGTCTCAGGATAGAACGCTTTCATTCGTCGCAGATTTTCAATCTCCGCAGAGCGGAACCCGTAGATGCTTTGATCTGGATCTCCAACAATTGTTATCCTTCTTGAAGCTGACGCCAGGAGTTTCATCAGCTCGAATTGCACAACGTTGGTGTCTTGAAATTCATCAATCAATAATGCTTCGACATTGGACACACAACCCGGATATGCTCGAAGGAGGTCGACACAGCGCAGGAGGAGGTCGTCGTAGTCCAAGAGTTTGGACGTCGCTAGGGCGGTCTCATATTCGTGGAATACAGCGATAAACTCCTGCTTTTCCACATGTTTCTGTGATGTCTTCGGCAGATCTTCCAGAGTCTTCCCCCTTGCTTTATGACTTGAAATCTTGGATCGTGCAGCCTTCGGCTCGATTGATAGTTTCAGCCGTTTGATGATGCGTTTGATGATATTGAGGCTGTCGGAGGAGTCTGCGATGCCGAAAGCTTTTGGGATGCCGATGAGGTGACCGTATGCGACCAGGTAACGTCGACATATGGAGTGGAATGTCCCAAGAACCAACTTAGCCTCCAGTTCGCAACCGACCAGTCCCCTCAATCTCTCGCGCATTTCCCGGCTGGCTTTGATGGTGAATGTACAACAAATGACATTTTGAGGATTGAGCCCATGGTGGGCAATCTGGTAGGCAACTCGGCAGGTTAATGTCTTGGTCTTCCCGGACCCTGGTGGCGCAAGCACTTGTAGCACCGGTGCTGGAGAAGTAACGGCAGCCCTCTGAGCTGCATTGAGCCCATCCAGAAGCTGCGCCTCCATGGCAGCTGGAGGTTTCAACACAGACACTTGAAGTGGAAGACGCGCCGGAGGAGTAACAGACGCGTCCGGCGTGTGGAGATGCGACGCGCGGGGAACGCCAGACCACGTGACTTAGCTGCGGCTCTCAGCCTTGTCCCGCTGAAGAGATCTACTCGCCTCACGCCCAGTTACTCCGGCCTAAACCTTGCAACTATGTGCAATTGGAACACTTGTCCGATGTGTGCAACCACCACCGGATAGAGTTTCTCTCAGTCTCAGTCTCGGAGCTTTGCAACCACCTTTGACTCGCAAACAGGGGTCAGTAAGCCTTGACTCATGACATGTGTTTCTGAGGTACTAGAGACACATGGTCTAGAATGGGGACCGGTGTAAACGGCAAGCTCTGAATGAGACGCTGTGGATCCCTATCGTGGCTGATCTGCAGCATTTCGGGTGGGTGAACCATCGAATTCTGCCACACCCTCTCCGGCGCCTGCGCAATGCATGGTAGAACGGCGGTGCAATGAATGGTAACGGTCAGTTGATCCTCATCAATAGCTGGTTCAGGTGGGTCAATCCAGATGAATAGCGATTCTGCCGGACACATGGTCTCTTGGGTTCAGGAGGACCTGCTTTCAGACAACAGCTACTTGTATGCCCTCTGTCTCCTCCCCTCTCCTAGATTCCTCGTCTCTCAGATACACCACACATACCCTACTGCTGAAAGACAGATACAAGACACAAGATCCTTTCAAGCACACCCAACCACCACCAACACTCTTCGCAAAGCCCTCCAGTCTTCCACCACTAACAGCCACTCAACTTGACCCAACGCCCTCACAATACTCCTCACAACACAACGATACTCCTCACAACACAACGATACTCCTCACAACACAACTAACACCGAGCCGAACGAACCATCAACCACAAACATGTCTTCCGGAATGCAAAAACTTGTCTACAAGTCTCCCGCCCTTGCCATGATGGCACGCAAAGAAGCCTCCCTAAACAAAGCCTCCTCCTCATCATCATCACCATCATCTTCATCATCACCATCATCAACATCACCACCATCATCTTCATCATTATCGCCATCATCATCACCACCATCACCTTCATCATCATCATCATCATCATCACCACCATCAACATCATCATCACCTTCTTCATCATCGCCAATGATCAGCAACCCGCCGAAGCGAATTGTTATCAGGCGCCCATCACCGGGACTAGACTTGATGTTCCACAAGTGCCTATCAGGCCGGCCAGCGCCCCCGCGCATGTTCGCCAAACCCGTCCCACTGAAGCCATACGGCTTTGAAAAGGGCTTTGAGATGGTGCGGCCTTCACCCGAGATGAAGCCGTACAGAATGAGAGAGAGACGCCTGGTAGGAGGAAGGGCGAAGGCCGCCAAGGTCCCAAAGTTCCTCGTCGCCCCGATCCCGAAGCTGGAGTCATCCATCAAAAAGATGGAAATACTGGAAGAATTGATCAAGGACAGCGCGGAGAGGAAGAGGCTCGAAAAGATGCAGTTGGATAGGCAGACCGAGTCAGGGTCGGAGTCAGAGTCATCGTCTCAATCTCAATCTTATTCAACGCAAACACAAACGCATCGAGTTGAGCACGAAATGTGATGCACTGAGAAAGGAAGAATTTGGACAGTGGAAACGGAAAAAAGGAGTCAGTCTATTAATATGCCAACGTTAGAGATAGATACAATCTCACTATTGAAACCAATGTCTGATCCATGCTTCATCCCTATGTGTTATCTTCGTCGTAAATTGACGAATCGGACTTGTCCAGCGTGAGTCGAGCCGCAGTGAATGAAAGTAGGATCGTGATTGACTGGGCACAAAGGTAGTCGAGGAGAAGAATCGATGTTTGTTGCCCGACTCCCGCTATTCAATGTTTCGCCGGCATTCTGCTATTCACTGTCAATACACTGCCTGGCCGGAGTGAAGACAAACCACTGCCTCATGCGATTGTGCCCAGTGAATGCTGCGGCGATTGTTATTTGGCTCATAAAATCTCTTTCGATTCTCGATCTCACTCTTCGCGTCTTTCCACCATAACCGTCAACATCAAGCACAAACTTCCGTCCCAACAACTCTCTAACTCATCTTCATCACGCCAAAGTCTCTCTTCAACTCATCAACCCATCGACAGACGCGTCTCTCCTCATCAAAATCCTCATCAAACACACTTCCAGCCACAGGCCTGCATGAGACACGTCTCCAATCATCCAGCCATCCAACCACCCTGCTCCTGGCGAGTCCCGCTACCAGGAATATCTTCAATAGTCCATCCCTTCCACAACAGACATACATCATCAGTCACCACAATCATACCTCTGCCTAGTCACACTGCCCCAGGTACCCCCCTCTGATACTTCCTCTTCATCATGTCTGGAGAATCTGGAAAGTCTTTCGTCACCCTCAAGAGGGAGGCGTATGAGGACGCCGAGGTAGAATTTGCTGAACATGGCAAACCCCTCCCCAAAGGCTACGTGCCTCCGATGGATTTGTGGCAGATCCCTCAGTTCCGGGACGCCGAAGAGACCAAAGCCATGGAGGCCAACCCCACTCCCGTCTATTCGCAGCTCAAACAGCGTCGCAAGGCCAGGGCCGTCCTCGAGCAAGAAGCTGCCGAGCGCTACCACCGCGAGGAGCAAGAAAAGAAAGACAAGGACGAGACGGCCTGGCTGGTCAAAATGGCCAAACGCAAAGCCGACCGTGAGCGGGAGGCCAAGGAGCGCGAAGAGCACCAGAGACTGCAACGAGAAAATGCCACCAAGGTTCGCACCAACGACAAACGAAAGCGAGACAGCGGCGATGCCGACCCCAGGGCAACTCAGCGCCAGCAGGTCAGCGTCAGTACCAAGCGACAACCAGTGAGCGATGCTGCCAGTAATGACTTACCCTCCGGCTTTCTCACTGACCATGACTAGAACTCCGTCGTCAACGGCGGCGCTCGCGTTTCGCACGGCACAGCGCGTTGGAGGCCAATGGTGGTCGATTCGGACGATGAGGCCGAGCTCCTCCCGAAGGCAGAGCTCCTCCCGAAGGCAAAGAGAGTTCGATATTCAAAAGAGAACGAACCGCCTGTTGTCCGTGCTGACACGCCGTCGCCGAAACGAAAGCGAGTGAGCATTTGTCCCTGAAATGAAGCTTTATATCATAGTTTTAATCATAAAAATAGGACGCGCGCCACTTGGAGATTTCGGACGAGGCTCTGGCAGCGAAGAGGCGCCGGTTCGAGAGTGTCCGCCCAGAATCCAACAAGGAGAACCTGGGCCAGAAAAAACTCGTCCCCCGGGCGGCCAAGAGCGGCAGCCTTATGCAAGTCAAATCCGAGCCGCCAGCGGCGCTTGGTGCAAAGACAAAGACGTCAGCTACAGCCAGCATCTCAAAGACGACAAAGAAGCCACCGAAGCAAGTACAGGTAGCGAAGGATGAACCTGCCAAAGCACCAGAGAAGAAGAGGATGCACCCAATACCTTCCCATCGGCCAATTCGCTCGCGTGAGGATCCGTTTCGCTCTTCCTCATCTGGCGATGCCAGTCGAGGTCAAGTCAGTCGGCTCACTAAGCGACTGGTGCGCGCTTCAAGTGCAACTGCTGGCCCAGCCTACAAGTCTGTCAGAACGGCCAAAGAATTGTGGGAATCCAATGTCTTCGCTCGAAGATGGTGAGGCGGCAGATACGCCGCACAGAGTGAGACGTACAGTCTATCGCGTTGGCTAGTCTTCCTGTTTTCCCTTAGTCATTCTGAAGACGATGTCAGTTCATCTCACTACTCGAGAAATTGTTATCTCGATCTTCGTTTTGCCCCTCTCACAGCGGCGGCTTTTGTTGTATGCTCAGCGCTCTCTGGCACACCACGGACCACCCGAGTCTGATATTTCTGCCATCTGTTGATACTGGAGACTTTAAGCAGTGACTGGACACGGAGGAGGGATGGGCTTGGAACATGGTATGCGACTGGTCTTTGCAAAGGATCTGAAACGAGTTGGAGGTTTTCGAATTGGAGGGTCAGTCAAAGAGCGGAGGATCTGGAGGAACCGAGGAAGGAGTGCGCAGCTGAGAGGCAGACTTTAGCCTGGAATAAACCGTTCGAGGGTGACAAGTACAAGAATCACTGACAAACACGTGGAGGACGGGAACCAACGGGGGAGACAGAGTAAGGGAGTTATGGGAAGGTCGGAAGGAGGAATTGGAGGTAGCTGAGGGCTCGCGGACAAAGGCCAGAGGATGGACCAGTATCGACAGGACGGTGTCTTTGGGGCTCAGCGTGCTTTTCTAAATGGCGTGTATCAGAAAGAAACACCGTAATCCTCATTCTTTATTGTCTCTCGGGTTTGCAGCTGTAATTAGGTGAACTTGACAGAAAGCCACAGGTGATGGAGCTCTCTGTACGGAGTAGGTGTACGGAGTACAGAATAAGAAAAAAGGGGCCTGAGGGGGCTTCCTGTGTAGTACGGAGTAGATTCTCAGTCGACGTCACTCCGCATTTGTTCAAGGGTCTCCAACCAGCCACCTTGCGTTGTGGTGTAATAGTACATACTTCCGTACATTTCGTTTTATCGTTTTCACCTGGAAACCCCGTCCTTCTGCTTCTACCCACGCACCTGCATCGACAATGAAGTTCCTCCCGTCGCTCCTCGCAGCCGCCCTCTCGCTCGCCCACCTCTCGTCAGCCGCAGGTCTCGATATCGAGTATCAAACGCCCGAGATCGAATGTACTCGCAAGACGATAAAGGGCGATCAGATTGATGTGCACTACCGTGGGTCTCTACTCAGCACAGGCAAGGAATTCGACTCCAGTTACTCGCGGGGGAAGCCTTTGGGTTTCCCACTGGGCGCAGGACGGGTCATCAAGGGGTGAGTGCAAGAGGATTCCATTTTCAGTACTTTCCGAACATGGGAGGCTATAGTGTTATGCTATGAGGCCAGTTGCGGGAACTCCACACTGACATATGCTGCACGTTGGTAGATGGGACGAAGGCCTCCTGGACATGTGCATTGGTGAGAAGCGGAAGTTGACGATCCCGCCGGAATTGGGTTACGGGGACAGGGATGTTGGGCCCATCCCGGGCAACAGCGTGCTGGTCTTTGAGACGGAATTGGTGGGAATCAAGGGCGTGAAGAAGGACGAATTGTGAAATGAAAGAAAGAAGCGACTCATGACATCTGTGACGAGTAGCAACTCTAAAAAGATATCTGTTACAAGTTGATCATGGTTACGGGCTCGAATATACGGATATGTCAAGCAAATGGGCGCGGCAAAACGGGGAGCGGAACAACAAAATCTTGTTTACCACACAAGACAGCTGTTGAAACGTTTCGACTCGTATCAAACCTCTAGGTCCGGCATCATTTGTTGGAAATGGTATCATATTCTAGCATCCACTGACATCCTAAACTAGCAAGTCAGTCCATATCGTCTAGGCCGCCACTTCTGTTGTCCGTTTCTTCATCATCACCCACCAGAATCCCGACAAGACATTCGCTGAGCATGGCATCCCAGTTGACCCATGGATGCACTTCCATGAACAACTTGACTGAATCTTTGCCTGCACCTCTCATGATCTCGCCCTTTCCACCCGGATGGAATGGTACATAGGGTGTGATATTATACACTTTTCCATTGTAGACCGTCCATGCATCTTTTCCTTTTCTCCCATTCTGCTGTTTCAACCGCGTAGGCGTCACTCGGATCAGGTTCTCCGGTGCGTCTTTGCCTCTGAGTCGGCTGTCAGGGTTGGAGGTAAGTGCGGCCCAGTCGAGCGGCGAATGGCCTGGTTCGAGGATCACCTTTCGTGAAACTTGTTTGCCCGGAGGCATAATCGAAGAGGTGGGCGCCAGAGATGCGTTGGGAAGGGCTTTCGTAGGAGGCATGCGTAGAGACGCTGCTGCGGATGGCGGTGGGCGCATCAATCCATTCCCAGGCCGAGGTGGAGCTGCAAACCTCGCAGGCTTCAAGCGAGGGGGGCTTGAGGGCCCGGTGGGTGTTTTCGATGGCGGCGCAGTTGGCTCTGCGATATGTGGCACCTTAGATGTCGTTGGCGCTGTTTCCTGCATCGCTTGTACGTCTAAGCTGGCTTGATCTGCCGCGTCAGGAATATTGGCGTCAACCTGGGCGCTCTTGGTTGATATAGACACTTTCTCGGAATAATTCTGGTCGGCGGCCCTGGGCGCAGAGTCGCGAACTCTATTCGCCTCCACTCTGACTTGAGGAGCGAGCGTGGTCTTGAAATTTGAGGGTGTGTCTAAGTCCGTGTTCGCATTCTGTTGCATAACAAACCTATACAGAACATATCCCGCAATCAGGGTACAGCATCCAGCGACAAGCCAACCCATTTTCTATTGTAGCTGTCGAACAGAGCGAAGGTATATTGCAAGGCATTCATCGTGCCGGGGAATAGGGTGAGGTATTCAGGGAGAGCGGTCCATTCTGCGAAAACCGAAATTCAAGTCGACCGTTTTGCAAGAAGAGCGCTTGAGGAAGACAGATAATAGCGCCTAAAATGACACCAGTACTAGGCGGGGCAAATAATATCAGCTGGGACGCAGATGGGGAAGTACATAGGTAGGCGGTGACCATTTCAAAAGACCGGCTGACTTTTAGTAGGTAGATTTATGTACCTACCTAGATAGATAGGTACCTCTCCTTGTCGGCACAGAGGTCTTTGATATTTCCTGTGTCCATTCTCGAGAGCTTACACATAGATGTACTGTTCACAGTTGGCGAAGCCATGTGTGAGCATCCGGGGGGAGATTAGTCGGATTTGCCGTGTCACCTGAGCATAGGAAGTGGGATTTTGATGAGTCCCCAGCCTAGTGATGGTGGGAGGACAGAATTTGTATCCTATCGTCTTGGGTACAGACAAGCGGACGCGAGTTTATCGTACCTCTAGGTTGGTAAAGCAATTTCGTCGTAGTACTGTCGTATTTCCATGCCGAATCCCCGGCGTGGTCTACTAATTAGTATTTCAAGATAAAAGGCAGCGCTGCCGTTGGAGAACCTAGGTACGTAATCATGACTACCCACGAGGCACCTACGAGGGAGTGGTGGGAGCTATTCGAAAGGTAACGTCACTGGGCTGCTGGTGATGCCACCCCATGCTGCATAGGTAGGCTCTCTTCGTAACCTGTGCGCCTCCTAAGCCTACCTAGAGTACCTACTACTACCTATTACTACTGCAGTACGGACTACCTACCTTAGGTACCTAGTAGGTACCTAGTAGCTATAGCACCCGAGGACAGACGCAGTCTCGTACGGAGCAATACTGCCAGTGTAGCAGTGCCACTTCCGGACTACTACGTAGTTACACCCTGCCCGCCTGTCTGTCTCGCCCGTCTGCCCACTCGACAACTGCTGTTGCCCTTGCCCTGCATGGCCGGCCTTCACCAACTCACAGCTTGGGCATCTATTGCATCCCAACAACTTTGAAAGCCATCTGCAAACCTGCGAACCACTGACTCCTCTGCCCTGCTTTCTTGCATTCCATTCCCGGCTTTAGTAAACTCTGAACCGTGCCACCCGCCGGTCAGAGTCTCGCCTCACTGTGCCTACCCTCACACTCCGTCTAGTTCTCGCTCCTACTGGATGCTACACCCCTCCCGATCCCCGTCAAGGTCCGAGTCCCTCACCTCCATTAGCCCCAGCAGGCCAAAAAGAATTGGATCCATGATCCATCGTCTGTCACAAAGCTCGCATGACCATTTCGGAGCCAGCCCAACCTTACTTCCACTACACTCTTCCGACGACCACCTTCATGCTTTCTTCCTCTCGCCCTCCTACCATCCCCTTTGTCACTCCTGGCGAGATCGACTCACCCAGCTGCCTTTACAGACTTAACAGTGTCTGCCGTTGCTGACTGCGGGCTGACTGCCTGCATAGCATACCCTCGTTGAACCACCCCACTATAGGCAGTTATCAGGCTATCTTTCAAGGTTACCATCAACCTCCACGCTGCATTTCTTTCTCTGCACATTTCAAGACTTTCCCGACAAAGGCAAAGGCCGCCTTGGAAGCCAAGATCAAGGCCAAGCTAGAGGCAGAATCCCGCAGCATAGTTTCGCAGAGGCTTGCAGGTGAACTCGCTATCAACATCCTCTCCATGTCGTCTCCACCGGTATCCGAAGGTTATCCCACCAACAGATCTCACGGCCGTTCCGAATCAGATGATCTGAGCGAAGATCATAAATACAAACGTCGAAGACTGGAAGAACAACCAAGTCCTGTTCGGAATATGACTGACCCTTCTCGCCCTCCCAGCTTTCCTGCACCGCCTCCAACTTTACATTACACTCCATTCTATAGTCATGCCACCGACAATTTCCCCTTCTTGCCGGCGCCTTTACCCATGAATTCGGGTGTCTTCTGGGAGGAAGATGCAGCACTGGAATATCTCGCCTCCGGTAATGGCTTTGCTCAAGACTTGCGAGGCCTCGTCCCAACTCTGGCACTTCCTTACAGTTTTCCGACCGCTCCTTCTGCGAGTCAGCCGCATTCACGGCCTTCTGAGGTGACTAGCCATCCGGTTTATCAGCATCCTCGTCTACCTCCGGCGCTTCCTTCGCATCATCGGGGCTTACCGGATGATCTCTTCCAGCGCTGTCCCGCCGGTATTTCCGACGAGCGCTTACGGGAAGTCGCAGGACGTGTCTCCGAGTCTACTAGGTTCTTGGTGGATAGTCAATTTGGGAGCAGTGCTTCTCTCAGTCACCAAGAAGACGGGCACCCTCATCCCCCAAGCCTGAGCACGAATGAGTTTCCACCTAGTCGACGGTCTCCGCCCACAGCATCTATTCCTGTGAAGCCGGCCATCGTTCTCACCCTCAGTCGGGCCACGTCAGAAAGCATTGGAGCCCTAGAAGAGCACAAGCGAGAATGTCCTGCATGTCAGCTGGAATTCGAAAGCGACAATTTCATGGCGGTGATAACCTGCTGCGACACGGCGATGCACGCTTCTTGTCTGTCAGCATGGGTCAACTCTCAGACCTATGCCAAGAGCAAGACATGCATGAAATGCCGTCGGCTCATTGATGCAAGACGTCCTTTGAATAACGTGGTGCCACCTGTCAACGAGAAAACTTGGGATGAAGGGGGAAGTTTCGACGCACCGGAGCACTTGAAGGGTGATGCCAAGATCGAACTCGACGTCAGCCCCAGACCTTCCCGACCCACATTCCGACGCTACAGAGGGTCCGGGAGCTATACGACGACGTATTCGCGGGGCTCCACGATTATGCTGCCTGCGACGGTGAGTTCTGAGACACACCGTGCCATAACTCGCGCGCGACAAGATCAGATTTCGGAGATCGATGACATGAAGAGGCGACTTCGTGCGGCATGCAGCGAGCAAACTCGAGCACACGACGAGAATCTCCACGCGCTCGGGAGGCTTTTGGAAGCACAAAAAGCTGCCAGCCGCGGCAACCAGGTGGATCTCGTTTCACTAGATCTAGTCCGCAATGAGAAGCAGCGGGCAAAGAACAAGGCGGCTGAGAAATTCCAAAGGCTGAAAGTCGAAATGAGCACGATTCAAAGGGCGCACGCCGAACAGATGAACGCTCTAGTTGAAGAGGCTTTCAGGGAGCAGCATCGTACCAGAGTTGCAGAAGGCGAACCTGGTCGAAGCTTGCATCCTTCGACCGAGGGCATTGGAGCCCAATCTACAATGTTCAAGTCTCCATGAGTAGATTTAGGTTTGCCTTGGCACGCTGATTCAGGTAGGTGTGGTGCAAGCAGGTACTGAAACAGAAATCAGAAGTCGACTGGCGCATTGTTTGTGTCCCTGAGAGTCGGTCGAAGTTGGTGCAAGAAGATGCAGACACGCCATTGGAAAGCGAGGTTTGCTTTTTCCATGGAGAAGTGAGGGTATGTTGAGCTGAAGAAGGAAGTGGGAAGGGGATGAAGTGGTTTATGGGGACCAACGAAGCATGGCGCTGATTTCTCCTTCGATCAGGAGCATAATGCAGATGGGCCAGCACAGGTGAGAAACGGATTGCCTTGATTATGAAGCAAATCATACCGACATCAGATATGGAATGGGGGCCTGGAGTTTGAGACTGGCATATTGTATACTTCTTTTCTTCCCTTAACGCTTGGCGGGATTTGCATATGGCGTTGCATGGTCAATCTGGAATTCTGAATTCGAGTTACTCATTATCCAACACATAGTGTCCAAACGGTCTATCTACTCTATAATTTTCGGCAAACACTGCTATTCGGGCAGCCCTGCATGTCTTTTACCGGGGAGTAACACTAGATCGTGGTGCCTGCCATGAGAGCCGAATTGACGACTCCACCAGTGGCCTTGAGAGGCGGCTATTTGTAGTTCATATTTATCATTCTTTCACAGCGGATAGAACACTGAAGTGTGCCGCCACAGAACCTCATTTCAGAGATATTGAACTAACAATTGTCCAACAAGCCAGAGCTGTGATGCGTCAAGTCCGGCCATGACCAGAGATAAGATCTCGTTATCCTCCGCGTCCACGAACCCTTTCCCCGTGCGTGCATGGCGCACTTGTTCCCAGCTCTGCCTCAAAAGTGCTGTAGTCATCATTTAACATTGGTAGACCGTCCCTAGATCTAGGTACCGTGTAGATTTTCTCGTCTGGCTCATCAAATCCATACAAACGTCCAGGTATACCTGACTGTCGCACGATTGTTCCAGGTTCGAGGTCTGGTTCTCGTACTGGGGTTGCCCCGGCTCTCTGGAGGCATTTGCGAAGCGGAGATCAATAGTGGGTGTAGATATGAATGTCTGAGATCGCCCTTGGCCTGGAGAGATGGTCGAACCGTCATCCCTCCGGCCAAAGAAGGCGTCGATTGTCCTCTGGTTCCGTTGCACAGTCCGTGGAAGGTCGACCACGCCCGGCCCGTCATCAACCATATCGGCGTCTTCGTCGGCGTAGTCGTAGTCACCGTGCTCAACAAGCAATATCGTCTCCTCCGGGGTCGGCATCGCCTCGTCCAAATGCAGCCTCTGCGCGGTGTATAATTTCTTCAACGTGTTCTCGTGGATCGCCTCCTCGTCCGGCCTGCCATCACGGTGTCTCTTGCGTGTTCGGCAATTGAGGTAGGGCACACTGTCGACTCTCCAGAAATTGTAAGGATGATGAGGGTGCGCGTCCTCGGCGGTGGACCGCGTCGTGCTTGCAGATGATGGGGACGAGAGGCCTGTCAAGGAGGGTGTCGCCGGGCCAATTAAGTACGGTTCAAGGTGAGACGTTGTGTCGAAGTCTTCGAGGGCAGACGCTTTACGTTTAAGGCCCATGTTTATTGTCCTGGTAAGGGTTTGGTTGAAAGTGGTGTTGAGGGTAAGAGGAGAGAGGTATGGTGAATTGACGCGCGTGATGTGCAACGAAAGCCACTTTACGCGTCGCGTGGTCGCGATCGAGGTACTAGGCTAGAGGTGGCTGGGGACAGTTTTGACAACAGATTGATATCAGTCGGATGGTGGAAGATATGCCATCTTACGGTATACAGTTGATAATGTATGGGCATCAGTGGCTTGGTCGAATACCAAAGACAGAGGGCACGGTGTTTGTTATGCAGTGCAGTAAGCCAAATGATTTGGGTGAAGGCTGAAGCAATGACGAGGGGTACATACTCCGTCGGCTGTGGGGGTATCAGACTTCCCCCACCACTGCTACAGTACCAGTCTCGCTCAGTTGCAGTTCGCCTTCCATCGACCCAGAACGGTCTTGAGGTTCTGCTGGCCTGAATCTTGCGGTTGGTCGACAGGATATCAATCTTCCCATTCGGCCGCTTCCTTGACCACGATGGCAGTCAGAGAAGCCTCGCATGCGGGTTCATGGTACTCGGATAACGGCGGGCAGTTATCAGCGCAACTGGACGTCTGGTTGTCTAAAGTGCCCGAGAAGAATATCCTGCCTGGAGTGGAAAGGCTACCATTACCGGGGGCGAGAGTGGTTATATCTCCTCATGCTGGATACGCATATTCTGGCCCTTGCGCAGCATGGGCGTATAAGTGCCTGGATCTGTCCAGAGCTAAGCGCATCTTCATCCTACACCCATCTCACCACCACCACCTGAGCACAGCGGCGCTCCCAGTGGTGGACGCATACGAGACTCCTCTGTCCGAGACCCCTCTACCTCTCGACCGTGAAACCATTAAACAGCTCTCCAGCCTGTCTACCACCGCTCAAGGTCGAACGATCAAATTCACCACCATGTCTCAATCGATCGACGAAGCCGAGCATAGTGCCGAGATGCAATTGCCATATATCCATCGCCTACTGCAGAAACTATACCCCGACCAGCCCGAATCCTCATATCCTCCACTCGTGCCGATCATGGTCGGCGGGACGAATCCGGCGACCGAAGAAGCTCTAGGAAAGATGCTGGCACCATACATTGCAGACGAGCAAAATGCATTCGTCATATCGTCCGACTTTTGTCACTGGGGAAGCAGATTTGGGTACACTTATTACCTTCGGGACGCACCCAGTCCGGCGGTGTCACCGCTGATGCTTCCGAACGGTGTTGGTGGAGAGCACACCACGGCGCGAGAGTCGACGAATGAAGATGTCCATAAGACACCCACGCTGAGTCAAGGGGAGGAGCTTAGATCAAATAGTAAACTCCCGAAAGGCGGGCCTCAGATATATGAGAGCATAGCACATGCGGACCGAGCTTGTATGTGCGCGATTGCCACTGGGAGGCATTCGGAGCTGCTTCGTGTGCTGCGAGAAACAGGGAATACCGTGTGTGGCAGACATCCCATTGGAGTATTCATGGCTGGCGTGGAGGAAGTTGAACGACGGGAAAAGGAGAAGGAGAAGGACCCGGACAATGCCCGAAGGAGTTTCAGGTTCATGAGGTACGAGAGAAGCAGTGATGCTGTGAGCGTCAGGGACAGCAGCGTCAGCTATGTGAGTGCATTCGCGGTACTCTGAGCTCTGAGGCCTTCAGGGCAGCTAGTGCAGATGAAAAGAGGGCGACAGGTACCCATGTCCGTGAACAGAAGAGATGGAGGTGCCTGACCTCTGACCTGACACTGAGGCAATCACATGTTTAGAGATATCAACCGCAGGAGGGGCTTAGGCTGTGTTGTGGGTGTCAGAGTCATCGGCATCTGCATCAGCATCAGAGTCGGCAGCGGCAGCGGCGGCAGCATCGGCAGCAGCAAAACAGCATTCCCACAGGACTTGAGGGCGTTAAAGCAAGCAAGCATGAATGAGCCATTGATTGGGGAAGGATGAGAGAAGAGAAGACTTAATCAAGCCTGACGATCTTCAATTCAATTAGACCATACGAGTACGTATAGAACCCAGCACCAGCTGGTCTACCAGAACGGGACGGGAACCAACCAGCCGGTGGCGACGGAATTCTCAGCCACCGCATCCGTACCGAAAGTCTAGGTACCTACAGAATGTAACATGCACCTAACATGTATGTACTCTGTACTCTGGACTTACTACCTACCACATAGGTAGGTACCTAACATGTACTCTGTACTCCGTACTCTATACACCGTACAACTGGAACTATGCCTCCCATCCAAGCAGAATTGAAGTGGATGATGGATGAAAGTACTCGTACGGATACTCAGTTACGAAAACCGACCCAATTAATTCCTAGTCCTAGTACTTTAATCAGTCGATCATCGCATCGATCCTCACATCGATCCTCGCATTGATCATCAAATCATCCCCAGGTTTTCCGGGCCTAATACGGAGCATGGAGTACGGAGTTAAGGTAGGTAGTCTCCGTAGTAGTACGGATACTCCGGACTATTAGTGTATCAGAAACCGCTACTAGTGGGAGCCTGGGACACTTGGACTATCTGATCGCCCGGGCGTTCGACGTTCGACGACGTCATCACCCAATGGCAACGGCATCGGCAACGGCACATGGCACCAGATGGCATCAGATGGTGTACTAGAGCACAGAATACAGAGTCTAGAGCAGAGTACAGAGCAGAGTACAGAGTACAGAGTACAGAGTACAGAGTACAGAGTACAGAGTACAGAGTACAGAGTACAGAGTACAGAGTACAGAGTACAGAGTACAGAGTATAGTATAGAGTACAGTGTTCGATATTATGTCTGGCCCTATACTAGGAAATTCAAGACGCTCCATTTTGACTCTCAGCTATAAACACCACGCGACGCACGATTTGTGGGGGGTATCCGTTGGTAAAGTAGGGGACGTAGCATAGCATGTCCATGCCCCAAAAAATACAGTCATCACCAAAAACGCTTTCAGTATTCACACTTTCTGGTGTCCGATAAGAGTCCAGCCTCGCGTTCAACAATCCATTACGGCCGGTGTCATCGCATTCTGGTATCACAAACCCCACATAGACACCATCCCGCAGCTGCAGGTGTAGGAATATTTGGACCGGCCAACATTCACCAACGCTATCAAAGGTGGTATAGCACGGCGCGGGTCGGCTATGCGGTGTGTTCGGTCTTGTTGATGCCGCGGGCAGCCCTGCCCTTCTCCGACCAGGGGAAGTGGGCGACAGGGATGATGAAGAAGCTGTTGGAGGTGTCGGCGAGACCGGCGAGGGCGTTGTACCAAGCCAAAAAGGCGGCGAGGATGCCAAATGAACCTCCGGCGCGCAGGCAACTGGTCCTGGGCGCGCCGTTCTCCGGCTGCAGGTAGGCGATGCCCAACAAGAGGAAGGTCAGGTCGAGCGTGAAGAAAAGCAGGAAGAATGCGACGGTGGATTTCAGCGTGCAGAAGAGAAGGATCGTGGTGAAGATGAACCAGCCCTGGCGATGCAAGATTAGCACACGCACACACACACATACACGCACACCGCCGATGGCCTAGCTTCACGGTAGACATACCATTAAGTAGAAGCCTAGACAGTCAAGGAACGCCTTGCCGCCGGCTGTAGCTTCAATGGTGCTCTCAATTTCGAAGCCACCAGGGGTTAGGATGATGGCGAAGGAAATCCAAAAGCCGCCGTACGAAGACAGAGCGGTGGCACCGAAAGTGTTACCTACGGCCATTTCCCTGTTGTGAACAAACACATGTTAGCCTGGCTGACAAACAGACAAACATAACAGCCCTCGAAAACACCGGACAGTCAGAAAGAGTTCCAGACGTACCACATGCCAGCCAGAAGCTGCACCAGACCACCATATCCAAAAGCCAGCGAAATGATGATGTTGGGCACCGCCACGCCTCGAGTTCCCAAGTTGATCAAGCTGAGCACGAACGTGGTCAAGGCGAACGCGGCCAGACCGAGAGGAGCCGGATTGGCGAATTTGCGTCCTTCGACCGGCCGGTAGAGACCAGGTTGGAACTCACCACCGAATGCTAGCAGGGAGAAACGTGTCAATGACTGCAGTGGCCCTGGCGTGTCCTCCTCAAATGAGCCATATCTTACCTGGAAGGGTGGCTTCGCCATTGGCGGTGCGCACGTGCGCCAAAGGACCATAGCCAAAACGAGCAGCTTGCTGAGCCCGCGACTTTTCCTCGTGGCTCATGCCTCGAGTAACCTTTTCAAAGTCCTGAGTGGCTGGGTCAGAATTGGCACCATTGAGCGTGGCCGGATTTGCGTCGTTGTGGAAGGCGTTGTGTTCTGTGTTGGTCGCCATGGCGGATGAATGTGTGATGATCTTGATCAAGGGGTGGGAATGCTAAGGTATTGAATTACTCTCGTTTTCGCAGAGGCAACCGGACACGAACAGCGGCGGGACCGGAGAGGTGGGAGAGACTGAGGACAGCAGGAATTGATCGCGCTTAACTAGTTGGGAGGGGGATGGGATTGTTTATGTACATTGAGCACAGTCTGTAGTATGCGCGGGCCACGACCAGGCAGGGGTTCATGGAGCATTCTGGGGAACTCGAAGGGGATGCTCTAGCAAGTGCCGGGACTCGGCGGGGACTTGGGGCGAACGGACGCTGGACAGACTGGAAGAGGACTGGAGCATCTGGAGACAAGATCATCCAGGGTCAAGAGCTAGAGGGTGGATGGCATTCGACCGAACCAAGGGGAGCGGGCGGAGGGTTGGATGGAGGGGAGGGAGCACCAGGAGCAGGTGGGCAGATGACATGGTTGAGCTTGGACGGTTGGGCTTGTATTGGTATGGTAGCTCACACATAGGCGAGGAGGAGGCATGATTCATTCAACCATGGAGCAGGGCCGACAGGGACGGTAGGATAGCGGGCGGGCGACAGGCGATGGGCCTCGACTAGGAAGCTGGAACCAGGGAGCCAGACTGCGGTCGGTGGTGAAGTGTGTCCAGGACGGGTGGACGTGTGGAAGAAATCGAAAGCTATGACGGGGAGAGAGGCAGAGGTGAGAGGTGACCGCTTTCGGATTGGCCGGGTGGTGGATCTGCCCACTGCATCAGGCGAGGACCAGCAGGACCAGCAGGACCAGGATGGAATGGGATGACATATGGCATACTCCGTAGAAGCGATGGTGATGACCAGTCGAGAAAGTGGCCTGAACAAATACGGCGGGCGAGCGGAGTTGGAGCTGAAGCGGTACGGATACGGATATAGATTTTAGATTCTAGATTCTATAATAATTCGAGAGCACTGTCACGCCACTCCCACTCCTACTCTGACTCCCACTCCGGGGCATTAATGTCCATTGTCCAGTGCAGGAACAAGAACACAATCGACAGTACGGAGTACTCTGTACAAGTCCCGATTTGTCTTGCGCAGGCATAGGCGCAGGCGCAGGCAGACCAAAGCAACAATATAGCAGTGGCAATAGAGTATGTGCAAGACCCTGAAGCCTAAGCCCCGGCGCGTGACCGGCACGACCACGTCCACGGTCTCCATCCGGACTCGTACCAAATAATAAATCAATCAATCAATAATAATAAATGTTGCTTTGCTTTGTCGCCGTCATCGATCATCGATTCATCAGCAGCGGCCGGAGTTTTTCCCTATTTCGATGCACTAGCACGGCCATCATTCTTGCTACTAGAACTAGTACCAATTATCCATGACACCAGACTTTCTTCACTTTCTTCATGATTGGGATTGTTTGTTGTTATTGTCATTATATTATTGTCATCAAGGTAGCATCTACTCCGTACCCACGTCCCACCGCCATCTTGCATACTCTGATACTCTGTACGTACAGAGTACTACTCCGCTGTTGCCAAAAGAATCGGGCTAAGGCCCCTCCCCTTCCGCCCGACCAGGCGTTGATCCAGATCTGGATTCAGCCGGGCAGACCTACAGTAGTAGTGGTAGATATTAACTCTGCCGCCGGCTCTCAAACATCATGGAGCTGTGGCTAAGACAACAACGGCATGCCTTTCCTGGACCTTCCGCTCCTCCGAAAGTGCCTTAGGGCCTCCTGCTCTTACTCTCGTATCCTTAGAAAGGAGCCGGTTCTCGCCCGCATATTCCAAATGGTGACAGGTCAGGCCACTCTTGAAATCCCCGGGCTCCTAAGACCACCATGTTGAACCCCCGGCCTGGCGCTCATCTCACACCCGTGGCCACGTTTATGCACGGCACGCTGGGATCTGTTGCCTCTAATGTGAGGTACGGATACATGACTTCGGCCCCTCCCCTGTCGCGCGCGACCTCACCTTCCTTTTCGCCTATTTTCGCGCCTTTGAGAGCCTGTCACAAGGGCCGCACAGCAGCCTTGCGAGCATCTCACCTCAGGTCAACTCTCATGATCCTCGATAAAGACTCGGACCGTTTTGTCCTTTGCTCCTTTGCTCCTTGCTGCCTCGGCTCGCCTAGAACCCGGAGATCGCTCCATCGACACTGCCACGTGTAATCACAGTCTGGTCCAAGTTCACGAACGAAGACTTTCTGTGCTGGTGCTTAGGTAGGTAGGTATACATTGGAACATGTGCTGGCAGAACTTCTCCTCCTAATCCCTACCGACTGAGTTGTAGTTGTCTGGTATGATATTATGCTTCTTTATGTAATCTTGACTCTATGACTGCGGGATTGTCCAATTGTTCAATTGTCCTGCACGCTGACACCTGCGCCAGCTAACTCTCGTGCGACATCTCACTTCACCCCGATGTCTCTAGTTGCCATGGCATTGATGCATACATACTCATTCTTCCAGGTCGATATGATCACCTCTCAAAGGTCCCGGGATACGACGACGAAGCTCAACCTACCTGATCTTGATGTGAAAATTTGAGTCTGGGAGAGGTATCCTCCAGCATTGTAATCAGGGTAGATTGAAAAAGATGGTGGACCCTGTAAGGCGCCATCCATGTTTCCTTGGGAAGGAAACTCCTGGCTCACCTGGCTGTACCAAACAAAAAAAAAAGGCAGGCAGCCTTTCTTGACGCACAGGTACCCCATAGAGCATATTGAAAAACATAATCAGTACGAGTATTTTCACATTGTCTGTCGTAAATATAGTCCTGCTTCCCCACAAGGCAAGAAGAAACAGGGTGGAGTAGACATGGCCCTGCTAAAAGCCAGATTTCACTCTTCCACTTTGCGATATTGGAGCTTTTGGAAGGCTCCTGGATCCACGTCTTGATCATGGAGTAAAGGATCGAGATGCTTCCAGTCGTGGGGGGGGTAAAACATATGGATTGCAACCGACGACTGATATCACAGTCTGGCCGGTTGGCGTGGGCTACAAAAAAGCAAGACTTGCTTGATGGAGTAGCTGGCTGTAGGCCGTTAGCAACTGGTGCCGATGTCTGAGATGATGCTGAAATGACATACGAATCGAACCCAGAACCTTTTCCAATCGTTGAAACGACTGATGCTAAGGAACTGCGTTGAATTAGTCGCTGGTCGGAGGTGCAAGCCGGTGTGAGTAAGTCTTACACGTCATACCACTAGACCTGGTAGGAATCAGCGACCTGAGGAGTGGTTGTAGGAAGAACATAAATGCATACCACAACCCCGAATGAGCCTGGAAATCTTGAAGCCTGTGTGGGCTGATTTGATCCCGACATTTTGGGATTTAATTAGTTAATTAGGTAGAGAAAAGTTGAACCTGAAATTCAAACTCGAACAGGTCCAGCGCGCCAAGCCAGCTCAGACCACAACGGGACTAGCGCGGCTGAGGGCAGGTGCGGCACGGCACTTCCAACCTCCGACCTCCGACCGGCCAACCTCCATTTCTCAGCATCGTTCTTCGCTCTTCGCTCTTCGTTTCTCGTTTCTTCTTGTTTCTTCACACTTCATGAAAACAGATCTGTACGCATAATCAACCGCCAGCCCTCGGCAGGATGCTTCACCCGTATCCTGTCCCCATAGGCTGGTCAGGTCATATTGGCGAACTAGACCAATCCTTGTGAGGCACTTTAAGGCTTTCCTTTCGGGTGGTGGGTGCGCCTCTTCGGAGCTGTGCCCACTGTGGATGGAAAGTCACCTGCGTGCCGAACATCGCATCCCCTTCCCCTTTTTCTAGGTTGCTGTTACTGCAACGTCTTGGAATCCTGCACTGGCAGACTACAGACTACGGAGTATGTGTGCGTGAGAGCGCAGGCAGCACTACGCACAACCACCTATGGTCAGAGTCATGTTAGATTCCCTGGGCACCTTGAAGCCGAGGCCAGCATGCCGCGCATCTTCTCGACCGAAAGACGTCACGTTCCTTTCTCAGTCTCAGTATGAGCAGTCATCCTGGGAATCGACGGCGTCCTGGCAAACAACATACACATAAGCACCACGACACACCACCGTACCTGTAGTTATGACGAGAACACATGTGCTTTCCACGCGTCCTATAGCGCCTTGGGATTTATATCACATGCGACCTCGGGTTACAGCCTCTTGGACGATCTATTAAGCCTAATCGAGGCTGGCACCTGGAGACTGGAGCCTCGAAATGCAGAGAGAGTAACCCACCGTGGGGAGGCGAGGCTCTGGGCTCAGACCACTCACTACTGCTGCAACGCACGTACCGCGTGGTTTGCGACAAACAGCAGATCCAGATCCCCCAGATCCAGTTCAAGTTCATTCGTTCGCGCGCTTTGGCCAGATTAATTACTTATCCCGGGTTTCAGGATTAGCCGGGCCCTGGGAGGGTGTTCCATATTCCATGCCAGTGTCCCCGTGTCCACGTGTCAATCCGACTTTTGTCTAGAGTCACTGTATAGCAATACTGACAAGATTCACATGTGCTCGTCGGGGACTGATTCCAAGGGTGTGCCGAGAAATCCCTCGACCCCGTTGACAGGACAGAGCTATATTCCGAACCCGAACCACCATAGATCGAATCTTTGACACCCATTCCCGTCTCAATCTCATCGTCATTTCTTTCATATTATTATATCCAACTATTAACCATGTACTACAGCAGCGGCAACTACGAGGCTTTTGCTCGACCGCGCAAACCGGCCCGGGTGGACGACAAGACAGCCTGGTTCGTCGGGTCGGGCCTGGCGGCGTTGGCCGGGGCGGCGTTTCTGGTGCGAGACGCGCAGATGGCGGGCGACAAGATCACCATCCTCGAGGAGCTCGACCTGCCGGGCGGCGCGCTCGACGGGCTCGAGGTGCCGGAGAAAGGGTTTGTGATCCGCGGGGGCCGCGAGATGGAGGACCACTTCGAGTGTCTGTGGGATCTGTTTCGGTCGATCCCGTCGCTCGAGGTGCCCGGGGCCTCGGTGCTGGACGAGTTCTACTGGCTCAACAAGGACGACCCCAACTTCTCGCTGCAGCGCGCCACCGTCAAACAGGGCCAGGACGCCCATACCGACGGCAAGTTCGGGCTGACGGGGCCGGCGCAGAAAGACATCGTCCGCATCTTCCTCGCCACGCGCGAAGAGATGGAGGGCAAGCGCATCAACGAGGTGGTCGGCCAGGACTTCCTGCAAAGCAACTTCTGGATGTACTGGCGCACCATGTTCGCGTTCCAGGAGTGGCATTCGGCGCTGGAGATGAAGCTCTACTTGCATCGCTTCATCCACCACATTGGCGGCCTGCCCGACTTCTCGGCCCTCAAGTTTACCAAATACAACCAGTATGAGTCGCTTGTGCTGCCGCTGTACAAGTGGCTGCTCGACCAGGGCGTCAAGTTCCAGTACAAGACCGAGGTGGTGGACGTGGACTTTTCCATCGCCGATGGCCACAAGCAAGCCACCCACATCCACTGGGTGCGCGACGGCCAGCAAGGGGGCGTCGACCTGGGCCGGGACGACCTGCTGTTCATGACCATCGGCTCGTTGACGGAGAACTCGGACCTGGGCGACCACCACACGCCGGCGAAGCTGAAAGACGGGCCGGCCCCGGCGTGGGATCTGTGGCGGCGGATCGCGGCCAAGGACCCGGCGTTCGGCAGGCCCGACGTGTTCGGCGCGCACATCGCAGAGTCCAAGTGGCAGTCGGCGACGGTGACGACGCTGGACGGGCGCATTCCCGCCTACCTGCAGAAGATCAGCCAGCGAGACCCGTTCAGCGGCAAGGTGGTGACGGGCGGCATCGTGACCGCCCGGGACTCGAGCTGGCTGCTCAGCTGGACCGTCAACCGCCAACCGCACTTCAAGAAGCAGCCGCGCGACCAGATCGTGGTGTGGGTGTACTCGCTCCTGGTCGACGTGCCGGGCGACTATGTCAAGAAAGCCATGCAGGACTGCACGGGCGAGGAAATCACCCAGGAGTGGCTGTACCACCTCGGCGTGCCGAGCGACCACATCGCCGAGTTGGCCGCCACCGGCGCGCGCTGCGTGCCCGTCATGATGCCGTACGTGACGAGCTTCTTCATGCCGCGCCACGCAGCCGACCGCCCGGCCGTGGTGCCCGACGGCGCCGTCAACTTCGCCTTCATCGGCCAGTTCGCCGAAACTAAGTCGGGCCGCGACACCATCTTCACCACCGAGTATTCCGTGCGCACCCCGATGGAGGCCGTCTACCAGCTGCTGGCCGTCGACCGCGGCGTCCCCGAAGTCTTTGCCTCGACCTACGACCTCCGCAAGCTCCTCGCCGCCACGGGCCGCCTTCGCGACGGCCGAGAACTCGACGCCGCCCTGCCTGACTTCCTCCGCCGCTGGATCCTGCACAAACTCGACCACAACGAAGTTGGGGAGTTGCTGCATCAGTATCATCTGATCTAGCCTCCAGAGTACCATCTGATCTAGCCTCCAGAGTACCATCTCTAGCCTCCCACAGGGCCACAGGGCCAAACTTGACCCCGGCCTTTTTCTTCTCCTTCGCTTTTCTTCTAGGAAAACAACTGCCGGTCCCCCCACCCCTATGCGCTTTGGTTTCTTTCAAGTAGAAGTAGGCGGCTGAGCCAACCTACTTACTGTATAGGTATATACAAACAAGACGTTTTGTGAGTGACCAAAAACAAAAAAAGTACTCTTTCCTATTCCTATTACGTACGTAGCAACATCTCTTCTTCCCTGTTGAGTCCCGGTCGAGGACTGTAACAGTTTCATTTTACATACTATTTGAGGTGGAGTAGGAGTAGGAGATGCAGAAGTTCTTTGCCTCGCGCCTAGGTTTAATTGCAGTCCCGTTCCGTTAGTGAGATTGGCCTACTATTCAAAGTGTCTAGGTCTAGATGTACTCTTCCTATTATATATATCTCTTCTTCTCTGTTAATCCCCGGTCGAGGACCTTGCCTCGAGGCTAGGGAGGGTAGGGTTTAATTGCAGTCCCGTTAGTGATTGGCCTAATCAACGTGTCTAGGTCTAGATGCACTCTATGCTTAGTAGTTCCATGCCGACGCCCACGACCAAGACCTTGTAGCTTTGTTTGGTACATGTGTGATCGTCAGTGCGTCCTTCTGAACGAGCCACTCTGGCCAAGGCAGGAGAATCAGCAGCGTCTTTGGAGTCGTAGAGACCTGTTCCTGTTCCTGTTCCTGGGAGGGGGCAAGATTCGGGACTCCCTCCATCTGCGTCATGCAGACCGATCTCCGACTCCGAGATGGGAGTAGGACCAGAAGCAGGGCTAGGAGTAGTGTAGTCCTCGTTCTCGATGATCTCGAGTCCACTTACATCCGCAACACCCGTCCACTCACTCGCGGCTCGCTGGACCTGTATAGCCTTTAGGACTGGGTCGTCATCATTCGTGTCGCTGATCCCGTTGTTAGGGGTGCCAGTTGCAGTGCGTGGGACCGGCGCGGCAGCCAAAAAGTCATTTGAATCAAGGTCGATATGGACCATCCATACTTTCACGCGCTGGTCGTTCCCTGCTGTGATTACAGCGAGCGACAGCCTCGTCGGTGTTCTTGTCAGGTCTGTGATCTTCAGGGCCGTCACGGCAGCGGCGTGGGCTTGTGGGATGAGGATGGTCCGGAAGCGATGCGGGGAGGGGTTGTCAAGGGGCAATTGGTTAGAGATAGGCGTTGCACCCCGGTACTCACTGGGGTTGTGGAAGTTGTCTTGTTGAGAGGAAGATGGTGCCGTTGACTTGCTGGTGGGAACAGAAGAAGGAATGGAGCTGGAGGATGAGGCTGAGGCTGATGAGACGAGTGTGAGACCAAAGCCATTGTCGTCGCCTCCAGTCGCGACAAGGTATGTTTCCGGGCCCAGACGCATCACGTCCATCGCGAGGATGCTGCTCTGATGCGTTCGGTTCACTTGTATTGCTAAGGGCGCGGTCCTATCTCCCCTTGGCCTGTCCGTACCAAGGACTGCTGCCGTAGAGTTGAGGTTCAGGTACCCGTTCGTGCCAGCAGACAAGACATATACTTGAGTATCGGCACTTTTCACGGGCAGAAAGGTCGGGCGCAGGAAGAATGCTTGCATCACACAGAAGGAGCCATAGACGATCTCGCGCAGCGCTTCGTATGTTCCTTGATCCCGTGCCGACGAAGGTGTGTATCGTACAATCTTCGCTTTGCCATTGGAGTAGGCGAGGGCCAAGGTGTACGATTCACTGAGAGTATCTTCTATGATTCTCTCACCGCTAGTATCGGCTTGGTGTGATCCATTTGTGCGGACCGTGGACAGACTTTGGATCAGATCAAAGCTCATGATCCTAGCATCCGAATCTTCCTCCCGTGTGGGCATCATATCCCACAACACGGTCCCGATACCAACGCCGGGCACGCCAGAGCTGAGTTTCCATGCGTAGAATTCTTCGCTTCCGGCACTGCTGAAGAGAAACTCACCCGAAGAGGAGAATAGGAGGTGTTGCAGGCCGGTGGTATGCCGCTTGAGTGTCGCAACCCTGTGAAAGGTGGTGTTGACTTTGTGGCCATCGGTTCCGGGATCTCTAGGTTTGCCTCTTGATTTAACGGAGGGCCCAAGCGCGAACAGTTGGATGGTTGTGTCTTCGGCTCCTGTGGCGATGAGAGTCTCGTTGTAGATGCACTTTGGATATCGTGCTACTGCTTTGATCTCGCGCCCGTGCCCGCCGTTCTGGATCGCGGTGTGGGTAGGACCCTGAGCGAGGTGCCAGTTTACTCTGCCGGCTTTAGTCCAAACGAAAGTCCTTGCTCCGACGTTAGCTTTTCCCGAATCCAGGGCCTCATTGGTGGGAATGATGGACTCCTTATACGACCAAGAACGATGGGCGCCACCACACTCAATGGACAGCAACAGAGATTGCTGTGTCTCGTTCCAGACGACGAAAGAGGTCGAGCGAAAGCCGTAGAGTATCAGGTCCGGGGAGTCCAGCAAAAGAGATGATCCCTGAGAACTGAAATATGCACCTTCAATGTTGGGACCGAATGGTGGTGAAGATAGGTGGACGGTGCATAATCCGAGCTCCGTTTTTAGAGAAGGCTCTGGCATAGTAAGACGATGTATAGCATATGTCCCATCACGCCCTGTGGTCAGGACGTGTACTGTCCGGGTCTTGTCGAGATCATCTTGAAGCCTCAAATCCCAGTTCAGAATGGTTATTGAGGTCACGCTGTCAGAACCGTGAAGATGGCGAAGGCAGAATGGCTCTCCAGAAGTTTCCGTTGTAGGGGCCACCGATCTATAGACCGCCAGTGCACCAGCGCGGGATCCCAGATAGAGGACTTCTCTGGCGGGATCATAACGACAGGCTGTGACCGCGAAAGTACTGGGCAGTAAGATGATGGTCTCCTTGACACTAAACACCAGATTGTCTAGTGTTAGCCAAAGGACGATTGCTCGTTTGTCTGTGAGCACCGCCACCAAACAGATAGTAGTGGATGATAGACCGGCAACGCCCTGAGACGCAACCTGCATCCAGGATATGCCGATTTCCACAGAAAGTGGGATGGATATGGGAGTGCTCCAGTCCGCGAGTAAGGCCGAAAGTCCCCCCCTCTGTTGTGCTAGGAAGGTGACTCCCTGCTCGTCAGCATAGCAAGCCACAGGGGCACCTCTTCCGGGACTCTTGTGGACTTGGTCGACCTCAACCGGCCCCGTAGTGGTCCTCAAGCGATATAGCTCACCAGACTCAGTTGTTGCGAGGCATTCATTCTGATTCAATATGAGGTAATGCTTCAATGCTTGAGAAGATCCAGTGATCTCATTGAAAGATTTTGAAACTGTGAGGGAGGAGGTGGTGGTGCAGAGCCCACCGGTCTCTAGACGTCTCAATATAACCTGCCCGTCAGCGCCGCCGGTGCAGACTGTCAAGTATTCTCCGAGTCCGAGCTGCGACATGGACCATATATTTTTGCCGCTATGATGTCGATCCTGGTATATCGGCTTGAGGAGGCCAGCCATCTCTGTATCGGTAACGAAACCCGGAGGAGATTCGTAAGACCAGAGTTGCAATGTAGCATCCTCGCCCCTTGAAGCTAGGAGCACCCGAGATCCACCTCTAGTCGCTCGGTGCGAGATGAATTCAACGCCCCATATGCGTGATTGATGGGCCCAGACAGATGCTAACTGAGGCTCTCCCGCCTGTGCGGCATTTCCAAAGCCCGTTTCCGTCAAAGGGATGTTGGAAGATGTGGCATGGGCTGGCTCGTCACAGTCACTGATGTCCCAGAGCCTGATTGTGCGGTCATCGCTGCAGCTCGCCAGCAGACGTCCATTGCGTCCGGCTAGGTCGACAGGCTCAGAGATAGCCACGCCGAATATGGAGCCTCTGTGTCCATGGAATATGTGTTTCGTCAAGGTTGACCATTCATTGTCTTTGCTTCCCTTAAAGCAAATCCAAACCAAGATCTCCCCGAAGACGGTACCGGAGGCTACTATGATGAGGTCTGAGCTAGCAACGCATAAGTCTCCCGAATATAGGAAGGATTCCGGCCCCTTTATGACGGCCACTAAATTTGGGCATTGTTTGTCCGAGTGAGATTCTCCTGGAGCAGTTACTTCGAGAAGCACGTCATGCGCGGTCAACAGGAAGATGCTCGAGCTGAGCAGTGCGACGTCCAGAATCCAGTCTGGTAAAGTGAATGCGCCCAGCACGCAGAAATCCAGTTTGACCTCTCCGGCATTGTCGCCATCAGCCACGATAGTCAATCTGCCAGACTTCAACAACGGTCCGCCCCAGAGAACGAGGCTGATACATTGCGTTCGCTGTTGGGGGTCGGGGTCCGTGGCGACCTGAATGCCATGAACGGGCTGAGCCTCGAAGACCCGTGTAGCCAGAAGTCGGTGTCCATGTTGGTTATAGACATGTAAGTGGGGACCCTGCCCTGCTAATACTAGCAGTCCTCCGTAGATTTGAACGGATCGGAGCGCAGTAACGGGCAGACAAGTGCCTTCAGACTGAGAAAGAAGAGTTCAGCAGGTCCACGATCCAATGCGTGAGGGTTGCACCTACATTGACGACACATGTCGCTAGAGGGCCGACCATAAGTCCAGGGGTTCAATGAAGTGAGATCATGAGCGAGAACGGCGATGTGTCAAGGGAAGAAAATCTCCCTTCCCAGACTGGGAGTACTTGAAGTACATGCAATACAGACCTTGACATTGCACGGATTGAAGGTCTGACGCCAGATTTGTAGGTCTGGCATGTCGTCATTATAAACTATATAAAGTACGTTTATGCTAATGGAGCGGTCTCTTTTGCTGGTCACAGCAGCATCTCCCTTTTGTCAGACGGATTATATATTCTTGTCAGACACGTCAGCCTGCTTCCTGACCTTAATGGCGGCGGGTGCCAAGCCTTTGTAGAGCGGAAGCAGCCACTTCACCTTCGGGAAGCCTCCCTTTCCGCCTGTTCACTGCCACCTTCCACTGCGTCTGCATTCCAAGTCGGCTCTCTGCAGCGACCAACTCTCGCGGCTCGCAGTCGCAGTCGCGGATTGCCTCGGTCTGTTCATTTCATGTTGACCCAGTCCCTAGACGGAGTCAAACAACGGCCCGAAGCCGCGTCACGCGTCGAGTGCTCGTGCTCGTACCACAAGGCTACTCTACAATAATGACCCAAGATGAGCGGTCCAGGTCCCAATCGATACTTCACTCTCAACCCCAGCGCATATGGACAACCGCCCCCTCCCTCACATGAAAATCAGCATCAGCATCCTCGCCTGTCTGGAATGGGGCGACACTCATATGCACAATTACGTCGCTCTTTGCATCCTGCTACCTCAACTCCGCGCGAAGTCATTGTCCTGAGTGATTCCGAGGACGAAACTCCTGTGAGGCGCAGGGAGTTGGGACCATTGCCCTCATCTATTGATCTAACACAAGACTCAACACCATCCAGTTCGAGAAGAGGGACCCCTACCACTCCACCTCCGCAGCCGTCATTTAGACCACACTTCTCGCAGCTGTTTCCCCTTGACGGGGCATACAGCTCACAAAGAGAGTCCGTACGGTCTGGGACTGCTGGCATTACATATTCCGTTCGCACACAACATCCGACGGCTACGACCAGGCATCAACCTCCGACGCGGAGTGATGATGACTCTCCTTTACGCCGGAAGTCTCAAGGCGCAATGACAAACAATCACCAATCACCGCCGCAAAGCCGACCAAGAATTGTTCTTCCATCGCTCACAGAGCCGCCCATACTCTCGCCCCTGACTAGCCCCAAGCCTGGACCTATTGCAGGAGTGCACAACGAGGCGGGACACCTCGACCCTCCTCAACCACCACAGACCTTCAGTACCACAGGAGGTGTCAAGTCTCGAGTTTGTGCTGCTTGCCGTCGTGTCAATCTATTGTGCGATGGTGCCCTGCCCTGTGGACAATGCAGACAGCGAGGGGACCGTGGATGCTCATATCCAATATCGACATCTTCATCTCCACGGGCTCCAGCCAACCCACAACAGCCTCTGCGGTCCCCAATGCCAATTAAGGTCTTCAGACCCCTTGAGCGTGTCTCACCTGTCCGACCTTTCCAGCCTGTCCAGCCTGTCCAGCCTGTCCAACCAACAGAATCTGCTCAACCCGTGCGGACTGCTCAACTCATACGGCCTGCTCCACCCATGCAGCCTGTCCAGTCTGTCCCATCAGCAGAATCTGCCCAACCCGTGCGGCGTGCTCAACTCATACGGCCTGCTCTACCCATGCAGCCTGTCCAGCCTGTCCAACCAACAGAATCTGCTCAATCCGTGTGGCCTAGTCAACTCATACGGCCTGCTTCATCCGTGCAGCCTGCCCAGCTTGTCCAACCATGGGAGTCTGCTCAACCCGTGCAGCCTGTTCAGCCTGTTCAGCCTGTCCAACCAGCAGGATCTGCTCAACCTGTGCAGCCTGTTCAGCCTGTTCAACCAACAGAACCTGCTCAAGCCGTGCAGCCTGCCCAGCCTGCTGAACCTATTTCACCCGTCCAACCCGTCCAACCAACGCAACCAACGCAACCGACTCGACCCGTGCAGCCTGCCCGGCCCGGAGGAGGGGATGCACAAACCACAGAGCGGCGGTCTATGGTGGTAAAGTTAAAGCTGCGATCAGATAAAAGGCCAAACAAAGGCTCCATTGTAGATATCGCAAGCTCAGAGCATGAATCGATCACAAGTGTCAACAAGCCAAACGGCTTTCTAGACCGCAATGGAGTGGCATCAAGCCCTCCAGGCTCTGGCGGACGACCAGCGGCTAGGGTTGTTTCGCGTCTTGAAAATAGTCATGGGGTTACGGGCGAGTCTTCCCGGCGAGTTGATGATGTCCTGATCCAGCAGAACACCTCCGACAGTGAAACACATGCTAGCGAGCATGAGCATCATGCCGATGACGAAGATGAAGCATCTGCATTACTCAGTATCCCACGTTTTCAACGGAGAATCGAAGCAAATGTCCAAGAAATGGAATCCCTGATGGAAGAAGTACATAAGCAGCTGCAAGCATGGCAAGAGATGTCTGTTCAAGCCAACCTCAGACGGGCGACAGCCGAGATGAGGACTTACCCGAGACCCAGACTTGACTCGTCGGCCGGAGACCCCTTCCGAGCTATCACTGAGCAGCGGAGGTCTGGCCTCGGTGCAGAACCCAGGCCGCAAGATAAATCACAAAACAAGAAGTTGGCGGTCATCCGGACCCCTGAACACGCCTTCTGGACTGGAGCGACCTTGCTGCCAAAATACAAGTCCATCGGGCGTGTCTCAAGAAGTTTTCTTGCACCGAATTATCGCACCGCTAAATATCGACCTTATGACGCCGAAGACGAGATCCAGGACCCAGATGCGACTGAGAAGTATGCTGAACTTGAGCAAAGGTTCAACAACAACTATCCCGGCTTGAAATCTCAGCGACAGTGTCAAGAACTAGTCTGGCTTTGGCAACCCTGGGCAGAAGAACTTTTTGTATGCCTGGGGATCAGCAAAAGTGACGTGTTGTACTTCTTCACGCAGGATCATTTCGACCCGGACCGTGAGCTTACATACGCGTGGTCCGCGGAGTCATCAAAAGCATGGAGAGAGGAACAAATGAGACGATGCAGGACATGTGAGCTTGCAGATCCCGAGAGCAGATGGTCCCATTTCAGCGAAACGTTTAACAGTCTTCCCAAGCCCAGCAATCGGAGCCTCGCCCTTGCCGGACTGGTCGCTCATGCTTTTCACCAGCGGACTAGAGTGAGTTTGTGGCACGTCGCCATCGGTGGCCTTCTACAACCACGATATGAGGATCCTCAGACCCTGACGAGGAGAGCTCCTAACTTTTGCGTGCTCTGTTTCCGCCATCATTGCCCTGACCATGGTTCTTATGAGGAGCCAAACAACGAGGACGTCGGTGCAAAAGATGCTGAAGAGCTCAAAGCTTATATCAACGACGAGGAACAGAATCACAACCTCCGGAAGTTCATGTCACTACCAGTTCGTAACCGACATGATAGTCCTAAGCATATGTGCGGAGTCTTTTGTGTCGAGCCATCTCAAAAGCTGTCTCAATTGATCGGTCGGCGAATCGACGGGACTATTACAGGCCATAGTCGAAAAGTGAGTCCGGCTAAACAAGTTTTGGCGGACGACGAATTCTGTAGCTCCTCCTGTTTCTGGGACGTTACTACCCGGCGCGACATCCAGATATCAGACGTCAAGTTTGAGCCTTTTATGTCGCAGTCACAGAAATTGTTGGTCGACAAGCTCATCCGGTTCTATCTGAACAACAAACGAGGTCCATGTCTCATATCTCGCATCATCAAAGATGTGAGCTGCCTCATGGTATTTCATTACACAATTTACTGCATAGCCCATATACCCCATTCTGTCGCAGATTCTGGGGCGACGTCTGACAGTAGCACGGCTGAGCGACACCTCCATCACGCGCGCAAGAAGAAGAAACCGCTGCCAATCATTGATGTGTCGAGGAGTGCCGAGTTGGACCAGCGGCCGCCTTTTATGCCGTGCTCGCACGATGGCCCTTGTCACAGCAATCCGGCCTGCACTTGCTCCCGGAGTAAGGTACACTGTGAAAGATTTTGTGGATGTGACAAATCTTGCAAGAGACGCTTTCGCGGTTGTAGTTGCACCACACGAGGGAGTAAGATCTGCTTCAAAGACCCCCGGTGCGAGTGTTGGAAGCTTAACCGCGAATGCGATCCATCCTTGTGTGGCAAGTGTGGTGTTGTTGAAGTCCTGGACTCAGCGAACAAGTACAAAGACGACGTTCGGCGAGGACGATGCCGGAACAATCGGATACAGCTGGGTCTTCCGGCACCCACCACCAAAGCGCCCAGCCAGGTGCAAGGCTATGGGCTCTACAGCAGAGCGGACATTGCCAGTGGCGAATTCATCGGTGAATACACCGGGGAGATTGTCAGCATCTCGGAGGGAGATCGACGAGGAGCCATGTACCACGTCTTGAATCAGGAATATCTATTTGTCATCAACAGGGGCCAGGAGATCGATGCGTCCAACAACGGCAACAAAATGAGATTCATGAACAACTCGCAACTGGAGGAGAACATCAACGTTGAGCCCAAGAAACTCTTGTGCAGCGGCGTGGTTCGAGTTGGCCTGTTCGCGAAGCGCTTTGTCAAAGCAGGCGAGGAACTGCTGTATAACTATAATTACCCGGAATCGGTGGTGAAGAATTTTTGGGAACCAGGCGAGCGACCGTCTTCTGGGCGGAGATTGATTCCAACGGGCTCCGAACGCATTGCGCGAACCACCGGGGCGAACAAGCTGGCAGATGAGAACGTCAACGAGATGCGTGAGGAGAGCAGCCAGTCTCCCTTGCCTCGTCACACGAAGCGGAAGAGGGCTTTCGAGGAGAGTCTCCTTGCCAGTCACCGGTTCGACGCTCTCAGCAACAATGACGACGAATCCGAGAATTCCACACTCGACATCCAGACAGCGCCTGAGGTTGATGATAGTGAAGATCCAGATTATGAGAGTAACAGCCTCGCATATGATGAAGGCGACATGGAGGACGACGCGGACCAGGAATCAGATCTCGAGGCCGTGGAGACCCAGCCGAGGCAGACAAGGCGTTCATCCAATCGTCGTCCACTGCCAGGTGGTGAAGGCTTGGGGCGCCATATTTCTACGAGCAAAAGCATGGGTGGAAGTAGATCGCGCGGGCGTAGTGCGCAGCGCATTGGCAGAAACCAGAGCCGAAGTCACAGCGGGACGAGTTCCAGCGCAACAATGAACAGCCGGCGGAGACGCAAGATTGGGCCTCACGACAAGCGGCTCGGAGGGCAGGCCCAACAACAGGCATGGCGCACCAGAAGACTGAGAGAGTCTCTGGGGTTGTCCATGTCACCTAGTACGGGTTCCGCATGATCGCGAACGGTGATGGCCTTCAGCTTCCACGATCTCTTTCTGACGTGCATTGCATGGTGGAGTTTGGAGTTGGCCAGGGGAACCAGGGGAACTGGGGGTGCCATTTGACGAATGACGAGAGAAGTTAGGGTGGTGCGCAGATTTCGCGCAGCTCCCTTGATCATCACATGCCGAACCCTGCCCTGCTGTGGGAGAAGATATGGTTCTGTGATGCGGAGCATGGGGCTGTGCATACCTGGCCTTGTCAAACAAAGCTACTTGGATTATTGCTGCTCTATTGATTCGTTCCGATAATATGGAGCTGGGATCTTTCCCCGGTGGTGGTAGCCAGGCACTTGCTTTCATTCTTTTGTGGCAATAAATGTACAGCGATGACGTGAGCGGCTTGTTGCTTTGGCGACGCGATCAAAGGTTCAGCCCACTGCGGCACCTTGGACCTTGGGCCTTGGGCCCCAACCGCCCACCACTCATTCGCGCCTAAGCCTCTCCGTCGTGCCTCTAGAGCCAAAAAAGAGCCCCTGTAGCTGCAGCTGATATGTGTGGTCTGTAGATCCCAAATCTCAACGAGGTCGATCGATGTACCTGCGCTGCTCGTGGACTTTTCCGTGTCCATACCGAGTGTGCCTTTGGAACTTTGATTCCGGAGGACTGGAGAGAGAAAGGATGGAAGGACGAGAGACGCCGACGGTTTGCAGGTGGAGCGGAGTGGCCGGTCCGATGTCATAGATGCGGTACTAGTAGTCTTTGACAGTTTTGCCAGAGTGGCTTGCAGCCGGCTGGGTCAATTGAACATGGCATGATGGGCCCAACAGTTGTGTGGATTCCGAGCCGGGAGCAGGGAGCAGCGAGTGGACTGGGGGAGAAGAGAAACAGATCGGAGGCTGGGATGCGGACGCTGGCAAGGGGCGTAGTAGTGGTGGTAGTAAGCTGCTAGTTATCATCATACTACTCTGTACCCTCTGGAACCGCATCCATCCGGGACGTCATCGCAACACCGTCACCATTCATCTCATTCCATTCTTTAGTCCCCTGACCTCTACCCGGACACCTTCTTCAAAACTTCCCTAAGATTGCATCTTCTGAGAATTGTGAAAGTCCCTCTACAATCCTCCAACATCGCATCTACCGTTCGTTAACACCATCACTTTGCGCACGCTGTCGTATCGCATCTACCCTTGCGCTGTGCCAACTTCAATCCGCCTGATTACAAGCCCCTCCTCTGACCTCCCTCCGCTTACCACCACCACCACCACCTCTCAGGATGCATCGCACATATTCGATGCGCCAGTCGCGCGCCCCTACAGCTTCTCAGATTGAAAATCCGCCTCCGCCACCTTCGTCCACTAAGAGCGGCCGTCTGTTCGGTCGATCTCCTTTCGGTAGGATTGACGGCTGCCTGTTACACAAACTGCGCTGACCGTGAGCCTAGGACATGCGTTGAGGAAGTCGACTGCCGGAGCCTTCGGGCCAGAGCTCTCAAAGAAGCTTTCACAGCTAGTGAAGATGGAGAAGAATGTTATGCGCAGCATGGAGGTAGTGGCACGAGAAAGAATGGAAGTGGCCGTAAGTGGTCTCGTCCTGGCAGACATCTCAACTTTGACCCCACAACCTTGGCTAACTGTTGGATATAGCAACAAATCTCCCTGTGGGGTGAAAGCTGCGACGAGGATGTCAGCGACGTGACTGACAAACTCGGAGTACTCATCTACGAGATTGGTGAATTGGAAGATCAATTTGTCGACCGATATGACCAATATCGAGTGACGATCAAGTCTATCCGTAACATCGAAGCCTCTGTTCAGCCGTCTCGTGATCGCAAACAGAAGATTACCGATCAGATTGCCCAGCTCAAATACAAGGAGCCTAACAGCCCTCGGATTGTGGTCCTTGAGCAGGAACTGGTTCGTGCCGAGGCCGAGTCCCTAGTGGCTGAGGCCCAGTTATCCAACATCACTCGGGAGAAACTCAAGGCTGCGTTCAATTACCAATTCGACGCCGTGCGCGAACACTGCGAGAAAGTGGCCATCATTGCTGGATATGGCAAGCATCTGCTTGAACTGGTTGATGATACCCCCGTCACTCCTGGCGAGACCCGACAAGCCTATGATGGATATGAAGCTTCCAAGGCCATTATCCAAGACTGCGAAGACGCCCTCACCAATTGGGTGTCGTCCAAGGCGCAAGTCCATTCTAGCCTGTCCACCCGCGCGCGCACCCTGAGCCAGAGACGAAAGGCCAACGCTGCCAAGCGAGAGGGCGTCGACCTGAGTGGCCAAGACCAGCCGCTGAAGAGCGACCGAGACAGTTGGGTCCCTGCGGACCAACATGGCGAATATGAACAAGAGGATGAAGAGGAGGAAGAAGAAGAGGATGACGTTCCTGCTGAAACAAACGGTGAGTCCCACAGAACGGACCTGTGATACCCCGGGGTGGTCGTCAGTTCTTGAAGGGAAAAGGCTAATGGTGCGATACAGGACAACATGCGGTGCCAGCTTAGACGAGCGATCAGAAGACAGTAGAACGGGAGTTGTCGAGATGTGAGCGGTGCTCCTGGACGTTGCTATCCAGACAAATACCCCCAACGGACATTGGATGGCGCTTAACGGGAATGTACTCTTATGCATGGAGTCTGATCAACGGTCGAAACGGCACGAATTGCATCGATCGGGGTGCCCAGACGCGGAGTGATTGAGAATTTCTTAAGAACGGGATCAAGGGCAGCTTTTTTGTTGTTGTGGCTTCGGCCGTGCGCCGTATTTTGCGTATCGAGTTCACGTAATGCACCTCGTCGACTTTGTTGACCGGTCAAGAACAAGAGCAAGAATAATACTGTAAGAGAACATTGTGGAAAGAAAAGAGTTGTTTCCTTAGAGACGGACAAAGGTCAACAGGCCATAATTAGACAAACGGAAGCAGAGTTGATGGCGCAATGGCTACGTCTCGGCCTTCGTAAGCTCTTATGACAATACGTATGTGTTGACGTGTACTCGGTACATTGAATATTGAAAGCGGATGACCGTCTACCAGTCTCCTCGCACGGTACTACCTAAGCAAGCCCATCGCTTCACGTATACAATGTGTCTTGAAGCGGCGCTATGTGCTCTAGGACAGAGTCTATTAATAGACATAGCCATCGTCGAGCATCAGAGAGGCACTGCGGACTGCGGATTACTACACGGAAATCTTGCCCACCAGCATCTTCGGAGTACTATGCGGATACTTGGTTGTAAAAACGAATATCATTATCAGCTTCTGTGTGAAGAGATCAAATAATAGCGATTGATCCTTGCTCTCCTGCCCTTGCCTGTCGAGACTGTCGTGTCAAAAACATATCTATCCGTACCTTGGTCCATCGTCAACCAGAATGGATCGATCACCGGGATGAGGCTATGTTTGGGGCCTGAACAGCGCATTCACGATTTCGATTTCTACTGTACTCTACTACGCACCTAAGTAACGCGGCCACGCCAGTCCTTACCATCAGGTCCACCAGTGAACCGACCCCATTGATCAGGCCCCCAAGCCCCGATCGCTGCTATAGCTAGCGGTGTGCCGCAGGCCGGTAGACTGCGAATATGTGAGGGCTGAGCCTCTTGCGGATGGAGATAGGTAATAGTATTCGTATACACAGCCTGAGCCCTGCGCCACCGCTCCTGACCACAACTCCCTCGATGCTGATGCTGGGCTGACTTCTCAACCCATATAGTAATAAAGCAGCCGCACTCCCAGCAGCTTCTTGCTTACGGCTTACCTCTCTACCCTCGCTCTTTTCTCTGAATCCAGCAACCCGCCCCAGCCCCAGACCATCTTGGGCAAAGCAGATCAGCTCCACCACCATCTCTAACCCACTAGACCCTGCGCGCCGCAGCTAAAAGCTGCCCCCAAGTGCTGACTGACAACCCTGGCCTGTCCAGCTCACTCTCACGAGAATCAAATTGAACATATTCTGTCCCCTTCCGCCATGTTATTGCCAGTGTCTTCTTGGTAATACTGTTCGACTCGGCTTCACGGTCTCTTTCTCATCTACTACTCGTACCGTGGTTATCCTTCTCAACGTCATCGGCTCGCGATTGATCCCCGCACTCGCTGTCAAAAGGGTCCCCTATCCGATCGACAAGCACCGCTGAGACTCGGCGGGATCGAACCACAACACCAACTCGTTCTCCCCCCTCTACAGTTATACCAATATGGTCAATGCCGGGCGAATATGCTGTATAGCAGCACCTTTCCTCCTCTCGATCGGCGTCCTAGTATGTGTGGTCCTTCTCTTCGTGGCCGGGGCGTCTAGCGGCGATAAAGGACTCAATGATCTATATTTCCTAAAGGTACAATACAACCATTCCTCCTTCTCTTCATCCAGATGCGCTAACAAGACTCTGTGCGCAGATCGACTTGACAAACCTCACCCTGGGCTCCTCAGCCAACCTCCTCAGCGATATAGATGGAGCTAACACCACAATTCTTGGGGGTGCCCTCCAGGCGGCCAAACAATCCCTGGGCATGAAAGATTACTACACAATATACTTGCGAAGTTACTGCAGCTGGAATGGCAATGACGTTTATGCGAATTGCACCGACCCAAAGGCATACTTCTGGTTCAACCCCATTGAGATCTGGGGCTTGAACAGCACCGGGGTCGCAGTCGACGACTACCTCCCCAAGTCCTTCCGCGACGGTCTGGACACCTATCATGCCGCCAGCAAGGCCGTCTTCATTCTATATGCCGGCGCCCTGGCCGCGTCCTGCGTTACTATCGTCGTGGGCCTCTCTGCCGTGTTCTCACGCTGGGGATCCTTCTTCACTGCTTTCTTTGCCGCTGCCATGGCTCTCTTCGTCATAGGCGGCTCCACCACGGCCACCGCAGTCTACATCGTGCTTAAAACAGCGCTCAACCATACGCTGAAGAAGGACTACGGCGTCAAATCTACTATAGGCACCAAATCCCTGGCAGTCACTTGGATTGGGGCCGCCTTCGCCGTGGCCGCGGGCTTCTTCTGGCTTTTGTCCGTCTGCTGCTGTAGTGGCCGAAGCCCCTACAACCCTGGCAGCAAAGAGGCCAGGCGTACTCGTGCCGAAAAGACCCCGTATACGTACGAGAGAGTCGGGAGTCCGTATCTCGGTCCCAGCGATAACCAAGCCGTTCCGTTGACCCATCTCGGTCCTGGGCGGCATGGCGGTGGTTACGCTCCCCCTCATCCACAAGGTAGTGCTTATGAGCCGTTCAGACCGCAGGGTGTGTAAACGAAAAGAATGTTCATGTGCGCATTGTGCCTTTTTGGAGGTTTAACTCGGCGTTCCTGCTGCTAGCGATTCCCGGATTGAGCGATGGACATAGTGCTTTCGATGGCGGGAAGGAAATCAGCCAGCAGGCTCGATTCTGGCCCGGTTCAGGATGTCAGACCTCCAGATGAATTCCTGAGGCTGTTCGGAAAAGCAAGTATCAGCAGCAGGTTAAAACAGGATGAATTACTAGCGTCGATGGGCTTTGATGTGTCTTGAGACTTTTCAGACTAGCCGAGCTGCGTGTAAGACTGCCAGGTTGAAGCGAGTCCTGCCTATATGTTCACAATATCAGAAAGGCGACGCGAGAGTAAGAGCAGACGCCCGGCTTTCAAAGTTTACGATCTTTAGGATCTGCCTCATTCATTCGGTGACTGGTCTCCAGCCTCCACGAGGCCTATACCCAACCATCCCCTCGTCCTTAGCCACGTCCGCTGCTGTGCGCCCCGTAAGAATACTCGTCTCAAAGTCCCGGCCCAGAACGTGGAATAGCTCAAATCCGCCCAATGCTTCTCCTGTCTGAGGCTGCGCTTCGAGTTCTGTCTCAGAAACATCTTTCCTCGAATTTGAAGCCGAACCGCTCGTACTTTCAGGCCAGAGTTTTGTTCTCCCAGCCATACCAATCGGTACGCGTTCCCAGATGCGTCGTCCATAGGCTGTTTCATTGGTGGGCCGAAAGCCGTTGGCCGCTCGGTCGAGGGACAGGAACCATCTGCGCTGGTGGATGCTGTTGATACTGTTCACGGCGCCAGGGTAGGCGTTGTTAAGGTGGGTGAGCGCCTCCTCGTTGATGAAGTCGGCTTTGGGCTTTACAACGCTCTTGTTACTGTTGTGGTTATGCTTCAGAGCGCGGTTGGGGCCGAGAGTTTCGGCATCAATCTGAATAGAAGCCTTCGTCAACTTTGATGCTTGAGCTCCACCGCTTGACGTTCCCCGAGTGAGTATGGGAGGGGAGGCCGTGCGATGTAGCGACGGGACAGTGCTGTTGGTGCGCGGAGGTCGTTTGGTATGCCTCGTCTCATCATCCCCGGAATCAAGATTTGGATGGTCTGGGGATGACGGCCGGCTTGAGTCGGACGTTTCAACTTGAGCTCGAGCACGTCGTCGTCGGGGTGCGAACGAAGATAAATTCGTCCGCCGACGCTTGAAAGCGGGCGGTTCGGGTTGATTTACTCTGTCGTTTTCAGAATGCAGGCGGAGACTGATGGTATAGTTCTTTGGTAGACGTGTGCCGTGGAGGCGCAGTTTGATCTTGCGGGTTTGAAAAGCGCGATGGAGTTTCAAGGGTTGGGACTCTTCGCCCACCCTAGACAGGTCGACGACGTCCGAGTCTGAATCCTCCGATGTGTCGGTGTCGTTGTTGGCCCTGGCGGTTGTCTTGTATGGCAAGACGGTGTATTCACCTGTGTCCCAGATGAGCATGGTCCCGGTCTCGTGAGACGCTGTTTCAATCAAATGGTTCCACAGGTTGTGAACCCGTGTCTCAGTGGCGTTCCGGTTTAGTCTCTTACTGTTGGGGTCTCCAGGCAGACCGTACATAATAGCGAAACTGATTGAGCTTGTGGCATTGCATTGTAGCCGAAGATCGTAGTGGGTCCCTGCAACGGGATGGTCATGTTGGTGTATTACGAAGTGATGGCCTCTGTCATTCAAGTTCCTTCGATACAGCTCAAGCCACTGGTCATGGGGAAGGCGAGCCTGGCCATGGACTTCGGGGCGCCTCGCCGCAAGAAGTTTGGACGAGAAGAAAGAGACATGGTCGTCGATCTGGATTTCGCCTGCTTCGACTGCTGCAGTTGCTGATTTCTTGGTAGCAGCAGAGATAGGCGTACAGCCAGAATTAGATAGTCGTCTGGTGTTTCTATCTTCTCTACGACACCGATTGGTGGGTGGTGGAGAGACGGATCGGTTAAGGGACGCTGGCCTTGATAATTCCCACGATTGATTCTCGGCCTTGACAATTGGGTCGTCGATGTTGTGTCTCTTCATCAACACTACCAACGCGAGCAGGAGGAGGGCATCGGGGATAGGCCAGTCGGTTTGAAGCATGCACTGTGATGACAGACACGAGAGTGAGTAGTAGGCCCCTAGTAGGTAGGTAACCTATACGGAGTACTAGTCGCACGCAAAGGAAAGACGCAGCTAAGTTCAGATTGGAGGAAGAGGGGCTGATGTCACGAATAACTTGTTAGTCAGCCTGCGCCCTGCTTTGTTTTCGTTCCGCAGTCTCGAACTCTTTCTGAAATGCTTACCCAAGGATTGGATAATGCTACACACGGAATCCTGACCACACTCGAGGTGCTCATCAATTCCTGACCAACCTCGTATAATGTCGCTCGAGGTGCTTCTGGAGTCCTCTGTCGTGCTCTAGCGCTCCTTAAGGTCCAAGTATATATCTCTGCTTCTTTCTCCGTGTTCTCAAACTTGCTCCATCCAAAATCCACAACACTCTTGACAACAGTAACAGCTCTACTTGCAGCCTTAGCAGCTATTCACTTCCTCAGCAGCAGCAATACCTCCCGCTCTCATATGAAAGCCTCCAAAGTTCTCCAAATGACAATGTCCAATCTGTCCCACGCAAAAATTGTTCCTCGTCCCTCCAAGACCAGGGGAGCAGCTAATCATGGCTGGCTCGACACCAAACACACCTTCTCCTTCGGTGGCTGGTATGATCCGGAATACTCACAATTTGGATCCCTCCGAGTATTAAACGAAGATCGCGTCATGCCAGGCGAAGGGTTCCCAACCCACTTCCACAACAATGCCGAAATCTTTTCTTACATCCTGTCGGGCGAACTAACTCACCGCGACTCCATGCAAAAGAAGGGGGCAGAAAGCGAGGACAAGAACAAATTTTACCGGCTACACCGCAACGACGTCCAATTCACAACGGGCGGAAAAGGAATCTCTCACAGCGAGTACAACGAACACGAGAGGGACTGGGTTCATTTTCTTCAGATTTGGGTCCTTCCCTGGAAGAGGAACTTGCCCCCCATTTACCACACCAGCACATTTCCCGATCAAGACAAGCGCAAAGACTTTGTCAACATCATTACACCATTAAAGGCAGGTCCCAAAGCTACCTTGGAGGATGAGAAGGCTGCTGTACCAGCCAAGGATGGAACCATCCCAATTCATGCAGATGTTGTATTTAGTGCAGGCATCATTCCTCCGGGTAGTGCATTTCAATACCAGGTGGGCGCCGGCGATGCTGTGACATCCAGGTCAGATCGGAAGGTGTACATCCACCTACCGGAAACCAAGGGTGGAAAGGCCAAGATTCGGTTGGACGGACGAGAAGATGCCGTCTTAGAGGAGGGTGACGGCGCATATGTGAGTCATGTCAACGCTAACGACATGCTCAAGGTTGAAAGCGTGGGAGAGGATGAGGCCGAGGTGGTGGTCATTGACTCGGAGTGATTGATTGTTTGTTCCGTTTACACTTATTTTCTGCCTCAGGATCTAGGAGAAGTGGCTGGACAGCGAAGCGATGGAGTTTGTATACCTAGGTAGACAGCATATGTATATAAGCGCACACTGTAGATATCCGGATGGATGGAATCAATGTTCAAGGACCAACAAACAACATGCTTTCTTGATGTTCAATTCTATCTTTCCATCATAGGTACGTCAATGCTGCGTCCCGATTCGTCATCTGGCGTGTGTTGCTTGAGTCACATCTGTTGACCGCCATGAGGCTTAGGAGGCCTGACTGGGAGCTGGTTGGGCAGTGGAGGGAGCACCAAGTCACTAATGCACTACTGCCCCGTACTATCATCTAATGTTAGGTCCCTTGTCACAATTCTCGCCCTCTCATGTACACTCACTGTTCTAGCCTCTCCGACCAGTTGCTATATTGGTCGTGCAGGGTCCATTGAAATATTCGAGGAACGACATACCTCCTCTTCAATAGTACCTGATCGTTCATGAGCAACCTCCAGCCTCTCACCTATTACTCCAACACACTCATAGCAACTACTATCCTCGCCACCGGCAACAGGCAGTTCCACCGGGACCACTCAGCTCCACCGACATCCTACACCGTCCTAGCGTCAAAGGTCCGCCACTTTGATAAAAGATGTATCCTGAGTTTTGACCTCTCTCCTTCTTCCAACGTCGTTTGTTCTTCTGCGTCCGGGGTTGATGGCAGGGTGTTCTGAGCATATTTTATTATCCGGGTGAAAAGATGGAGTCATACACTGCCACCCACCATACGACCACTTCCGTGGCGATATCAATAGCATGTTCGGTGATTGTCGCAGCCTTTTCGATACCTGCTCTGTCGCAGTACATCTCGCGGCTTCGGGCAGGGAAGGGCCAGTACCAGAGCATATCGGACCACTATGAGGACGAAGATGGCGCGGCCACCGCAGAGTCTGAAGAGGCATATTCCGATTTTGTTCCACGTCTGTTGCTAATTCTAATTTCTACTGTCGCTTCACTTGACGCTTTGGCTACTGCTGTCTTGACCACCACTCGCCCTCGTCTGTTGCTCACATTCGAACAGTGGCTTCAGTTTGCGACTTGGGTAAGTATTGCTATTCCTAACCTCTTTTCCTTTGCTGACAGTGTCCAGTTGCTCGTGCTATTCCAAGCAATCGCCATCTTCGTCACGCCATCTTCCGTGCAGCGCTACAACCTAGGGATTCTGTCGGGTGCATCGGCCTTGTTCATCGTGGTGGCGGTGGCCGTGGAGAACATATCGCTGTGGCAGTCGGGACTCAATCCTCTGCCACGAAATGCCCATCTAACCCTCTCAATCGTCCAACTCACTTGTGGTTTTCTACTCGTCTTTGTTAGCCTCTCAATTCCCCGTCGGCCTGATGTCTATTGGAATGGAAGACCCGTCGATCGGGAGAATACTGTTTCCGTCCTCGGGAAATTTACTTTTTCGTGGCCTACCCCGATCCTCGCCTTTGCGGCCAAGAACAAAGGTCTTGACTACGACGACCTGCCTGAGATAAGCCATGAAGTGCGCTCCCGAGGGTTGAGACAGCGTTTTCAGACCGTGGGAAGAAAGGACAAGCTATGGAAAGCCCTATTCTGGTCCCACAAATGGGGCTTTATCCAACAGTGGACTTTTCAAGCTCTCTGCTCCGTCATCAACTTCCTCCCGCAAGTTGCTCTGTACTTGATCTTGCTCACGCTGGAAGCTCGGGACCAAGGAGAAACCGTAACTCTCAGATCGTGGCTACTGGTCATCGGTCTCGGCGCATCTATCACGTTATCATCATGGCTCGAGGCTTGGATGTTCTTTGTGATCTTCATGAAAGTCGGCATCCCCATCTATGAACAGTTGTCGGCGGTTGTCTTTAGCAAGGCAATCAAACGAAAAGACGTCAAAGGTACGGGCAAAAAGGACGACGAGGCGGTTGTCGACGGGGCGGCCGTGGTGAACGAAAATATCGCTCAAAAGGCGGACGACCAGATGCCTCTAGGTGATGAGGACGAGGATTTCCAAAAGTCCAGACAGAGCACGATCAACTTGATCGGCGTCGATGCGAAGAGAATCGCAGATTTTGCCACCTTCAACTACATCTTCCTAGGTTCTGTGGTGAAACTGGCCTTCGCCTTTGGATTTCTATTGAAGTTAATTGGTCCGATTCCGCTTCTTGCAGGACTGGCCGCTCCAGTTCTGATTATGCCAATCAATATCATCGCTGCTCGTCGTTATGCAACTGCCCAGGATGACCTCATGAAGCACCGAGATCAGAAGATGGCGGTAGTGACAGAAGCGCTTCAAGGAATTCGGCAAATCAAGTTTACTGCTCTTGAAAGAAACTGGTACGAAAAGATACTCGAAAGCAGAAGAAGAGAGTTGAAGACGCAGTGGGAGGTGTTCATTTACGACACTACCCTGATCAGCATCTGGATTTTTGGACCTGTGATGCTCTCGGCTATCTCGCTGACAACTTACGCTTTGATCAACAAGGAGTTAACGGCGTCCGTCGCCTTTACAACGATTTCAATCTACGAGGCAATCGAGATGACTCTGGCGATCATTCCGGAGATGTTGACGGACCTTCTAGACGCCATTGTGTCCGCGAAACGAGTCCAAGACTATCTTGATGCACCTGAACGTACAGAGAGCACCAAACCTGGCGAAACAGTCGCATTTAGGAATGCTACAATTGCGTGGCCCTCCGACGACCCGGAGCACGAAGCGGACCAATTCACTCTACGTGATCTGAACCTTGAGTTTCCAAAAAATGAATTGAGTGTTATATCTGGCCGAACGGGATCTGGCAAGAGTTTGCTCCTTTCCTCCATTATCGGTGAGGCCGACGTCCTCCACGGTGAAATCTTGGTCCCAAAGGCACCAGCCGCATCTGAACGGCACGATGCTTTTGCAAACAAGAGTAACTGGATCATCCCATCTTCAATTGCCTACGTGGCTCAGATTCCCTGGATCGAAAATGCCACCATTCGAGACAATATTTTGTTTGGTCTGCCACTCGATGTTGATCGATATCGGAAAGTTATGCGTGTATGTGCTCTCACGAAAGATATGGAGATGCTCCAAGACGGCGAGCTCACCGATATTGGCGCCAATGGCATCAATCTGAGCGGTGGCCAAAAATGGCGGGTGTCGTTTGCACGGGCATTATATTCCAGAGCTGGAATCTTGATCCTTGACGATATATTCTCCGCAGTCGACGCCCATGTTGGGCGACACCTATTCGAGGAGGCATTAACAGGAGACCTCGGGCAAGGCCGGACGAGGATTCTGGTCACCCATCATGTCGCTCTGTGTCTTCCGAAAACAAGCTATAGCGTTCTGTTGTCGAACGGCCGTGTTGAAGAAGCGGGCAAAACCGAAGAATTGAGCCACACTGGGAAGTTAGAATCTATACTTGCGCAAGACGTGGTAGAACAAGAGAAAGAGGACGACGAAGCCGAGAGAGACCAAGCCCTGGCCATCGACGATGGCGGAGGCCTCCAAAGACTGCTCAGCAGTCAGTCACAACGGTCGCGGAGGAAGTCAGTCCTCAGCGACGCCAGTGACGAAATCACACGCCGGCCATCTCGAGTTGGATTCAATGATTCCGAGCAGCTCAATGCTCCCAAAAAGTTTTCCGAAGAAGAAAAGCGAGAGACGGGCGCCATCAGATACCAGATCTATGCAGCTTATATCCGGGCGTGTGGCGGCTTCACCTACTGGTTCTTCATCTTGGTCATCTTCGGCTCCTGGGTGGCTGTCTATCTGGCCCGCTCATACTGGATCAGCATTTGGACACGGTCATATCGGACGGAATCATTGTTTCACAGTCGACTAATGCAACAATCCATCGGTGCCTGGCGCTACGTTCATTCCCACTTGGAAGCCACAGAGATCGACCCCGATCTGCTTTATTATCTAGGCGTGTATCTCGGAATCTCCCTCTTAGCCTGGGCAGTCGGGACGGTCCGGTACTTTTTTGTCTATCTTGCCTCGATACGGGCTTCAAAGGTGCTCTTTGAGAAGCTCGCGTTCGCGGTCCTTCGTGCGCCGCTGCGGTGGTTGGACACAGTCCCCCTCGGCCGAATACTTAACCGCTTCACCTCGGACTTCAATATGCTCGACTCGCGCATCTCAAATGACCTGGGCTTCATGTTACACAACATGATGCACGTCCTGTCCGTTGTGATCGCTGGTGTCTTCGTCTCCCCTTATATGATTGTTTTCGCCATCGCCCTACTTGTCGTCTCGATGTACTTCGCTATTCGGTACCTGTCAGGGGCTAGAGAAGTGAAGCGACTGGAAAGCAATGCTAAATCACCCGTGTTCGAGCAATTTGGCTCCGTCCTCGTGGGCATTGGCACAATCCGCGCCTTTGACAAGGCCGACGCATACCTGGACAGGATGTTCAAACGCATTGACAAACACTGTCAGGCATACTGGCACCTCTGGCTATTCAACCGCTGGATGGGTTGGCGCTTGAACATGGTAGGCGCCCTGTTTGCAGCAATCACTGCGGCATTGATCGTGAGTATCACTTCCATTGATTCCTCTCTCGCCGGGTTCGCATTGAGCTTTGCTCTCGGGTTGTCAGAAGGCGTCATCTGGGCTCTCCGGCAATACGCGAACGTCGAACTCGACATGAATGCCACAGAGCGAATTGTCGAGTACAGCAACATCACGATCGAGAACCAGGGTGGACTCGACGTCCCTGCAGCCTGGCCCACAGAAGGCAACCTCGACGTTCATGACCTGGTCGTGACCTACGCTCCCGGTTTGCCGCCTGTGCTGAAAGGAGTGACCTTCAGTGTGTCACGCAACCAGCGTGTCGGCGTCGTCGGCCGTACTGGCGCAGGCAAATCGTCACTGACGCTCGCGTTATTCCGCTTTCTCGAAGCCCAGTCGGGCAGCATCGTCATCGACGGCATTGACATTTCGACAATCAAGCTCTTCGACCTGCGTTCACGCCTGGCCATCATCCCGCAAGACCCTGTTTTGTTCTCGGGGACTGTACGCAGCAATCTCGACGCCTTCAACGAGCACTCGGACACGGAGCTGCGGGAGGCCCTGGCGAGAGTCCACTTGATCTCGTCATCAACCACCAACACGTCGTCGGTTGCGCCAAGCGGCAGTGCCACGCCAGTTCCTGGGTCCATGTCCAACAACGAAGTAGAAGGTGGCCATTTGAACCAAAACGAAAACAAGAACATATTCCAGTCCTTGTCATCGAAAATCTCCGAAGGTGGCTTGAATTTATCGCAGGGTCAGCGCCAGCTGCTTTGTCTGGCACGCGCCATCGTGTCGCGCCCGAAAATCATGGTCCTCGACGAAGCCACCAGCGCCGTCGACATGGAGACGGACACGCTCATCCAGCGTAGCATCCGCGAGGAATTCACCGACAGCACACTGCTTGTCATCGCACACCGGCTTAGCACGATTGCGGATTTCGACCTCATCTTAGTCTTGGGCGAGGGCAAGGTTGTCGAGTTCGATACGCCTGCCAATTTGATGCTCAAGCAAGGTGGCGTCTTCAGAGACATGGTCGAGACCTCCGGGGAGAGGGCGGAGCTCGAGAAAATCATCAACCATGGCAGTGCTGAGAGTGTAGCGGCATGAGGTTTGAGACCAGTGCCGCAGTGCCGCCGCGGCTTGCATCGAAATTGTGGCTGCATTTACATTTGTGTTGCATTTTGGACTACGTCCTAGCTACCTAGAAAAATAGGGGTGTTGTGTGTGTTGTGGGTTGCGATCCAGGAGGAAATGCGTAGCATATCTTCAGCGTCGTCATCTGGGGTTCTTTAGGCCCAAGACTCTGTAGTGTCTTGTAGTAGTGTAAGAAGTACTTAGAGAACCCGACTCCTCATGGAAAGAAACACCGGGATGCTTGGACTTCAGAAATCCAATCATGTAGACGATGTACAGTACCTCTCAGTTCATGGTGTTACAGGACTTAATTGGCGCACGGGAAAGCGGAGCGATGTCGAAGATCCGTCATTCCTTTCAACTTTTGTCCTGTCTGCACTGAAGGTAAGCGACTGACCTCCATACCTGTTTCAAGACCTGTTGACGATCTCGATTTCCGGGTTAGAACTTGCTGACAATCGTAGTCGCCGCCGCGCTAGGGTACGAGGGCAGGACAACAAAGGCCATTCAACTCCTGTCGGAATTTGAGACATCTCAGGTGTCCTCTACTCGGCGATTCCCTCCGAGGGCTAGACATTTGTCAGATTCCTTCCGCATGATTGATTCAGGCGCACATCGCCTGAAACAGAAGCTGTAGAGAGTCGGACATTGTCGATTCGTGGTCCTCATTCGATGCAGCGAGGGAACCCATCCGATACCAACGGAGGCTCTGCTTCGTATAGACCTCCGGCTGTCCTATGCCTGGGTTGTACAGTACACTGCAGACAGGCACCTGTCTCGTCCCCAAAGGTGAGTAATGACTGCGGTCCAACGCACTGCAGCTGATTACTGGCTACCACGCCATAGGAGAATGTTCATTGTCATAGCTCAGTCTTGCTGATTACAGCGGCATCTCGTTTGATGTTCTTGTTCGCTGACGACCCGAAAAAGCCTTCCAGCTCCAGGTATTCGGCAGCAAAGACGGTTGTGAGAAGTGCCCAGTCTTGGACTGTGGGGATGTCCAAATGCTCCCCGTCATCGTTCATTGTGTGCCAAACAGATGGGAATCGAGCAGGAATGAGGTGCAGCACGTGAACGCCTCGAGCAATGAATGGAAGATGGTCGTCTTGCATAACATAGCTGCTGAACACGTCGCTCTCCTTCTTGTCCTTATCCGGCAACCAGGTGTGAGAAGGATTGCTTTTGAACAGTCCCAGCTTTCTAAGTCGTCCTTCAGCTTCGGCCATCTTCACATATGACCAGTGTGAACTGTGTTGCCAGGAAGGGATGGGCAAGTCTTCCGACGTGCCCAGCAGGTCAAGTAGCACAAATAGTTCGATTGAATCCAACCTGTTCTTGTAGATGCTCGTTGCTGGGTTGATAGTATGCTCCCATTCTTCCGCGAGCGACCTTGCCCCGTAGATACTGTCGGTGGCCGTCCAACTATGGAAAGCCTCCTCGCCGTCCAAAAATAAGACCTGGATGCCCTTGTACTCGTCAAAGTCCAGCTCAATGTCCCCTTGGGCCTGAACAGTCTCCCATTTCTTGGTCAGCGCTGCATCAATAGCCTTCATGGCATGCATGATCATCGCGCAGGGCGCGGCAGAGTCGGTTGCCCCAATGAATCCATCAGGCTTATATTTCGAATCGTAGTGGGCCACGAGGGTCAGTCGACCAACGTTTCCTGCTTGGATCCATGGCGGATCACGAGTAGCGACCAGATTTACAAACGGTACTTCGGTGTTTCCATGGGTGGGTGTCTTGGACGTCGAGTTCTGGAAAGTCAACGACCATGAGGGTAGGGAGCGGTGGAAGAAGTCGACAAAGTGCTGCCGAACGATCTGGGATCCAGGAGTGCCCGGAACTCGAGGGATCAGTATTGGAGCCAGGAGGGCTCCCGTGTGGATGTCGAAATCGGCAGGCTCGGGCTGAGGAAGCAGGTATAGGAGGGTGTCGTCGGACAGAGGTGTGTATGCGAAGACGTGGAGGGACAGGAATACGAGGCCTGCCACCAGCCCGTTGAAGAGCCAGCGACACATCCTGCGGGCGGCGTCAGAGAAGATATGGTTCTAATTCATGAGGGCGACTGGGACCTGGGACTTGGTCAGATCCGAAGACTGTCAGCCTGGATAGCGACAAAAGCCGTATCTAGCCATCTTGTTGTCGAGTTCCGACGTCGCTCGGCGCAGTTTCCCTGCATCTCGGATCGCGGAGACCGCGTCTCAGCTCTCCGATGCTAGTAACTACGTACTAGTCGTATACCGAGTATTATTTTTCTTCGTGTCGACCAGCGTCACGCTGCATTGACTGCCGACTGCGCGCTCGAGTCTCACCACGCAAATGGGTGGCATTCCGGCAATACTGATTGCTGAAGTGCGCACTGCTTTCCAGTCCTGTGCCAGGCAATATGCCTCTACCAGAAAGACGCAGTTCACTACCCTGCGGCCGCTGTTGAAGCGCCCCCAGCATGCCAGGAGGACCGACAACCTGCCCATCCAAGTTGTCCACAGTCAATTACAAGCTCAAAAGAAGGCACAGAGCCCGCCAACTCTCCCGTCCGGTCCCCAAGCTGGCAAAGAACTGGTACCGGTTGAGAAGGAGGAAAGAGCAATTGACAATGGGCGCAAAGTAGAAGTGCCGTTGAAGGTCATACCAAAGGCTGAGATTGCACCGAACCTGACTCTCTCGCCCAAAGAGCGGCTTCATATCGAGCAGTTGACACGGAGACTGCCTCCTCGCCCAGAACCTAAAGGTACACCAGCTGCGGCGATCATTGCGCAGTTGCACGAACGACGATGCTGACCATTACAGTCTACAAAACGAGGCTTCGAATATACAATGCCGGCAATGGCAGGATCTATATGCTGACCTTCCTTCGATTTACCACAATCATTGCGCTCTGTTTCGTCACTGTCATTGTCGTCCCGGCTCATTGGATGAATGGAAGCTCTCTTTGGCTGGTGACTGGCTGTAAGTCTTTTCGATCTGCCTTCGACTGCCTGCTGACGCTGGGGTTGCAGTATGGCTGGCGGCCTTCATCCCTTTTGCTTTTATGAACTGGACTTTGAGACCAATGGTCACCGAGGTGTTCCTCAGGCTTCCTCCTTCTGTTCAACACTCGCCCAAGCTTGCCATGGACTATGCCAAAAGTTTACCGGCCGATGCCGTGCTAGATCTGAGATTCATGCGGGCATCGACCCTGACAGACCTTGTATCCTTGAAAATTGCCAACACCAGGCCTGTCAAGAGCGGCTTCCGCCCTGTAAGCTTCGAATGGTTCGGTCCTTTAGTCGAGCGTGGCGGCTTTCTGAGACGAAACCCGACTCAGTTCTATGTTCGTCCTGAATCTGCCACAGGCAAGGCTGCGCGAGACGTAACTCCTGGGATCTGGAGCAAGGTGTATCAGCGACTCACGGGAGTGGACAGCAGTGCTGTGTCCAAATGGCGGCGATGAGCTGGACTATTTTTACTTTGTAGTAATTCACTTGGACCTCAATTCGACCTTGAATGCAAGTGGCAGATTCTAACACAAGCCTTGTCGTCAACAAACATCACTCGTGTCCGCCAAGGTCACTCTGTGTTAATTGCCTTCCTGCCAACTACAAATTCGGCGACTCACCTCACCTTGTTACCTCACCTTGTTACCTCACCTTGTTACCTCAGTCATCCTCTCTCGCTGGCACAACCATTCCTTCCTCTCGATCTACCCTTGATATCACCACTAGCCTGCACCAGTACCAGAGATCCACTTTCCAACAATGGCTGAAGCGAGCTCTTCTAAAGGCTTGGGGAACCTGACTGCTCGTGAGCAGGAAGTCATCATCGCCGCCCTGCAGAATCTCAAAGGTGGAGGGGATTTACAGGTAAGTCTAGCTCCAAGCACTTCCGTAATTCGGCTTTCCCATCGGGACCGGCCGACGCCACACACCTTCATACGGCTGAAGTCGCTCTGTCTTCCTCACTAAGATGCCTTCAGGTTGACTATAATGGTCTAGCAGAAACCCTCGGTCTTAAGGATCATAAATCGGCCAACGCAGTCTGGCTGGCCGCAAAGAAGAAACTTCTCGGTAATAGCAAGGCTACTGCTACTGAGGGTCAACCTACTACGCCAAAACCCAAGACTCCTCGGAAGCCAAAGGATCCTAATGCGACACCAAAGCCTCGCAAGAAGACCACGGTCAAGACACCAACTACCGTTGCTGATGATGATGCGGATGAGCACAACGGTGAAGCTGGGGATGATGCTTCTGCTTTGAATGTCTCTGGTGATGGCGGAGACGGTGAATCTGGCGTTAGCAATCAAGGTGAGACTACCAACAGGCTATCTGCTCTCACACCGTGGTCTCTTACTACGAATGTCTGTTGGCTGATTTACTGATCATGCCACCTGCAGAAGCTCCAACCACTCCAAAGGCAACCAGTTCATCTGCTGCTACTTCGACCGGAAAGAAGAGAGGTCGAAAGTCCAAGGCTGAAAAGGAAGCCGAGGCTGCCGCCAATGGTGACAATGCTGGTGGCGATGACGGCGAGGAGAAACCTGTCAAGAGAGCCCGCAAGACACCAGTGAAGAAGACAGCGGCTGCCAATGATGATGGCAATGCGGAAGCGGAGCCAGCAACTCCGACCAAGCCTAAGCGAGCTGCAAAGCCACGCAAGTCATCCACCACGGTAACCCAAGCAAACATCACTTCTCCTGCTGCAGACGAAGTCGTCGACGAGGCCGAGAAAGCCACAAAGGAGACGGCGGAGGCGGAGGCTACCGAGGCCAACGCCCTTACCGGCAAGAAACTGGTGACTTCTGCCGTTGATTCTCAGGACCAGTATGTTCCCTGCCGCACGCAAAGCGTTGATGTTCCCCGGAATCTAGTGCTAATGTTGACATAGGACCCCTGGTACAGCAGCGGCTGCTACAACTGCAGAAGCTGGCATTGCTGAAGATGACGAGTCGCAGACCATTACTGTGGCCTCCTAGACCAGACACTGCTCCTTGGTCCCTTGGCCCTTCCGACCAAGCAGCACAGCACATGGCAGCGCAATTGTCTTTGAGGATGGGGAATGTGTCTCGCAAAGCGGGGGAAAGGTTGACCGTACACTCTGAGTACTCGGTCGCAAATACGGATCGAATCGAGCTGTGGTTCAGACATCGACATTGGGTGGGAATAGGACAAGAAGGTTGAATGCAGAAGAGAATGGTGTGCATCAAATTGTGCCGTTGATATCCCAAAGCTAGTGACTCTCACTACTAGTTAGTAGTCAGTGGGCTTGACCCTGCCGACTTGGGCCGACCGTGCTGAATCCATACATTAAATGAGCCATGGTGGGATTTCGGAATCCGTCCTGGCAGAACAGATCACGATGAAAGAGACATAGCATATCTCGTCTCACACTCGTCTCACACTTGGTCCTCTCCTCCCCGTCCGGCCAGCGCATGCCTAAGGCCTTCATAGTATTGCCTCTGTGCTTCATAGTATTGCCTCTGTGACACACACTGCCAAACCATCAACCATCAACCATCCACCATCCCATCTATTCAACCTGGCCCTCCTGTCCTCATACTTACAAGTTACAGCTGTTCTTCCCTTCCACTTGAGGTCTCTGTCTGCACGCTCTCTCTTCTGCACACGCTCTTTTTCTTCTCTTCTGTTCACCGACACTATTTTACAATCCAGTCGGGTCAATCAGGTAGATCTGGGGATGAAGATTCGAGCAGAGCAATCGAGCAATCGAGCAATGGAGAAGAGAGAAGAGAGGAGAGTCGACGTGATTTACCGCCGTAACATCCCATCTAGATCTACGCCTCACACCTCACACCTCCCGAAGACCTCTTCACTGCAAATATGACACTGAACGATCAGTTCGTCCAGGTGCTGGGACTGGGACTGGCGCTGGCAATGGTGCCTTGTAGTGTACGGGGACGTGAGACCAGAGCAGACCAGACCAGATCAGACCAATCCAAGGTGCAGACCAGTCCAAGGTGCAGTCCAGTCCAAGGAGAAGTCTGTACACATTACATGTATGAAGGGGGTCTAGTCCAGTCCAGTCCAACGTGCAGTATATACACATGAAGGAGACTGCAGGTCAATTGAGGGAAAGAAAATGGCTCCAGACAAAACATCCAGATATCCGTAATTACAAGGTGAGTACTCCATACTGCTCCAAAGTACTCCATACTGCTTCATTAAGACCATACTCGACCGCACACATGCAAAGATTTACAAGCATTGGCTCCATACACATACTATCGACTCGGCGCCATGTTCATAGTAATTACTCCGTACAAAAACACAAATCCCAAAGAAATCCGCAGAGCTCACCGTCGTCAAGAACGATCAAGAGCCCAGGCAGGAAAGGGCTGAGTGGCTCTAGCATACTCGTACCCGAACACCAAACAGCATCTCATGAACCGTGACTCTGGCGCCAGTGTTTTCAGTTCCCATCCAGCAGCAAAAATCCACACAGAGCTTCTTCGCCATGTCCACCCAATCCGGCATAATAACAACGCTCAACTTGAGGCGAACGGCCATTCACAACGCTTCAATATACTTGACCAAAGTGTCAATGCTGCGCTCAGTGACCTCAGCGCTCTTCTCTTCGTTGAGAATCCACGCCACGTCACTGAGGATGCCGAGAGGTACATTCTGGTCCTTTGATCGTTGCTCGCCTGCAGAACCGTCTCCACCACCACTGCGTTCGTCGCCCGTGTCGGCCTTGAGTCTTTTGGCCATGAGGCTCGTATACTCCCACTCGCGAGCGGCCTCTTCGGCGCGGTCGACGACGCCGGCTGGAATGCCACACATGCTGGCGCAGTGCATGCCGAAACTACCCTCGGCGACGCCTGGCTCTAGCTTGTACAGGAACGTGACTCGCCGCTGTTCGTCATCCACCAGAATTTTCATCCGCTGCGCCTGGATCTCTGGGTGACCCCGAAACTCGGCAGAGAGCGAGTGGTAATGTGTGGCAAAGAAGCCGAGACAGCCCACGTGCGACGCAAGATGCTGAAGCACCGCCTGAGCAACCGCGACGCCGTCATGGGACGATGTGCCGCGACCCAATTCATCGAGAATGACCAAACTGCGTGGTGTCGCCTCCGACAAAATCTTCTTGGTCTCGGCCAGTTCGACGAAGAAGGTCGACTGTGCCGCGAAGATGTGGTCCTGTGCCCCCAGGCGCGACATGATCCGATCAAAGGGCGTCAGGCGGGCAGATCGGCAAGGCAGATGGCATCCGATTTGCGCCATGATCACGGCGATACAGCTCATTCGTAGAACGGTTGACTTGCCCGCTGCGTTGGCCCCCGTGAGCAGGCTGAGGTTGGCGCTCGCGCCTCCCAGGACGACGTCGTTGGGAATGAAATCATCCACTTTGGTCAGGAGGCATGGGTGACGGAGCTCAACAAGCTCGAGCGTTGATCGGCCACCAGTCAGGTCGTCAACAAATTCCGGACGGCAACTAGGGTAGCCGAGACTGCTGCTCGCCTTGGCCAGGGAGATCAGGCAGTCGAGCTGCGCGATGATCCGGATGGAAGCGAGCCAGATCTCGTAGTTTTCGTCGAACCGGGCAAAGAAGCGGCTCGCGACTTCTTTGGCGATCTGAGAGTGCGTTTCTTGTGCCTCCTGGAGTCTGCGGACCAGCGATCTCAATTCCGGGAAGTAGTACCTTTTGACTTGCTTGGTGGCAGACATCTGGTCCCAGCTCTTGGGAATGCCCTTGACCTTCACGGGGACTTCTAGCTGCATGATTTCCTTCCCGTTGTCACGGTAGCAGATGCCACTGGATCCCAACTCCTTGCGCCACTTGCGGAGAAGTAAGCTAAACTCACCCTGGATGGCTTCGATCGAGTCTTGAGAGTTGTCAAAGTCGTCTTCGATGCCCCGTTCGGGGACTAGAACGCCCGTTTCTTTTGCCTTGTTGCGGTCAAAGGCGTCGCCCCAGTATTTTAGATGTCGTTGAAGGTCCGGCATGGCGGCGATGAGTTGACCGATGACACCCTCACTGTCTGGTGCTTTGCCCGCCCCATCACCGAGAAGGGACATGGTGTGGTCAATCTGTTCGAAGCCCTCGAGCACCTTCACGAAATCCTGGACCTTGCATGTGCCAGCGTGCACGCGCGATATCAGTCGTTCGAGATCCGGCAACTTGGTCATTTGCGACGTGAACCGATCCCGAACCTTTGTGTCAGCGTTGAGAGAGTCGACAGCATCAAGACGAGCATTGATTTTCTTGGTATCCATCAAGGGATGACAGACCCATTGCTTGAACATGCGCTTGCCGAAAGGCGTGATGCATCGATTGAGGAGTTGGAAAAGAGTGCCCTCGATTCCTCCATCGTACGAGTTCGCAAAAACTTCCAGATTGATCAAGGTTTGACCGTCCAGTACAAGGCTGGTGGCCTTTCTGATTGGGTCGTACCACGTAAAGTTGCCTAGAGTGACCAAGTCTCGTTCGATGTTGAGCGTCCTCAGGTATTGAATCAGAGCTCCGAGAGCAGACATGAGGAGATCTTTGTCTCTGGCTTGTTGAAGGACCTCTGGCCAGTCCATGGGGAAGTAATCACTCGCGTCAATCTCCTTTGCGGTGATGTGGCCTTCCCAGAACTCTTTACCCGGCTTCAAGTAGTTCCAGATGGTCGTCGGGCCGGTGTTGTTCTTAAGGATTCGCAATGTTTTCATGGATACTCCGCCCTTCTCCAGAAGAATCTCCTGTGGTCGCGTCTGTGCGATGAAGGTCTCGAATTTCGTCAAGTCGACATCGTCGACGAACTGTGAAATGTGGAATTGCCCGGTGGCTGTGTCGACAAACGCAACACCGAATGCCGGCAGATCGTCGATTTCGGACTCCTTGATAGCGACGCAGTACGTGGACATGTCATCCTGGAGCATTGTCCCATCGACAAGAGTGCCCGCGGTGAGAACACATGCCAGCTCTCTCCTGATCACCTTGTCCTCTTTACCCTTCTTGGCGCCGGCCCCGGAGGACTGCTCATCCCGCTCACGCATGTTCTTACCCAAGGCCGTCTCCTGCTGATCGACACGGGCAACCTTGAAGCCCTTTGCGACAAATTGATTTGCCCACAATGCCAGGCTTGACTCTGGGACGCCCACCATCCGCATGTTGACACGGTCAGTCAATTTCAGATCAAACAACTGATGACCAATGGTGGCGTCATTCTCGTAGAGCTCGTAGAACTTGCCCTTTTTGAAGAACACAATCGTGTCCCAGAACTTCTGTTTGATCTCCCAGTATTGCTTCTCAAACGGAGAGAACTTGGCCCACGCCATTGGGGGTATGTATAGTGTTCGAGGATCATAATCTGGATGGCCTGGAGGGTTCCGATCAAGGTCTCTGATATCTTCGAGCCATGCGTGTCGTTGCTCCGGCTCTGTCATGTGTGCCTTTAGCTTCTTTCCTCCCTCGCCGCCGGGCTTTTTCGAGGGGAGATTAGAGGATCGGGGTTGCAGGGGCTGAGGGTTCGCAGGATCATATGTCCACTGTTGAGCCGTTGAGCCCTCAGGCAGAGCCATGTCCATGTCAATGTCGGCATTGATGGTGGAAGGAGTGACGTGAGAGGAAGCCTTGCGAGAAACAGGCTTAGACGGGCGTTTGCGCTTCGCAGCTCGTGGTACATCATCTTCTGAGTCGTCGGCAACAATGAAGTCATCCAAGTCTGTAAAGTTAGCTAGACACATTCTACTATGTACAAGGGAGTACCTACCATCGTCGTCTTGTTCTGCCTGGTTCTCCTGCTCGTAAAGATCCTCATCGGCACTATCCGAAAGTCGTCTTCGCTTTGTGGGCCTTGAGCGGACTGCAGGCGTAGGTTTGAAGACATCGTCGTCGTCGGTACCTTCGCTGTCTGACTCGATGTAGTTGATGGTCTTCTTCTTCGCCTAAGCCAATCTGTCAGCAATCTAGTGGAAACCGTTCGAATTGGGTATTACCCGTCGGGACGGCGTTCCACGGGCACTCAGCTCTTCTACCCCATTAGTCTGCCCCTCGTCAGTTGAGACTGGCGATGGGAGACCTTTGGAAGCAGGCGAACTTGCCTTGCACTGGTCGTCCTCGTTCTCTGGGTCGAGGGCATCGCTGCTGGGAGCGGGAGTCAAGGAAGAGCCGGAGGTCGTCCCAGCGGCCTTTGTTCGAGCTCTTGCTGGAGCGGGCGCCGATATTGTTGGTTTTGCAGGCAGCGGAGCAGGAGAGCCAGTAGATGGCGTTCTCTGAAAGAATCCAAGGAGGGTTCTCTGGCCGCCCGAGGAAGAGGTCTTCTTCAACGTAGGTGTAGAGGCAACGGGAGTAGAGGTCTTTTTCGGCATGGCGATGAAATGCAAGCCCTGCAGTGGCAAGGCTGACAGTGATCTCTCGTTCCGTCGCGTGTACGGAGAGAGGAGAGAGCAAAGAGCAGAGAAAATGAGTTGTGCAGAGAACGGAGGAAGGAAGGCATCTAACAATGAACCCAAGTCCCAGTGATAAGTGATGGCACGGAGTACGCTCGACTCGCGTGGGGAGACTAGCGCGTCGGGACGCGTAGAGTACTCCGTAGTACTAACCACCTCCGGAGCTGTCTGACCCCGTTCCTGTCAAGCCTTGTCCCTTCACCCTTGAATGGACTGTCCCACAAACCTTTTCGCGTGTGAACTTGATATCGATTCTATTTCATGGAGTGTAGTACAGTAGCCGTACAAAGTACTCCTACATAGCATGGTAACAGACTACAATGTTGATACAATCAGACCCCAGACCCCAGACCTCAGACCTGTCATGTCGCCGTCTGCTCGGCGGCTTCGCTGGTTTGTTCTGCGGCTCGAGCTTCTTTCAGCGCCTCCCAGGCTTGACAAGTCAAACCTGAGGCTTCGTAATCTTCGTCGGGGATAATGTCGACGATCTTCAGCCGCCATTTCCCCACACGTAGGACGAGGACTTTTTCGTCGAGGATGAACTTCGAGAGTTCTTCCCACGCCGCCGTCTTAGCAGGTGTGAAGCTGAGCGCGTCATCCATCCCACCCCTCGCATCAGCATTGGCTCCGATATACGCTCCTCCAGCATTGATGAGTCGTTGTCCTTCAGTTCGAGATCCCACCAGCCCAACCGCCCAGAGAACATGGCTGAGAGGCTTCCCAATCACCAGGCTCCTGGGCAACTTGACGTGGACCGCGGCATTGTCCTCCCGGCGCAGCGGCTGCGCGTATTTGTTCAAGGACGGGTTGATGAAACTCGGCTGCCCCGGATGGCCAAGCTGAGCTGATCTTGCTTCGGCCATACTTGCGGCAACATCACCCAGGGTGAGCTTTTTGTTGAACAACTGTCGGTGTTCGGCTTCGGCATTGGCAGCAGCCTCATGCCCATAGATGAGTTCGACAAACTCTTTGGCCAGCTTATGCTGGGCGACACGCTTAGACTGGTCCTTTTCGTGTTCCTGTACCAGTGCGCGGATCTCGGCCAAAGGCAAAAATGTGAATAACTTCAAGTACTTTTCGACGTCGGTGTCGGCGGTGCGCAGGAAGAACTGCCCAACATGTTAGTCGTCGGCTTGGCCGGAAGCGAGTTCGCTTACCTGATAAAGGTCAAAAATACTGGTCAGCTCTGGATCCAGCCAGACCGCATTTCCAGCACTCTTCCCAAACTTTTCACCAGAAGCCGTAGTTAACAGCGGAACAGTGAAACCCATCGGGTCCGAAGTGACTTTGATTCCATTCTCTTCGTCGACCAGCTGGACCTGCCGCAGCGACTGTTGATACTCGTGAGACTCCTTGGCCATCTGCTTGACCGCTTCGGCCCCAGCAAGGATGTTGCCAAATTGGTCTGCTCCGCCGATCTGTATTTGGACGCCCCGTTGAAACAGGTGCCACCAATCCCACGCCTGGACAAGAGGGTAACTGAATTCGGCGAAAGACATTCCGTCGCCCTTCTCCATTCTGTTCTTGACCCTATGCTCTGCGTCAGTATTTCGTCGTCCCAGGGTGAACGTCAGTGTCAGGGTCAGCCTACGTGTCTCTGCCCAGCATTGGGCCTATGCGAACCTGTCGGCCTAGAACCGATAGAAAATCTCTTGCAGAAGTCTTGGTCCACCAGGCGACGTTGTTGTCCAAAGACCGGTGCCAGGCCCATTCCTTCACGTAGCCCCGTCGACCGGCATAATTCTCAATCGAAGCACCGAGTCTTTTGAGCTGGGCGTGCATCGATGCCATATTCGCTTTTCGAGTGGACGGGGCTTGCAGCTCGCGGCCGGTCAATCGCCCTGTAGGATCGCCGATACTGGCCGTGAAGCCTCCCAACTTGGTCCCGTCAGCGACTGCTGGAGTTGCGCTTGGGGGTTCGGGGACGGGGCTTACCACAAAGTGCGTAGAATAGCCATGGACATAGAACCAGGCCAACACCATGAATGGTATCATATGGCCGACATGCATAGATGGCGCGGTGGGGTCTATACCAGCATACACACCGACCCGACGATGAGTCAGTAAGTGTTCCAGATCCTGCCTCGAGCTGCGAAAGGTTAGAGGTCGACTCTTGAGGATTGTGGTCGCCAACGCCATACCCGACGGTTTGATTGATGTAACCCCTTTCCTCGAGCACCTCCAGCATAGGCTTTATCTTTCCTGCCTCGATATGTTCAGCCCTCGTCCGCCATTCTCTCTCCGCCTCTTGGATCTTTCGAACATGGCCTTTGGAGATCCGTCTTTTCTGAGCCGGGGAAAACAGCGGGGACGAGGCCGGGCGGGCGCGCAGATGCTGGCGACAGCTCTGGCATATGTAAAGAGAACGTTGGGCGGTACGCAAGGGGGACAAGGCCGGCATAGGGACCTGGGTCGCAATCAATGCGCGCGTGCTGGGGGTTCGTGTTGGGAGTTTGAATGGTATGGTTTGGGTTGGTGTTTGGTTTGGCCTGCGCAAAAAAGTTCGAGCGCATGACGGATGTTCGGCGCAGCGAAGCCCGACCGCCGAGCAGCCGGATGAGATATCGATCTACAGTATCCGTACTCCAAACGCAGTATCCGTACGCAGTTACTCACCCGGACCAAGATCGAAATGATTGCGACGTCTGATTACATTGGCGACAATGGCAGCTGCTGTGTCTACACCTGCACGACCAACCCAAGAAGAGGGAAGCTGGGTGACGACGACACAAGGTGTATTACAGTACATGGGCACCCAGATCTTGCCCGTCCCGTTTTAGAGATTAATCGACCATTTGCCCTCCTATGTTTACCCCCGAGCCGATCTCCAGACTCGAGCGTATCCTTGTAATAATGCAGGAGTAGAATCAGACTATATACTGCCCTGCTGCCACCAAGCCTCTTCGAACGACAAGTCTGGAAGACCCACGTTCCAATCCTGACCCAACTCATCGCCAAATAAGAACTGGTCCCAATTCAGATCGGTGTCGCCCGTAGAGAACTGGAAGGTGGCATCATCAACCACATCCCATTCTGGCGCCGACATTTGCGAGAATGTCCGTAGACTTGTTGTGGTTGCGCCGTCGATTGAATCCTCAGTCGAGGCCAGTAGCGGCATCGGCGGTCGAGTCGAACCCAGTTCCTGATCATCAGGGGCATCTGTGCTCTGGTGCAACCACTGCGGTGGATTCATATGGAGATGAATTGCGCCAAAATATGGCAGGTTTATTGTTCTCGTCCTGGACGTGGGAACTCCAGATTTCTCGTCAAGGAATGAGCCTAGTGCTTCAAGGACCTTCGCGCCCTGTTCGCTGATGCTACCGCCCTGCTGCTGTGCTCGGTAACGGAATAAGTCATCGATTTCCTTGAGGAGTACGAGGTCATCCTCTGGATCAGCCGTTGCAGTAGTCGAGGGTAGGGACTGAGGCCAATAGGTCCGACGCAGAAGGATGCCGACCACCAGAATGCAAGCGCTGAACACGCCTTGAAAGTCCTCGCAGGGACAGATGAACACTGCCATCGACGGCTCCGAACGCAGCAGGCTGAAAACCCGGAGCATATTACGACAGCCCTGGAGACAAAGATACCGGTTCGGTTCGTAGGGATCCAGATATGGAACAGTCGGATCGCTGTCGCCCTCAATGTCGAGAATCGCGACAGGAGGCGGGGTCAGCATGATTGGCATATGGAGGAACGACTGGACCTGCCAGAACCACATTTGTGCATGTATATGCTCGTAGGCAACAAATGGATCGGAATACTGTAGATGTGAGTTGACATCCCACCAGCCCGGTGGCATCGCGGCCGCAGCCTCGTCCAGCGCACTCTGGATTCTCATTGTAGTTTGGAGCCTGGCCTCTATCGGCTCAGACCTTGCGTTGCAATCATTGACCTGGCCTGACGCAACGGCTGCAACACGGCGTAGTGCGCGCATCTTGATATCGATGGGTGCTGGGGCCCCGGGGTCCTGGCCGGACGCAGACACCTGGCCTCTCAGCACTGCAAGGGCGAGTCGGTCTGAGAACCTCTTGTCCTCAACGTGCGGTAAGCCCAGCACCATGCTGAGGAGATGGTCGAGTTCGAGGATCGAGCCAACAAAGCGCTGACTGTAGAATAGATTAATCTCCTCCTCACTTGGCCTGGGGGTGTCTGGATCTGCGCCAGATGGGTGCCTCACGTCCGTAAAGCCGGTCTCTTTTGCGGTTTCGACGGCTGTGCGAATAGTCAGCCACGATTTACGTAGCTGGTGCGTTTCGGCGTACATTTTGGCTCGCATCATGAGCAGCAGCAAGATGCTGGGGTCACGTTTACAAGTTGGGTCCGAGGCAGGAGAGAGTACGATGGTATCGATGGCCATGATGATAAGTCCGGCTAAGTTGGCGGGTGAGGTAGACAGATGGAGGTCGAAATCATCCACGCCGGGTCGGAGCTGCTGCAACGACATGGCAATGCAGAGGAGGCCGGTGGCATAGGGGACAGTACTGGCTTGGGAGAGCTTCATTTGCACAAACTCCTGGAGCGAAACTGGCCTACTCCATGTACGTGAAGTCAATCCAGAACTTCTGGATGTGTCTGATGACCCTGGCCATCCTGGTTTCGAGAGTCTTGTCGGCGATGCTGGCTCAAAGAAGGCCTCGTGCAGAGCAAATGCTTGGTCACGCCAGGCCACCCACCAATATGCGGAGATTTCGAGGATCTTGACAAGATTCGGCTCCGAAGAGATGGTGGAGCGGAGTTTGTCGACATCGCTGGAGGTGTCTTGATCCGAGAAGTTTAGTGCTTGGATCTTTTGCGTGAGTATCGACGAAGTAGAGGGAGTCTGCGTGAGCTAGAGAGCGACAGCCAGAGAATCAGTATGACGACCTTATGAATTGGGAGCACAGTAGAGACGCTCGGAATGAGCTAGTGCCCGGCAGGAGACATACCACTTCGTTGTTGAATAGTTGCGACAGAAGTGGGCTCAGTTCTTTCTCTTCAACTAAGTCGATGGCTGGAAGTGCGCTCCCATTTCTGCCTGACCTCTGCAGCTTGGACACTGGGTTCTCCTGTGAGCATTCGCGGGAACAAGCTGGCCCAGATGTATGGGTCTCGTTCGGCGTGTCTGCGGACGGGAACGACTGGCTGTCGCGGGATCCAGGTGTTTCATCCTGTCTCGGAGGGCGCGAGTCGATCGTGGCTGAGTGCGATTGCGATTGCGACTGCCTTTCCCGCGCAAGCCTCTCAACTACCGAAACTATTCTGTCCACGCGAATCCTCACGCGCCGTCGGTCTCGGTTGTCATTGTGAGGATTAACATCAGCGACCTCGCTTCGGCGCTTATAGATGCGTTTCTTGGGCCGCGAAACTCCATTTAAGTCCGAACCCCCGGGGGTTGATTCAACCTCGCCCTGGCCCTCGCACGTACGGTTGTGCTTGAGACATTCTATACACCTCGTGTCGGTGTTCGTACTTCCTGATGAAGTGAGTTCACCGGTCGGTTCACCAGGGTTAGTTGCATTGGACGTTGGGGAGCGTGGATCGGCGGATGGAGGGGACGAGCTTGGATAGTTGCACTTTATCTTGCGGCGACGACCTATGACTTGTAAGTAAGAGCTCGCGGGCATCTTCACCCTATGCACTTGTAACGATTGGCTCGACCGATTGAGTCAAACACACTTCATGAACGATCTCTGGCCTGCGATGTGAAACAGGACAAGTTATACCGGCAGAAAATAGAGAGGAGTTTGAAATTTCCACTATCATGTAGAAGGGCATTGCAGGACCTGTGATGTTACTTACACTCTTGACATGACTTGGTGCCCTTACGCATCGGCCTCAAAGGAGATGGTCCACTGTGTGGCTGCACTCCAGGCATGGTCGACGATTCCATGACTATGCCACAACTGGGTTGGTAAGAAGGGTGGGAGCAGGGAGTGTCAAGAGAAGGGGGTCTAGAGAGACACGGTGAGAGGCACGGTGAGAGATGATAGAAGGAATATTCCCGTCTCACCGCGGCGGATCTGGATCTAGATCTCGAAAGCGAAGAGCCAAATTCGGAATCAAAATGCCTGGACACTTGAAGTTGGAAACATCCTGTCAGTCTGTTTGTCATCAGAGCCTTGCGAGGCCGCTTACCTAAGCGAGATCTCTGTGACACGCCACACCAATAATGGCACCCTGGTGGCACCTGGTGGCACCGACACAGCCAAAACAGAACTGAGCCTGGCAGAATAGGGTCCCGGGCCATAGGCCGGCCGTTACGGTCTGTATTCATCATCGTCATCGTCACCGTCACCGTCACCTCCCGTTTGAGATGTTGCACGAACCCGGCGATTCCTGCTACTTGACCTCCGCCTACTCACACTCCTCTTGCGTCTCTCGTCTCTCCACTTGCCTCTATGTTCTCCTCTTCTTTTGGCTTCCAACTGCTTGACAGTGTCTACATCCACCTCCGGATGCATCCGTCTGACGTGATCGTAAAGGCTTCTCCCTTGAGGAAAGGGTTCCTTGCCTCTCGGACAGCCAGGGACCGGACAGACGATGGGACCGCTGGGCCCAAGAGACATGCCAAAGTCAGTGTCGACATCACTCACATCGGCGCTGGCACTGGCACTGGCACGCCCTCTCCCGGGCGGCCTTTCAACTTCAAGGCCGTTCCGGTGCACGCTATCCAGATGTCTCTGGAGATGATACTGCTTGCGAAAGGGGACTGTGTGCCTGGGACATGATTCATGTGGACAACCTCGCCCGTTCGTGCTGGCGTTGTATTGCACAGTGATGCCTGAGCAATCGTTTCCGGTCACCTGGCAATTCTTGCATGATCGGGTGCCTCCAGGCTGCGGCTGCAGCTCCGCGGGCTGGCACATCGATTTCTGCTGTCGACACACTTTGCACGGCGCCGATGTACGGACTGCCAATATTTCAACCTGATCTGAAGCTTCCGGGGAAGTGGTTGAGCTGTCGCTGTCCAAGGCCAGATGCTCGGTGAACCACGACTGAGTGCCTGCTCTGCCATCACCCTCATGGAATGTTCGGAAAAGCATGTTTTCATCAAAAAGGCGCGCACATCGTTCGCCGGCTCGTTCCACAACAGCTGGATCCCACCCTGTCAAAGCCGCTATACCAACGACGTCGCTCCAGTCTCGCAGTCCCAACCGTCCAGCACGATCGGTCCTTCGGCCGGAAATGGCAGAAGCGCTTGAAATATCACTGTTCACAGATGACGAGCGGCGCCTCTTGCGTGAGGCGGGGCGTGATTTACCCTGTCCTTCGACCTCGGTACTTGTTCTGTCTTCAGGTGTCTGAGAGAAGACTTTGCCCCGTGGTGTCCCATGCGGCTTCGTAGCGTAGGCGTATCTTGCATTTTGTAGGCCGAATAGTAGATGGTCAAGCCGGGACAAGATATGTCTGGCACTTGGGAGGAAGACCTGGCGTGCCGTATCATCGTCTGCAAGAGGCACAGGGCGTCGATCGATTTCGTCGTCCTGACGGTTCCCCTCTCGGGGCGCCTGTGCACTCGTTTTTCTTTCCGACTCATCTGAGTCCGAGGCAGCCCGAGATGAGAACAGTGGGACGCCAGTTTCTTCGTGTTCCTGCTCAGATTCACTCTCTGTCTCTGACTCTTCGGCATCTGATGCAGGATCAACCTCGAGGTCGGCGTCTTTTTTGTCAGCTTCCATATCCCGTTCTTGAAGAACACCGGATTCTTTGTCATCCCATTGCCTCTCGTTCCATCTTTCTCGAGCAAGTTTCGTCGCCGTCGCAATGAGCCATCCCTCCAAGTTCGCGCTCGGACGGGCCTCGTCTTCGGCACGCAATGCCCCGTCGACTTTTACACGGGGAAGCAATTCCTCCCTTGGGACTTGATCTGGCGGCATGGGCCAAGCTGTCCATGATCGGGGAAGCCTGGAATGCTCTCCAGTCCCCTCGTGATCCACTGCAACCTCGCCGTCTGTAGTCGAAGCCACAGATGTCGCTCTCGCCTTGCCCTTTCTGCCTTTCTTAAGCCTCCTTCCCCGGGCAGATTCGTCGGCTTTCCTCTTCAGATGAAATGCATTGAACAAGTGAAGAGTCAAGTTCTGGCTGCGGACTCGGTCCAAGCCCATGGCCACGGTTCTCTCCTCCTCGGTCCAGGATTTCCATGTCGATGCAGGTCCAAAATACCGGTTGGGGCGGGTAAAGTAGCTTTGTGCATCGGCCCCCTGTGCGAACACGTTGTTTGTTAAAGATGGGACGATTGCTGGCGTGGAAGCGAGTGGAAGTAGCTTGCTAACGTGCTGAGGGCCAGGGATACTTGGCCGTGGCGGTGACGATGGAATTAGATGATCGGTTGATGAGATTTTCTCATCTGGCTCTTCGACATAGCTTGAGTCTGAGTCCATGTTGGCGATATATATTGGCCGAGTCCAGGCCCATCCCTGCCAACGTTGAATACATGTATACTACGGAGTAGTGTTGGGTCTCTTGACAGCTTTGGGCGTGGGGTCGAGTTGGACAAAAATCTGCCCAATTTGGAGAGTGATAAACAGGCGGAACCGCTGTTGTATCCGCCTCTCACATACACGCACACCTACAATAATACGGCAGATGCTTGGATTTGTCCTTGCAGAATTTTATCTATCGGTGATTCCAGATCAAGTACGGACTATACATCAAGTTGACATTGTTTTGTCTTTCACTCAACGCCATGCCGGGTATCTTTATGAAACATCCAAGAGCCTCTTTCTTCTTCCTCTACTCCCGCAGGAACATTTTGAAGATCGGACTATCCGTGCACTCCTTGAAGGGATAACCTATGTCCTTGAGGAAACCCTCCAATTGATCCCTCTCCGACTCCGGGCATTGAATGCCCGCAAGGATCTTGCCCATATCCCCGCCGTAGTTGCGATAGTGGAACAGTGTGATGTTCTGGCCAGGACGAAGAGTCCGGAGAAACTTGAACAATGCACCTGGCCGCTCAGGAAACTCAAACATGTACAGCCTCTCATCTTTCAGCCCCGATCGCCCGCCAACAAGGTATCGAATGTGGGTTTTGGAGAGTTCATCGTCCGAGAGATCTGTCGCCGTCATGCCTTCAGCGGAGAGTCGGGAAAAGAGCGAGTCGAGTTCCTTGGCTCTCGAATGCGCCGATGAGACAGAGATGCCCATCAAGACATGGGCCTGGTCAGTGGTTGAATACCTGTAGCCAAACTCCGTGACTGCTTGAGGGAGAACCGCTTCAACCAACTGAGCGAACGAGCCTGGGCGTTCGGGTATTGTCACTGTCAGCAGAGCTTCTTTCTGCTCACCGAGAGCAGCGCGTTCAGCGACGAATCGTAATCGGTCAAAATTCATGTTGGCACCGCTGGCAATAGCGACCAGTTCTCGGTTAGGGTCGGCTGAGGGGTTCGTCGCAACCCATTTCTTCAGTCCTGCCAGCGACATAGCCCCGGCGGGCTCCAGTACGGATCGCGTGTCCTCAAAGACGTCTTTGATGGCGGCGCATATCTCATCAGTACTGACTTCGATCACTTCATCCACCACCTCTTGACAGATTCGGAACGTCTCCTCTCCCATGGTCTTGACCGCGGCGCCGTCGGCGAATAGTCCGACCTCCCGCAGCAATACTCTCTCGCCTACCTTCCGCGATTGTACCAAGGCATTGGCGTCCGACGCCTCAACACCGATGATCTTGACATGCGGTGCTATTCTTTTGACGTAAACGCCAATCCCAGCAATCAAGCCACCGCCCCCAACAGAGCAGAATATAGCCTTCAGCTTTTGTAGGGAGGCTTGCCTCAGCAACTCCAAACCAATAGTGCCTTGTCCTGCAATGACATAGGGGTCGTCGAATGGCGGGATATTTGTCAATCCGTACTGTTTCTCCAAGGTACGACAGTGTTCCTTGGCCGAATCAAAGTCCGCCCCGTGCAAAACCACGCTACCGCCCATTCGATTGACGTTCAAATGTTTGATTGCTGGCGTCCCCTGCGGCATGACAATTGTCGCGGGTATCTTCAGGTGCCTGGCCGAGTAAGCCACACCTTGAGCATGGTTACCGGCAGAACAAGCAATCACCCCCTTCCAGCGTGACTCAGGCGGCAGATGTGCCATCTTATTGTATGCGCCACGCAGTTTAAACGAGAACACGGGTAGTAAATCTTCTCGCTTGAGCAGCACCTTGCACTCGAGGCGGTTGGAGAGGTTGACGGCGTGCGAAAGGGGACTTTCGGAAACGACATCGTAGACTCGGGATGTCAGGATAAGTCGCAGATAGTCTGGGTAGCCGGTTGGGAGAAGATAATCTCGAGGCACGTCGTAGGAGGGAATGTCTACTCGTTCCGAAGGTGGTGTGGGCGTGGCGGTGTATTCAGTCAACGCCAGTCCAGACCGCCTGGGAGTGGTGGCCCCATTGATATGAGGGCTATCAAGCTCCATGATGGACGGTGGGCCGGTCGAGGACATGAGTCGAACTATAAGCAGGAGAGCTGATTGATTAAAGCTTCAAAGTAAACCAGCTTTGGGAGGGAAAGGCGCAGGTCAATGAGCTTGAAGCTGCGTCTTGAATATAAAAAATCTCGGGGACTGATGACTCCCCGCACGGTGATCAGATAGGCAGGGCAGATAGGTAACTAAACTATTGCCTGGGTACGTACCTACATACACCACCTTATCTAGCACCACAAGGATCCCATCACAGCCATTCAGAAGTTGTTAGTGGTACATCGTCATCACATGCCTGCTTAGCCGTGTGCCTCTAGACAAGTACGCTCTGGACGGACGCGTATGCCATATGGTAATCCTCGACGGGCATCATCGAGTGCATTTGAAGGGGGCGCAATCAATATTGCAGACTGCGCTCCACCGTCTTCGACTACGTATTAATAACCTCCTCACAAGTAGAGACACCCTCTGCAAATCACAGCCCTGCGAGCACCATCCACGAGCTACGAGCCGCGAACCACTCCATACGCGAGCAAAAGCGGGATCTCTATCCATTGCTTGCCCTGCAGGCATATCGACGTCACGACTTGGTTGTTTTCAAATTGCACAACTGCATCTCTCATCGCTAGTGCTCTCATCTTTAACGCCTGGTGGTATCAGGGCCGAGTTGTCGACTACCTGATCTATTAGTTTGCTTGCGCCTGCAAGATTTTGTCTGTTCTCGCCTCAAAGATCAAACCTGAACCGCGGAGACAATCGCCCATAATCCACTCCACTTCATACACCTGCCTGCCTGCCTGCCTACCTACCTACCTACGTACGGATCAATCCATTATTCCATCTGTCGTCACAGATCAACAAATAACATTGATAGTCAACAAGAAAATGTCGAATTCTAGTCCTGCTTCTTCCGGCCCAGATGGCCCATCTCCCCTCTCAGGCAGCCCCGTCCCATCAAGTTTCGACAGCGACCCCGAATTCTTCGAAGAATCCCGGACCCAGAAACTATGGCGCAAGCTCCGACAAGAACCGCTGATTCCGCTCGGGTGCGCCGCCACCTGCTATGCGCTTTGGATGGCATCCAAATCAATGCGGGCCGGGGACCACCACCAGACAAACCGGATGTTCCGGGCTCGCATCTACGCACAGGGGTTTACACTGCTAGCCCTGGTCGCCGGCAGCATCTTCTACAAGGACGAGCGAATCAAGCGAAAAGCCTTTGAGACAGCGGTCGAGGAGAAGAAGACCGCCGAGAAGCGCGAGCGCTGGCTGAAGGAGCTCGAGGCCCGCGACCGCGAGGATCAGGAGTGGAGAGCAAACATTGAGAAATCCACAAAGCTTGTCGACTATACTGTCGACCATGCTGTGGACAAGGTCCGGAACACTGCCTCTGAATTGGAGAATGTCGGGAAAGAGGTTGTGCAAGCCGAGGATAATCAGTCTACGAAGAAGAAGTCGAGTTGGCAATTCTGGAATAAGAGCGTCAGAGAAGAAGTCACTGCAAAGGGTTGGGGCCCGGGCACCTGGGCGAGAAGAACAAGCGATGCTTGGAGGAGGTTCTGATATACGGTGGCCCTTGTAAGGGGCAAAAGGATTGCATGTTCCCAAAGAAGGGAATCGAACGACAAGCACAGCATCACAACTGAGGTGTCCCTTGGTCAGAAACCTGCCCTGTCACGAGGCTACTCTAGTCTATCTCACAGACCCAAAAGTCTTCGCTTCAACTGTTTTACCCTTTGGTTGTCCTGTTCGGAGAGTTCGGGGGTTCATTTCCATGAATTGTGACAATAGGTCCACGGTCGCTTGGGGATCGCCCAAGAAGACATGAAATCCTAGCACTGTGTGTAAGGGAGTCTGGACCTGTGGGTGATATCTTGCTATACACGAGGAGCCCGTCCGCGCTATAACACGAACAGTACGGAGTACTCGGCCCTTTCTCCCATCTCCCATGCACCTATGTGCCATTGTATGTTGACGAATGACTCAATCGGAGTCCGCGGATCCTCCTCTCATTACAACGCTGTCCAAGCCTTCAAGTTCTTCCTGCTCGCTGTCCAGCCTGTATTGGCAGTTCATGTGATAATAGTGCCTGATACACCATGACCCGCCTGAAGTTGTTCCTCCCTTAGCCATGACTCCTCACCACATCGCCATCAACCCCCATTATCTGCTCTGCCTGAACTCGCCTTCACTCTAGAATCCTCTTGATTAGGTCAACCCTAGGTATTCATTTCGTTTTTCGGCTCATAAAACCCGAATCGAACCAATCGCAAGTCTGCTAGCAATGAGTAAGTCACAACTTGTGCAATTTAACCACATGGCTTGGGTGTAATCTACAAACAAATCCAAAGCGACATGTAGCACGGTAGGCAATCGGCAGTTCTGATGGAATTGCAAACACGAGACATTAGATCATCTCATTATCATTTGACCACCCATACCATTATGAAGGAAGCCACTCGTCACACTCGTCACTGCGGCCCACCCGCCCGTGCAGCCAGCTCGTCGATATACCTCTGCATGCCGTCGAACTCGGCCTTGCCCGTGCTGATCAGGTAGCGGATCTGGCCGACGTCGCTGACATGGCGGTTCCGCTCGAACTCGCCGCGCGCGTAGGCCAGCGTTTCGCCCCGGAGGTCTTTGGGGATGCGGTACGCGCTGCGCAGGATCGTGCGCCACAGAGTCAGCACGCGCTGGCGCTGGATGAATTGCTCGAGAGATAATGGGGGCGCCGCGGCCTTGCGCGACACAGCTGGTTTGCGAGTTCGGGACGCCGCAACGGTGGCGGTGGTGGTGGTAGTGTTGGTGCTGGTCGTAGAGAGAAGTCGGCTTGATGGACGCATGGGAGAAAATCAGTCCTAGCTTCGAGAGGTCGAGGTACTAGTCGTTGCAGACGCGGGTTGGGTCGATGGATATAATGCTACTAAGGTAGTTGGTTGAGTTGGAGTTGGTTGAATTTTTCATACAGGACTGGCTGAGATGGCACTGGTAGTTGCTGCGGGTAGAAAGTCATTGACATCGGCCGTCTGTCTCTGTCCAAAGTGTCGAAGTTGCAGTAGAAGTAGAACGAGGCTCTTACTATCAGTAAAAAGTATCGACACCTCGAAGTACGGAGACGGTGTTTTGTACGGAGGACGGATATTAGTATGCGAATTGCGGCGTGTTTTCGATCCGCCAATCAGAACCGCTGTTCCATAGCCTTATGCTGACGTCAAATGTCTCCTGAGCTCCGTACATACTACCTATTAATCATTTCGGGATAGATTCGATATTTAAGTAGCTGGGCTCATCTCAGCAGTGAGCCAGCTTCTCTCATGCATTGAGGCTGACTGCTGACTGCTGACTGCTGACTGCTGAACGATTCTAAAATACTCCCCAGTTAAACGAACAAGTAGATTGATCTTGAAATATACAGCCGTAAGGAAGTAAACTTGTGACAAGGCTGAAGTATCTGAAGTATCTGCAGCCGATGTGACGTTGGCTGGTCATTGGTTGGTAGACTGTCAACGACAGGGTCGGACATTGAATGGTGTATTGACCATGCCATAGGTATGGCTGGAGTCACATCCTAGGAGTAAGTGGCGCGAGACAAGGTTCGTTGTTACGGCTGTTTGCGTATGAAGGGTTTGGTCTGGCCCTGTGCACATTGCAGCCTCCCTGCTAGTGTACACTTTTCGTACCACCGCGCTCAGGCTCGTTCCTCAAAGGCCTAAACAGACGGTAGGCTTTGTCTCAACCAGATGAAGTTTATGAGCAACTCTGTATAAGCATTATGTGTTAAGAAGAAGTACGTGCGTTGATTGTGGCACCCAACTTACGCTTGAAGTCATTGACTTGCTCCAGACCAACACTGAAGCCAAATCTGACCAATTCTACCATCAAGTATTGCTTTTCTGGATGGAACTGTGCAGCGGCCGCCCCTGTGAGCAAACTGTTCACGCACGAATCAGTGAATTTCGCTCGGGAGAGAACTGAAGAGGGAGACACACATCCAGAGATAGATGTAGGGGATTCCACGCCAAACAGACAAAGGAGTCTCATTCATCAATTGGCCCAGATGTCTGGCGTCATCTTGGTTTGTAGAACTTTCGAAGGGAATTCCGAGTCTGGTTGCACGAAAGTGGATCGTTGCCGCCAGGTTAGTCGCTTGACGAACAGGGGTTGGAAATAAGACTGTCGATCCGGAAGCAGACTGCTGGTTGAACAAGGTGATGGGCGGAGCCATGATGGAAGTAGGCAACCTGGCACGATGGAGAATGTCGTTCGTGGAGTGAGACATACTTGGCGTTGATAGTCGAGTCTGGGTTGCTTGGAAAGCTTCATCGAGAAGATTGATGAAGGAAGCTGGAACACTGCGGTAAATGGACTGGACGCCCTGAAAGCTTTCGATGAGCTTCAGCGGTGAGCTTCGAAAGAATCCAACGCCTGGGTCGGCCGGTGATGGACCTAGAAAAGGCGCATCCATCTTCACAAATCCAGGTCGACGATTCGGTGTAGTGGCTGCCAGTATGAGATCACATCTGAGTTTGAGTCAGGAAATAGTTGGAGCAGGATATGCATGCGAATGCGGTCTACGTACGCATGTAGGGCAGGAAGTAGGGCATCAGCGTGTCCGTATCCTTGCTTGCTTTGTAGAGCCACAAGCCTTGCCAAACCGTCGTAGTGAATAGGGACCGCATTACCACCCCTGACCATCTAATTGCAGCCCGAATCAGTGAACGAACCCGAATGCATGACCTTTCTAGCCATAGTCTGCCGCAGCAGTGACCCTGGAGCAGACTCACTTCAAAGGAAAGTACCAACATTACAGCTCCGACCAACGAAAGGGAAGGATTTCGTGCAGCTTCAGGTATGGAACCTTGCAAGAGGCTGAGCGCCTTGGCTTTGGCATTGACACAGATCGGGATATCCTCTTCAAGGAACTTGATTGCGGTGGTGTGACCCAGATGAACAAGATGTGTGGTGAAGAGAATCAGTTCGTTCGATGCATTTGCCTCGAAACAAACCTTTAACCTGGAGGTGCCGGGCAGACGATGGTAGTCGCTGGACTGTAGAAGGCTCAATGGTTCAGACAGAAACCTGACGTCTGTGATTGTGGGACTCAGTTGACAAGTCCTGATTGCCATCCACAGATCGACTCACATGATTCCACAACGTATAGCAGCTTGTGAAATTCATCAGGCTGTGTGGACTGCGTGTTCGCTCCACCAGTTTGCCATCCATGCAACGAGATGGGAAGGGTTGGCACCATTGCGCTGAGACAATTTTGGTTCTGGTACGAAGACTGGCCGAGCGATCGAGATCCCAAACCAGCGGATTCGGTTTGCCCCTTGGGCGGAGACTTGCTTGATGATGGCCATGAAACATACAACAAAGGATCAGGAGAAACAACCGTAATTGACGAATTCTGCACTCCCTCCCTGCCATGTTCAATGTCGCTGGCAGCACGACTCGTTGGGACTTGTCCTTGTTCTTCTGACGAACTCGGTGAGGACTTTCGACATAAGGGTTGACCGGTTGAAACAGCTCGAGTCTCTTCGAATTCTGTCGCACATTGAGAAAAGGACACAGCTTGGATTTGGGATGATTTTCGGACTGACTTCTCCTGTCCTCGAGTCTTTGCTTCCTCCGTAAATTCTTCATGACCTGCGATCGTACTTGGGATTTGGTGTTCCTGTCTTTACCGACACAGAGCCCTTCCGAACTGGACAAGTTTATGAATGTAAGTCTGTTCGACATGCTTGCAAAAATCATCAACTCTGCCAGCAGTGTGGCGTTCAAGGTGACTGATGTCCTTTCACATGGAGCTCACAATCGCCGCAGGGGATTCTGCGTCTTCATATACTCGTAAGTCGTGGTACCTGGCGTACTTTTGACATCGGCCTGGCAGTCTGAGCTGAAACCTCCCGCGCTGACTACTTTGATACCTGATAAGGCAGACATGCTGAAAATTCTTGGCTGTTTGCATGTGAGCGAATCTGAGATGCCGGTGCATAGTGTGAGTAAGCAAACTCAGCTCACGGTCGGGGGGCTGAGCAGGCTCGGCCATGCCCGACCACCAATGTAGTAAGTACTAGCCGGAGAAGAGTGTTCTTGACCGCCAGGAGTTGTTTCGCCCCCCCTGGCATGACAATTAGGTCAAAGAGAAGTTTGTCCAGCAGACGAAAGGGAGCAAGATACCTGTCCGGACGACAGTTACAAGACTGGCCGAGGTTGTATGCAGAGGCGAAAGGTACAGGATGACCCTGGCTGCTGCTTAATCAACGAATCCTCACATTGAAGCATCACTGTGTGAGGAGACCAGCCGAAAGAAAGACAGGGAATCGAATCCTCCGTCCTAGACTCCATATAGGAGGTGGCTAGATGTCTCACCGGCCATGTAGGGTGTCCTCGATACCAAGAAAGCTGTCCACGCGCAATTGGTGGTTTAGGTACACATGCCAGTGCCCGTGCCAGTGCACCATGTATAGGTACTCGGTACGGTACAGAGTAATATGTATTTAGTAGAACAGTGCCACAGCTCTGCCGCCCCCGTACGTGCCTCTAAGCCCGTGCCCGCAAAGGCCCGAGCGGAAAAACGCGTCGCTCCCGAAATCTGGGGTAGAAGATGAGGGCGGATGGGCCACAGAGGGAGGATCCGGAGACCGTACGATAAGGAAGAGGACTGCGGTGCACCACCGGCACACCACGGCGGGCTGCTCGATATCGGAGACCTGCTTTTGGCCTTTTAGACGAGGAAGTGCGTCGAACTTGAAGCGAGCCATTCCAAACAGGCAGCTCACACACAACGAAGAAGCAATCACAGATCGCAGGTCAAGTGACGTGATTGAGACTGCGCAGCTGAGGATATTTACCTGGCACTGTATCGGGCTGATTGGAGCGGGCACATGAATGAGTCTCAACCCTTTAACCCGCCTGAATCGCCTCTCATGATCCTTTGGCCACCTCTCACCCCTGCTGTTATTGTTACTACTACTGTTACTGCCACTGCCACTACGACCGCTACCGATCCTATTCCCTCTCTTACCTGCCGTTCCCTTCTGATGAAATAACAATGTCCAACGACGACGATTACCCTACACGCCCCCATCGAGACCGAGACCAAGACCATTCTCGCTACGGTCGCAGCACCGGCCTGCGATTCCCGGATGAAGACAACTACGCGTCCGACTCTCGAAGACCCGCGGCTCCTACTCCCCGACATTCCCGCTACGACGTTTCTCCTCCACGGGCCTATGGCTCCGACGAATCCCGCCTTAAGAAGGACCTCGACCCTCGAGATGCCGAGCCCAAGACCGCTTCTCGAGACCCGAAAGATGATCCTCCTCGCTACCGAGAATATCCCACCAGTGCCAGGGACAACGATGTGAAGCCGAAGAAGTCCAACACCGCTGCTCCGAGGAGGAGAAGTTTCGACGATGACGCCGCTGACATCAACCCTACAACCCATCGGCACGGACGAGACGGCGGTGGCGCGGCCTACGGTCGTTCCAAAGGCTACCGCGAGGACCTACCCGACCCGGAGCCCATCATGAGTGATCGCTACGACCCTAAAAGGACCCAAGGCAGCGGGCGCAGACCCCCCGTGGACGACGATGGTGAATTCGAGCCAGAGCCACCGCGTCGAGCCAAAACATATCGAGAGCCAGACCACCACCGTCGCCGAGGGGACGATGTCTATGACGATGAACCAAGGGCGTCTCGTCGCTACCGCAGCCCAGAAGATAGACATTCTGACCGCGACCGAGGCTACAGGTCAGACGGCCGAGATGCCAGGCCTAGCAGCAGGAGGGATGGTGACCGCTACGCCGACCGCAGATATCGCAGCAGTGGTGCAGATGGCTACGCCTCGGATAGAGGGCACAAGCGGTCTGACCGTGATCGGGACCGAGACAGGGACGGTGATCGCGACAGGAGAGATCGTGACCGAGACCGAGACCGAGACAGACACCGTGACCGCAGCCACGAGCGCAGAAAGAAAAAGGGCTTCTCTCTTGACGACATCGGCAAAGTTTACGAACAAAGTCAGAAGCATTACAAGACCGTCGCCCCGCTCGTGAGCAGTCTGGCCAAAATGTATCTGGACAACAAGAAATGAATCGACCTGAGTCTCCATCATGGCCTGTAGTGCCGGCGGCTGCCTGGGTCGGGATATGGACTGGAACTTAATGCACTGAATTGGTTTGGCATGGAAGCACCGCAGGTCGGGAGTGATCACATCATCCAGCGAACTTGGACATGGACATGAGAAACGTGAAGGGGGATCTCGGGACCCGAGGGCGGCGGAATATCTCATTTGTACTTGAATACCCAACACTCAATACTCAACACTTATTCTCAATCTCAAGGATGAATCATCACTGAGCCTCATATCTCCCTCACATCTTCCAACACGACCTTCGTTGTCGCGATCCACTTGCCATTCTTGACTTTAGATAGCCCAAGCGTGGGTGTCGGTTCCCCGTCAACCAGACCACTCCTATTTCTAGATATAGGATGTAGTAAATTACAAAGACATTAGGACATCTACTCTAGGGGGACAGTAGAGGATATCTTGTACCTTTCAAAAACATGTATACAGTAGCTGGAAATTTACTCTAACCACTATCGAAGTGCCCAGGTAGTTGTCGAATAAACCGCCACGGGTTCTGGCACCCACCCTTGACCTTTCTCTGTTCTGTGTGACCATCTGCAAGTCAGAGACAGAGGCATTTCAGATCCAGGCCCCTATGGCTAACACAGCAATCAGTCGCCGGTCCTAAGCTGCCACAGTCTCGAATCCGGTGAAGTGTGGCAGCACAGCACGAATCTCCTTGACATAGGCAGGGATTCCGCCGGCATAGTTAACCTGCTCAAACGCTTTGCCTGGAACACTGCCACCCATATACGTCGACCTCGTGGTAGGCAGCAAAGTGATGTCGCTGAGCTCGTTGATATGTTGCTTCCACTTTTCGCTTGCCTCTTTGGTAGCGTTGATGTACTTGAGACCTTTCCGGTCCACAAGTTTGATGGCGTCGCGAATCCAACGGCCTTGGACCTCCACGCTGGATGGGCCATTGGACAGCAGCGTCGGCCCGTGTGGACCGTACAAGTGGAACATGTTGGGGTAGCCCGAGATGGTGGTTCCGAGATACGTGTACGCAGCTGCTTTCCACTCATCCTGTAACGTCGTTCCGTTGATCGATTTGAGCCCCATGTTAGTCATGCCGCCAGTGGTGATGTCGAAGCCTGTCGCCAGGGCGATGATGTCCAGGTCGTGATGCCTACCGTCAGTCGTCCTGATACCCGTTTCCGTAAATTCGGCGATGGCATTTCCAGACTTTGGGCCGATGTCCACGATGGTCACGTTGTCCCGATCGAGGACCTCGTAGAAGTTCTGCTCCAGACAGGGACGCTTCACGCCAAAGGGGTGTGGTGGCTCCGCAGGGCATAGGATCTCCCGTTTTTCAGGGTTCTTGATCCGGGTCATCTGCTTCTTGCGCCAGAAGTCGTAGACGTATCGGTTCGCTGCCAAGTCGAAAAGGTAGTCTTTGTGTGCCCCGAGCCAAAGCCCAAAGCCGGCTTTAGTCCAGAGCCTCTCGTAAAGCGCCTCCCTTTCCTCCGGCGAATCCTCCAAAGTATTGCGCTCCTCAAAATCGTATGTGAACCCCGCGAAATTCTTCTCGCGCAGGCGTAGGAGCTCCTCGTAGGCCGGGTAGAGCGCCTCTTGTTCTTCTTTGCTCAAGTCACGTTTACCCATAGGTAGAGCCAGATTCGGAGTACGTTGGAAGACCGTCAAATTTTCGACTTGCGGCCCCCATTCTTGTATGATCTGCACACCAGAGGCGCCGGTGCCAATAACTGCCACTTTCTTACCACGCGCATCGACTCCCTCAGTCGGCCAGAAGGACGAATGATGCATGATGCCCTTGAACTTTTCCATACCTGGATACTCTGGTATATACCTTTTGGCAGCGAAGCCGGCAGCAATAATGAGGAACTTACACTTGGCCATGCGGCCGTCCGCCGTTTTGAGTGTCCATTTACCAGAATTCGTATCAAACTCTGCACCTGTGACAACAGTGCCAAAAGCACAGTCTTTGCTCAGGTTGCACACCTTATCCACGTGGTCAAAGTAGGCTTGGAGTTCATGGTAGTCTGGATAGTTCGTCGTCCATGTCCAGGTTTTGTAAACTTCGGGGATCGCCAGCTGGTAGATGGGCACTTCAGAATCGACCCTGGCGCCTGGTAACATCAGCTGGAGTCCGTGTCTATTTTGCCACGTTTTCTGCGTACCAGGGTATACATTCCACCGCCACGTGCCGCCGAAGCTGTTCCCGGCTTCGTAGAGAACAGTCTTGAAGCCAGCTTTGCGCATTTCATAGAGCAAATATGTACCACCAAACCCAGCCCCAACGATTATCACATCGACATCGAGGTTGTCCGCATAGGGCCCATCGGTCCGAGATCGTTGGGCATATTCATAAAGATCCCGGTGCAGGATGCGCTCGGGTTTCTCCTGATTCTCGGAGGGGTCCCCCATGATTGTCAGATGGGTGTTTGGATGAGCCAAAGTGCCAGAGCAACAATTCAATCAACTTCAGACAAAGTCCAGGATGCAGAGGCTCAGGGTTCCGGCATACTTATACCCAACCCCCTCCCTCCCCGGGCTAATGGAGCGACTGGTGGAATGGACGTCATGGTGAACACTCCGTCGCTTCTTGAAAGTAGTGATGACACAGGTGATCATTCATAACAACTCCTCAATCCATCTGAGCGGAACCAAGTGAATAGTCGAACGTGATTTGACGCTCGTCGGCCAAGAATGTCTCCCCGCTTCCCCCCTGAGGACGTTAACACGCTCCACGCTGCATTCTGGGGTAAATGAAGTCTGGGGGTCAGCAGGATGTAGGCTATCTGTGATGGTGATTGGATTCTGAATATCAAAGAAGGTGCGGTGCCGCTGTACCGGTTGAGCGAGCCGCCGGTTCTGACCTCGGTTAAACTCCACAGTCGAAATCTGCCGAGGGCTTGTTATAAACTCATCTGAAGTTTTGGGCGTGATCGAAGGTAAGGTAGGGCGGCTGGCTCTGGAGGGCTGCTAGGAAACAAGAGAATGTATTGCTCCAATTCACTCTCAGCATCGTGGCCTTTGCATCTGAATCGAAACGGCAGTACCATCACTCCTGCCAGCTTAGGAATCAACCATGCCCTTGAGCTTACCATGAGATATGCAAACTAGGGGAACACCTTCTGCATGTACAAACAGCTAGGGATGGCAGGGTTGCATGTCCTCCAAGCGAGTAGAGGAGGGGTAGTAGAGCGACGACAAACCTAGGTCACCGTAGTTGACCTTGTACTCCATAGTCGTGAGGGGGGAGTCGACGCGTCAGGATCCTACCGCTCGAACAGGAACACCGCCTTGGAGGTGAGGCGTCTATCGAATGCTCTTCTCTTGTCTGTGGCCCACTTTCATAAGACTACTCGTCTTCTAGGGGGGCGCTTTGAGCAGGCATCATCCTGGGTAGAGGCAAATTCATGGCATGTAGGGTCCCCCGCCGATGAGAGTAATCAATGAATGGCGAGTGTATAGCTGTTGCCGAAAGGACAGTAGGATTACGAAGCCGGAGTGCGAGGCGTCTGAGCTGGATCCCGGGTCAGATCATGCACTCGACAAGCTGACCAAGCGGAAGGAGCAGTATTGGTGGCATTAGGGCTCGGAGGGAGCCTGAGAATGTGATGAGAAGGGGGAATCTGGGAATGAGCTGAGATTGTCAGATGCGCAGCGCGCAGGTGCAGCGTAGGTACTCGTACTCTGTACTCCGTGGAGGCAACGTCATTACATCCAAGCTGCGGCTGCGCCTTCAACAATAATCTGTCTGTCAGTATCGCCCATCAACACCATACGGATACTAGATCCTCACTGGCCATCGCCAACATCAAAGACCCAAACCCCCGCCAGGCGCTTTGCGCAGCCTTCCCAATACACCATCTGCCATCTGCCATCTGCTTACCATCCGGTAGACTGGTCCCATTCTTCTCCCTCGCTGTGCGGTCTCAGCTGTCTAGACAATGATCGCGGAGGCCCATCCCCAACCATAATGACGCGCCGCAAGCGCACACCTTCACCCTCTCCCTCCTCTCCACCGAAACGCGTGGCATTTGAGATCCCTAGCTCACTTCAGCAGTTCTCTAACATTTCGCGCTCGCTTGCAGTCAGCAGGGACTCGTCCGGGCCTGCACCATCTGGACAGTCCATCACAAACTCCCACCCCCAGCCTCGTCCGGGTTCTCGGTCCTCCTCGCACTCTGCCGTGTCGTTGTCTACTGGGCCCAACATTGTGGAAAATGCAGCATCCCAATTCCCGTCGCAAAAACAGTTCTCTACAGAGGGACAGGCATGGCATCAGCCCATGCCATGGAACAACATCCATGTGGCAGCATCAGAGCAGGTGGACGAGCGCGGGAAACGCTCGACTCCTGCGGGTGGCCCTCCACCATTTACTGCCTCGCAAACCAGACCGGCTGCTGCACCTTCTTCTACAAGCCCCCAAGAGCGACGGCAAAATTTTCCAATAGGCCCCCCTGATACAGCGAAAGAACCCATTCTCAAACCCGGTGAAACGCCTACTTTGACGACTCATCCAACCCTTATAGCATCACTTATTGCAAAAAAGAGAGCTGAAAACGAGGCGAAAGGGATGCGACAAAGATGGGCGAGGAGGCAGGCGGAGTATCGAATGTCAAGATCTCCAGCAAGCCAATTGGGGACCGAAATGAACACAGAAGCTGGTCCCAATGAAGGCCAAAAGCCTCACCCTCGAGCTCTCTCTAACCCTAAGCCTGCCATGCACGTGCCACCTCCCAGAGAAGCATATGCTGCCATGCTTTCTAGGCTCGAGATTCGGACACCGACGGCAGAAGCTGTATCTACACCTGCTACGGATCCATCCACTAAGAGCACAGAGACGCCAAAAGCACTACCAGTAGGCGAGGATGATTCTTTATTTGGATCTCCTTTCTCTTCCCCTATGACGGAATTTCTGGAAAGAGCAACGGATGATGCGGGCTTGAAGGATGGAATTGAACCAAGTACCGGTGTACCTACGAGATTGTCTGCCACTCAAACTTCTGTCCCGCGAAATTCGGATGCAGCGAGACCCGGTGTATCACAGACCAGCGAGACAAACAAGCCACCCAAAGTTGTTACAGTTCCTCCGCTCTTCTCGGATCACCGACATGCCACTCCACTAACAGCACAAAACCAAACATACCTTGGCGGCCTAGGAGCGAATGCCACCATGCCTCAAAACCAACCCGCTAGTATGCACAGACAGTATCAAACGAACTCGTCGATCCACCCCCAGTCTTCTGCGCCTCGACAAGCGTCCTTCGTGTCTACGCTTCCCGCGGCATCCCATCCGCCTTCGATGCCACATCGGCATCCATACTTTCAGCAAACTCCTTCTCCTAGCGGATACTATAAGGTTGATTTTCGAACTTCTCACGCTGCAAGTTCAGGCTTGGGCCCAATGCATACAAGCTTTACTCCCTTGCTCTACCCCAAATCTCCTGCGCAAGGAGATACGGAAGATCCAAATCCAAATTATCAAATGGTGATCTTGCCAATGTATTCGATGGCACAACAACTACAGGGCCAGGCCACCGAGTACGGCACTGCTGCTGGCCTCGCTGCGACCCCACAGCAGGCGAAGCTGCAGTCATCCGGTCCAAACTCCAATACTGCTGCGGACATGGTTGCGGGGATCAGCACAAGATTCAAAACCACAACTAAGGATGATTTCGTTATGCTGAGGCGATGACAATGGCTGGACCATGTCGCGGACACAACATTAACTGATGGGACGTGAGGAAGAATTTCCTGAACGGAAAGGACCTCTGAGGAGCCGAACCAGTGAAATCGGAGTTCGGAATCAATGTGAATGACTTGGGATGACCATACAGTGATAATATACGGGATTACGACGGATCTTCGAATCGAATTCAAAAGCCTCGAATCGACTGGCTTCATTTCATCTTGTATATCGGGCTGGTTGCGAAGATTGTCCCCATTGAACTGAAATAGAGAACTTGTAAAGCTTTGTGAATCTCTGGTGTGCGGCGTACTGTGCAGGATCTTGAGATACTTTCTTCTGTTAGATGCGTTGAGTAGAAGCCTCGATCGCCGAGATACAAGCGGGCTTCCGGGCGTTGATTGAGCATCTGTTTAGTCACGGGAAAAGTATCTTCTCTTGTGGTGTCAAGAGAACCCCATCGGCCGCTTCGCCAATCCCTCCACCAAGTCGGCCACGAGATGACGCTTGCGTTTCCTCCTGTTTTCAGCATCGTCGGCCGCCTCGCCAGGGCGTAGTATTGCAGATCCGTCTCCGTCTCCTCTAGGCGTTGCGGCATGACCCTTGTCATCATCGTCTTCCTCGACAGCATTTCGGGGCTGTGGCACCCAAGCGCAAATCTTCCCGTCTCCGTGCGCGGTGTACATTTCTATCCCATGGCCAAGAAGGGCATTGGTGCGCCAGACCATGGCATTGATGCGGCCGCCGCTCGTCAACCTCGCCACGCCACCGCCAGTGCTGGTCCCGCTGGCCTTGCCGCGTTTTTTGGCCGCCTGCACTTCTGCAACCTTAATGCCTTCGGTGCGCAAGATTCTGATCAAGTGGCCCTCACGCAGATGGTGCTGGAAAATGCCGCCGCGGCCCTCGTCATTTGGCCAGAACAGCGACTCTTGACCAGGGGCATGGGTTCCGAGCGGCGAAATCAGCGGTGTGAGTTCGCCCTGTCTCTCATTCCGGATGCGTGGGCCAAAGTGAACGAGTTCATTGCGGCCCGTAGCCGTGTCCCAGACCCGGATGCGCTGGTCATGGCCCGCAGTAACCAGGCGATCGCCATGAGGCGTCCATTGCACGCTTGTCACGGCGCCGTTGTGCGCTACGGCATTGAAGTCGAGCAGCTCGGAGCGCGCGCCTAGCCCCGTTGAGGGCTGGTCACCCACGACCCCAACAGCGTCGTCTAGGTCTAGCGAGGCGAAGGCCGCGTTCGCCCGGCGGATGTCATAGAACAGCACGCGGCCATCGGCAGAGCCGGAGGCCAGAATGTATGACGTCTTCGGCGACCACGACAGCGTGTACACCGCGCCATTGGGTCCGGAGAGGGAATGCGTAGACAGACCAGAGCGAAGGTCAAGAAGACGCACGGACGGGTGTGCGGTCCCAACGGCTATCAATGGGGATGAGTCAGGAACCAGGGAGACGGAATGGGTGTAAGGTAGAAAGTCGAGATCGAAGGTGTGGACTGGTACCAGCGAAGTAGGTGCGATCGATGTGACCTTGAGAGACTTATCGTAGCTGGTGGTCAGCAGCGTCGACGGAACCGGGTCGAATGGATAGATGGAGACCGACGTCAGAGCGTGGCTATGCGACAACGGCGAGCTACGTGTTAGTGCTGCTGCTGGATGATATTCCCAAGACGAAGATGTGCCTGTTGCTGAGCCGTAGGGATCGTGGTGCTCCTCGAGATCCCAGAGCCGCACAGTGGAGTCTGCACCTCCAGAAAACAGATATCGACCTTCGTTGCGGTCGATGGCAAGACAGTTGACGCCTGCCTGGTGTGCGACCGCGGCAGACCGAGCCTGGTGATCACTGACATCGTTACTTGCGGCAGAATCCGACCTACTGTAGACGAAAGTGATGTCTTTCTGATGAGCAAGGCTGTTGATAAGGCTTTCGTCATGACTTTGGCGGAATGTTGCGGATGGCACCGTGCCTAGGCACTGACCCAGGCGGAGATGATTCATACATCAGTATTGGCGTAGTGGTCGCTCGACAGAGCACCGTGAGGAATATGAGCTGAGCGCACAGAGGGTGAGTTGCGAGGGAAGAAGGTTGGTGATCGCGGGGACGGGCGAGTTGATGGGTGCGCAGCTAATGCATCTGGGGATATAATGCTTTACAGGAGAGAAACTGCATGAATTGCTCCGCCGCACAGGCGATCTCCAAAGACGCATTTTTGCCGTCCATTCCCCAGAGCTGCTTTACATTTCTACCATTCCATCACTTGTCCTCCTCAAGGCAAGAAATGGTGCTAGAATTGCACATATGGGGCCCAGCATTTGACTTGCCCTCGATTGACGCTCAATGTCTGGCCGCTGTCTGCTACTTGCGAACATGCCTCCCCTCTGACGGCTGGTCACTGATTCCCTCGAGCGACCCGACCCGTACTCCTCTCGGCGAACTCCCTGCCCTGCGCGATGGGGGCACCTGGGTAGCTGGGTTCAACAATATAGTCGCATACTTGCGAGATATTTCGAATGGAGAGTGGGACCTCGACAAAGACCTCGACGAGAACCAACGAGCCGACCGAGCCGCCCTATCGTCCTTTCTCGACTCTCGTGGACAACCTCTTCTCGACTTGAGTCTGTATGTGAGCAGCGATAATTACCTGAATAGCACCAGGCAAGCTCTTGGCGCTATCTTATCGTGGCCCAGCAGCTGGACTATACCTCACCAACTACGCGCTAAAGCGAAGAAGCGGTCAGAACACTTGGGTCTGGGTAGCCTCGACGTGGACACTGCACAAGAGGACAAAGGCGAGGACGCAGTTTTGACCGCACACATTCCGAAGTCTCTCAGGAAACCCAAGCAAACCGTCAGCGGCTTGCTCGGGCGAAATGTGCAGAAAAACAAATTCCGATTGGATGGCATAACCTCTGATTTCTTCGAACCGTTGCTAGAGGCGCTGGAAGATGAGGACTGCTTCTTTGGAGAAGAGGATAGCAGTGCCGATTGTTTGGCAATCGCATATCTTGCTCTCATGCAAAATCCCGAATTGCCACAAGGGTGGCTAAAGGACACCTTGCGAAACAAGTACCCGAAAATGAACCACTGGAACCGGACACGTGTCGAGGAAGCGTTTGGACCATCCGTGGATGTTGACATGGTGCTGGGCAGGAAGGACGGTCTTACTTCAGAGAAACTGGTCCTACCATGGCGCATCCCTGAGAAAAGAACTTTGCCGCAAACCCTGCAGGCGGTCCTGGAGAGCTGCATCGAGCCTCTCCCTGTGTTAGGATCTTGGTATGCAATCTCTGATGTCGGCAGGGAGCAGTCTGGAAACATTGACCGATACCATACGAAACAAGTGAGACTAGCCCGCCTCCATCGACGACGAGAAATTTATTTTCAGGTTTTGGCATCCACCTGTGCTGTCACTGGTCTTGCGGGCTGGATGCTGTATAAGGGGATGCTAAAATTCCCGCATCGAGTGCTCGGAGCGCCTAAGTCACGCAGCTTCGGCCAAGCAGGGGCTCTCTTTGGGCTGATGTGAGTGAGTCAGAAAGGCAGCGAATTTCTGTGGCCCTGGGAGCCGATGAGTCTGACAACGACTACGACAAACCAGGATGTCAATCCTGGCCAGTTAAATGGCAAAATTTGCAAATGCGTCACGACAGGGATAGACTGTCCTTCTGGGGCCGGATCTACAAGGCGCTGAATTGAGGACCTTAACAATGCCAAGGAGACTACGGAGTACAGCCTTGCCAATTACTACTCCGAACAGCGGCTTGAGGCACCCGGTCGATCACCACAGGCTGCTTCTATACTTGTCAGCTCGTGACTGGTGCTCATCACGTTGCTACCAGTAGTTTAAATTAGATTTGATGGTACCATTAAGGATGCCACGGATGATGGTCGCCACGCTTTTGAAGCATGTACAGGTATTTTCTACTACGGGACTAATGTGGTATGTCATCATGTGTAAGCATAGGTACCTATCTGTAGGTAGGTATGGACTACTCTGTACAAAGTATGATACCTTAACGTACGGTTACTATGTATGTACCTTTTAGGTACCTAAGGTAAAGGTAGAGTACCTAGTAGCCTTCAAGACGCTGGATAATTCTCGGACGCGTTAGGTAATCAAGTAGCTATGGGGAATGACGTGGAACCCATCCAGTCAAAGGCTTTGCGTACCTGGACCCGCACCCCCCTGCCGCTACCCACCAATAGAAGGTTGATGATTTGCACCGTAGTGTCGAGCCTTGTCCATCGAGTTGTCTCTTATTGGCCGCTAGGACTCGATTGACTCCCAGCAGCTTAAGGTCCTCAATTTATTCTGATGTCCGAGTTCCCGAAGACGACGATGGAACAGGGCTGCAACACCAGCGAGTTCTTAGTCGCAACTACTGACACGACTGCCGCCTTTCTGTCCGCTCCTCCTCCAGGAGCCCTCTCGCGGGCGGAGAGTTCTTGGAAGGTGACAAGCACCGTCTTTTTTTGTATACCATTCTTCTCTTCCACTCCCACTCACAGGATAGCTCGACTTAAAAACTGCGATCCCAAACCGCTCTGGCGAGCTGGAAGCCAGTTTGAACTGCACTGGTAAGATCCTCGGTCCCAACTTTTTCTCAGCACGGCTTTCTAACATAATGCCAGGCTCGTGCCTCTACCGATCTGTAATGTATACGACGTCCGTCCAAACTAAGAGCCACGAACGAACGTCTCCGGTCTGCCGGTAACCGTGACCCCTCCGGCCGAGTCACACGATGGCCAGCATCGAGTCATTCGCCCGTCTCGTCCTTCGGGAAGAAGATAGCGAAGCTACTTCAGTGTGTGATACTGGCAATGCATACGATGGTCGCTTAGGCCTGCGGGTAGCTGCGCTTTTCATAATATGGGTTACATCTTCTATTGGCGGAGCTTTCCCCATATTCGCCCATCGAAACCGCGGACTGAAGGTACCAGATTGGGTCTTCTTTGTCTGCAAATACTTTGGATCCGGCGTCATTGTCGGAACCGCGTTCATACACTTGCTGGGGCCTGCCGAAGAAGCATTAAAAAATCCATGCCTGACGGGGCCCATCACCGATTACTCTTGGGTGGAGGGGATCATTCTCATGACCATCTTTATCCTGTTCTTCATCGAGTTGATGGTGATGCGGTATGGAGATTTCGGTGCAGGACACAGTCACGGTCACGAGGGAGAGGGAGAGGGACATAGCCATACACACGATCCGGAGCATGACCAACCCGTGAACACCGAGCTGAACAACACCATGGACCTGGCGCCTTATAAAGACAACGCGTCATCCACGACCCAGCCAGAAAGCATCAGACACGCTCCATCTCACAGTATCCAGCTTCCGGGAGAAGATCACCTAGGGCACTCTCAAGAACACAACGAAATTGAAGAAGCAGCCGACGCTTTCAGTTTTGAGGACTACAAGGCTCAGATGACGGCGATTTTCATCCTAGAGTTCGGCATCATATTCCACAGCATTTTCATTGGTCTCACTCTGGCGGTTGCCGGAGACGAGTTCGACACACTCTTCGTTGTCTTAATCTTCCATCAGACTTTCGAGGGTCTCGGTCTGGGCTCCCGACTGGCAGTGGTCCCATGGCCCCAGAGCCGGAGATGGACCCCTTATGTCCTAGCTTTGGCCTATGGGATCAGCACACCTGTCGCAATTGCCATTGGATTGGGTGTGCGAAGGTCTTATCCTCCCGGATCCAAGACCACTCTCATCGTCAATGGCGTTTTCGATTCCATTTCAGCGGGCATTCTGGTCTACACGGGGTTGGTGGAGTTGATGGCGCATGAGTTTATGTTCAGCAGGTCAATGCAGAAGGCGAGAATCCAGACTCTCCTCGCGGCATTCGGGACAATGTGCTTAGGTTCGGGGTTGATGGCTTTGCTCGGAAAATGGGCTTAGTGGGCTAAGCGGTGGATGGAATCACTTTGTCGATACATTGAGCGAATGGAATATTCGAGATCGTCGACGGACTGTGCATTACCGAACGGATGACAGGACACTTAGAACATTCGCCGCTGCCCACGGACGAGGAGACTCGCCCTCCCTCCTGCTTTGACGTTTGATGCCCTTGTGATTACCAGTCACAAGAACGAAGAGTACGTACATATATATTAGATATACATGGTTTAACGAGACACCCTCACACAAGATGTCTTGGATGTGGTCGAGACCAGTCTGCGATAGACGTGGCCCAGGTACACTAGGTAGTAGTCGCGAATAGTCGAGCTAGTTCGAGGCCCACCAATCAGCTTTCCGACGCCGCTGCTTCGCGGTCCAGGATCCCAAAGAGACGAGTATTGTCTATCGCGCACAGCCGCGCTTGTTGGTATTTACAGCCCTGTCGGGCGGCGGCGGTAGCGGTAGAGGTAGAGGTAGCGGTGGAGGCAGTGTTAGAGGTAGAGGTAGCGGTAATGGTAGACTTGGAGGCAGTGAAAAGAGAGGAGGGGGGTTTCGAAGCCCATTTCAAGCCGGAAACTGCTGGGGGGTGTTTTGCTGCTATATGCGTGACGTGAGGGTTGAAATTGGTGGTATGATGAGGGTTCCGATTTGGATTTGGATTCGGATCAAGATTGTGATTGTGGTTGTGATTGTGTTTGCGATTGTGGTTATGGTTGCGATTGCTCGTGTCCACCCCTTCGGTGTCGACTGGCCACGGCTCAACGACACCCACACACCCTAGTTCCGGCAGGATGTCGGCTTCAATGGCCTCGATGGCCCTGAGATCTGCGTCGGTAGCGCCGAGGCCGCGCATGCTGGCGATGATCAAGGCCGCTTGTGCGCACGACGTGCTGTTGGGGTGGTTTAGGTCGAGCGTGAGGGGAGGGAAGAGGTCAGTTCCGGGGTCGGCGTTAGGGTGATTGTGGTCGTGGGTGTTGTCGTTGTCGTCGTCCTCATGGCGGTAATGGTAATGGCCATGGTCGTCACGGTCATGGTGGTGGGAAGTGCAGGGGCCGTCGGAGCAATCAACCCCCTCCTCCTCGTCGGTTTCCATCTCGTCAGTTTCAGCTTCAGCTCCGGCGTCAGCGCCAGCACCAATGGACGATGGCAGACCAGGATGCGAGTACATCGGTGACGGTATCGACGTCGATGATGGTCCATGCTGGTTTTGAGTCGGTGATGGTCCATGCTGGTCTTGAGTCGGCGACGGAGACGGGTACCCCTTCCGCGAGACTTGCAGCGCAGGCTTCCTCGGCCGTGGCACACCGTCTGTGGATGGGTATGGTGTTGGTGTTGGCGTTGACGTTGACATTGCGGCCAGTAGCCCTTCCAGCGCGGCACACCTCTCCCTGAGGGCGCGCACCTCGTCTCTCAACGCGTGGTTCTGCTCGGCTACCAGCCGCGCCGCGGTTTGAACCTGCTCTGTGGCTCGGACGCCGTGGGCCTCGTAGTCGCGAAGCCGCCGCTCGAGTTCGCCGACGTAGGTTTTTCGACGCGCACGAGCGGCGCGCTGGTTCAGTGTGTTGCGGCTGGGCGCCGCCGAGGGAGCCATGGAGACCAAATGGGTCATGTCAAGTGTGCGCTGAAGCGAAGCGCATAAAAAAGTACGGAGTACTCGGCAGGCGATGGTGATGCCGACGGTTGTGGCTGACTGATGGCTGAGGCTGCTGATGGCGGAGCAGTGAGAGGAGCGCAACTTGGAGAGAAGAGGAAGTTTTATTTGACGCGCGTGATTGGCTATACAGTGTGTCACTTGGCGCATCTCATTGGTCGGTACTCGAGGCTGACATGTGATTTGATATTGCTTGCCTCGCGATGAGGATGACGATGGAGACGAGGCCGCTGGGTCAGCTTGTATATGATATTAAGATATGTATATATATCTAGCAATACTATAAGAAAAACCTACGCCATCTCCATCACCAACAGCAGCCCGTGTCTCTACCGCCACCATCACCACCACTGACTACAACCACCACCACTCCATCACCGATAGCAGCCCGTGTCTCTACCACCACCACCACCACCACCATGGATGCATCGGCAATCTATCAGGCAGTGGATGCGACGTATTCGTCCATCGCATCCCAAGCCCAAGCCCGATCAAACCAACCACCAACCGCTCAACCCCAGTATGTCCAGATTGCCCGTTCGTTTGGCTACTCCGCCAACGACCTTGCACTGCTTCCGACCGGAGCCAATTTCGGTCTCTCATGCGGCAACCCGCTGGCGACGGCGCACCTCCAGCCCTCGGAGACGATGGTCGACCTCGGCTCTGGCGGCGGGCTCGACTGTCTAATCGCCGCCAGGCAGATGCTCCAAGCCGACGCGGCGCCCACGGGAAAAGTGGTGGGCGTCGACCGGAGCGAGAGCATGATCGGGCTGGCTCGGCAGAACCTCCAGCGGGCAGATCTACCCGCCGGTCTTGTCGAATTCATCCACGCTCCCATCAGCGAGATCCCGCTCGAAACCGCCAGCGTCGATGTGGTGGTCAGCAACTGCGTCATCAATCTGGTGCCGGACCAGGACAAGCCTCGCGTCTTTCGCGAGATCTATCGCCTGCTGAAGCCTGGAGGAAGGGTGGCGATCAGCGACCTGCTCGCGAAGAAGCCCATGCCCGACCATATCCGCCAGGACGCCGCGTTGCTGGTGGGCTGCGTCGCCGGGGCCAGTCTCGTGCAGGACTATCGACGGTGGATAGCGGATGCCGGGTTCCACGACGACGGGATGGCGGTCGTCGACACCGGGAAAGACTTGAATGTTTACCATGGCCAAGATGGCCCAAGTCCAAGTCCATGTTGTAAGTCTGGAGTCGCCGAAGAAGGCACCGGGCGTGGCGGTTCTTCGGTCGATTTCAATGCCTGGGTTGCTTCGTACCAGATCTACGCTGTCAAATGAGACGTTGCAAGGGTCGGATGCTGAGTAGGAGACGGTCTCCACAGGGGCTGAGAGTTGACAGTCAGTATTTTTTGGGGACGGGTTACACTGTATAGATACAGAGTCAATCATTACTCGAAAGGCTCGAGTCGATCTTGGAATGATATCGCCCAGATCGAGCAGAGCATCCCGCCGCTTTAACACACTGGAACCAGAAACATCTGTCCCTCGGGAGTGCACTTGGACACTAGACAGTAGACAGTAGACATGGTGATTAGTGAACATGAACACTGCCTAGTCCTAGCCAGCCCAGAGCTCTCTTGACAAGGTATTGAGTACAGAGTACAGTGTACTGTAGCACAGCCATAGTCGTCCTCAAACCGTCTCAGCAAGACAGCCGGTCTGGTAGATATTGCCGGAAATGCCCCTTTACGACGTCGAGTATGTCACGCCGCTCAGCCCGGACCAACAGGCTGCGCTGGCCGGCGCCTTGACCGACCTGCACTGCACGCGCTTCCGCACGCCCAGGTTCTTCCTGAACGTGCGCTACGCCGACGTGCGCCACCAAGTCGTCTTCCGCGCCGGCCGCAGAGTCCACTACAACCGGATCATCCTGCGCACGCGGGCCAGCGACAGCGACAGGCGGCCCAAGCATGTCTACGACGAGCACTGCCGCGACATCATCGACGTCTGGGCATCTCTGGTCGGCACCGGCCCTGAGCGTGGCCTCCGCACCGTCTGGGTCTTGGGCGCGCTGACCACCGCGGTGGAATGTGGCATTGCGAGACCGAATGTAAGTCAGCCCAAGAAGGGCAAAATCACCCTCGCATCGCATCGCATCCCATTGCATTGCATTAGCTGGTCTCTGCGAGATTGATAATGATTGATGATTCGCAGGTCGGGGATGAGGAACAATGGCTCGAGGCAAACATGGACCACTTCCGAAAACTGGCGGCGTCAGGAGATGCGGATTTTGTAGAATTGGTTCGAGAAATCGACGGCGACGCAGAAAAGATCCAAGGGTCTCAACTAGCATTGTCACGCTGAGTGTCGCAGGGCAGGCCAGGACAAGACACATCTGCCCCTGAGTAGAAAACTTGATTCCCGTTCTCTCGTTCTCTCTCGTTCTCTCTCGCTCTCTCCCTCTCTTCCCTCTCCCCCTATCAAACAGCTAAATAGAGGCCCAGGCAGAGGTGCAGTTGCGCACTCGCTTTTTTTCTCAGTTCCCAGGCATTGGCCCCTCTTCTTTTTTCTTTTTCACACTCTCACTCCCATGCCATTTACCCAAGTCCCCTTTCCGCTCGCCACCACCCGTCAGATCAATAGAATCCATCGTTCTTTACTTATGATAAGAAAAAGAAGAACTGAAGAGAGTCTCGGCCAGCCAAGCTCCGCTTTCATCGTTGCTATTTCATCACCCCCGGGCACCACACCTCACGGCGACCAAAGTCTGTCGAGACAGACTGGTCTCGACCTCCTCCAAATTGTTGCTTCGGTATTCGTCATTCTGTATTTCTTCACGTCGTAGCCTCATGCCGTCGTACAAACATGAAAGCATCCCGTCAACGCGGATGCGTGTGGGTGTGCGTGCGCAGCAGTCAGTCACAACAGCTGTAAACAAATGTACGCCTGGTTTATCAATAGCCCCTTCCATGCATCCCACCGGGAATTGCACCCTGTGGAGACATGATCCCGGCCATAGGCAGTCCCTGACCTGGCTGTTGTTGTTGCGTTGCCGCCGTGGGGCTGAAAGGGCCCATCTGAGGCCGATGGAACATGTTGATCAGCCGACGGCCCACGTTAGGTTCAATCTCTGTCCCATCCCGGGCAATCTTGACCTCCCGGTTGGAGTTCCATGAATTCCTCAAGCCTCTAGTCCGGTAGAAAGGCAGGTGATCCGTCGACATCCACTTGATCTTGAACGGCTTGCCGAAAGTTTGTGGTGTGGCTGGGCTGGTAGACTCGTAGCCTTCTCCCGACACGTTGCCGCCATCCTCGTCCGCATGTTGTTCCTCTTTTTCTTTGTCCTTGTCTTTGTTTTCCACGTCCGCCTCCCAGAAGATGGTGCCACGAGCAGAGTCGTCGATGATGCGTCCTCTGGGGGCAGTGCTTGTCTCTGGAGTCACTATCGTCAAGGGCAGATCCGAAGGGCTGGGCACAGGAGCTTCCACCCGCGGTTTATAATCAAGTTGAGCGGCGAGTTCGGCGTCAATCGCCGACTCCATCCTGGCATAGCCAAAATACTCGCCAGATTTGTTTGCCGAAAATATCAGGTACACGTTCTCAGCTGTCTGCTCATCGGTCAGAGAGAGTGGCACAAACACCGGGGGGAAGATTGAAAACTCACTTGGTACGCAGAATTGAGTGCCGCTTCGTTGTGAGCCTGAGTGGCCCAGATGCCACTGGTGACGCTGTGTTCCAGATCCTCGACAGTCAGACTTTTCACCACAAAGAACTTGTCCTTGACCTTTTCCAAGGATTTTGGCTCGGCGGTGACTGCGTCTGTGCCATCGACGGCCACCGCCTGTTCTTCTGGAACCTCATCGGGCTGTTTTGCTCCTTGTGTAGCATCGGCGACCGCTTCCACGACTGGCTGCGGTGCGTTCGCTGTGGACGAGCTCCCACGACGCAATCTGCAGACCAGCCTGACCCCGTGAAAACGAGAGTCGTGGAAGCGTGTCATGGCAGCCGCACAACTGGCCTCGGTCTTGTAATTGACAAAAGCGCAGTTGCTTTTGGAGATCAAAAACACGCTCTCAATGTCGTCTGTCGCCTCCTTTGAAAAGTGATCCTTCAGTTCAATTATGTTGGTTGACGGGGGAAGATTGCCCACCCAGAGGGCGTGGCCGGACTGTCGCGGCTTTCTTGGAGGACCTCTGAGGACGGATGCTTGTAGGGACGAGTTCGAGCTGGTTCTCCTCACGGCTGCTCTACTTAGTTCGGTCCAGGCTACAACGTCAGGAGATCTCGTACCTTGAGGACCCGGCTGCTGATAAACATGTTGCCCTTGTTGTGGTCCTGGATGCGCCAGAATACCATCCACGCGCAATTGTGGCAAGGGATACCCGGCTGCCATTCGGGGAGGGTAAGTACCAGTGTAGGACGTCCCGGTATGTGACTGACCAAATTGCGGCTGGTGCTGCTGTCGATGCTGGGTTGTGGCACCGGGATTGTGAAGCATAGGCTGTTGTAACATGTACGTTTGATTTTGGAACGCCTGCGGGCCTCCAGGGCCCGCCTGGCCGCCTATGAACTGTGGAAATGCTCCCTGTGGCTGTCGTGCCCGAGGGCCTTGTGCGTATTGCGGCGGGTACTGTTGAGCAAAAGCTTGAGCATAATTACTGGCAGTCTGACCGGCAAACTGCGCGCCTTGGGGATATTGATACATCATGGACTGATTAGCTAGGCCAGGGGTGGGAAACTGTTGAGGGAACGATGGTGGTGGGAATTGGCGCATTTGATATTCTGGCAACGCGGCGGCCATGTTCAACATGTCGAGCGGTCCTGCAGTAGGAAAATTTCCCATGCTGATGTGCTGTCGAGGGTAGGGTTCGAACTCCATATTGGGCGTCGAATGCTGTCGAGATGGTTCTGTCACAGTCAGATTTGGTTCTGTTTCCGGGGCCCGGACCGAGGACACACCTCTCAAGCTCTCCTCATCCTCGTGCGATGTAGGATGTGGTAGTAACGGTGGCTCATCACCCATACCTAAACCTTCTATTATAACAGGAAGCGTATAATAGTGCTGCACCCAGATGACAGCCATCAGTCAGCCCATGTTGCGCGAGAACAAGACAAAAAGTCCAGACAGAATCAATACCTCAAATAGATACAGCTCAGCTCAGCAGAGAGGACGATCGTGTTCCAACCGAGAAGAGGCTGAGCATGCGGATCACCCCTATCCGAGTGAGCTTGTTGACTCTGGGGAGGATGTCGAGGGGAGTCGTATCGGTCGAACTCTTCTGATCGAGATGGGAAATGAAACAACCAGGTCGGCGCCAAATTTGGAAATGAACGTGGATGGCCAGGGTCCTTCTGTGTTTCACAGGGCTTGATGAGGAAGGGCCTTCTCTGTGACAGTGTCGAAGGCGAGGTTGAAGAACGATTGGTTTAAAGTCGGTGTGCAAAAGGAACAAGACTTAATAACGGTCTTCGCATCCAACCGTGTCTCAGAGCCGGCATGACCGGGGTGGGAATCAACGACTGGCGGCGATAGCGACGCACATTATACTAGAGGCTGTGGGACACAGCAAGTAAAATTCGACAACTGCGCCAGGGTCCGCTGGAAGCCAGTGGCCAAAATAATAGAGCACGTATGATTGGGACTAGCCGGCACAGGTCCCTTGCCGCGGGTCGAGATGGTCAGGATCGAGGAAGAAGACCAAACGGCTCGGGGAAGCGAAGGTACTCAGGGTAGCAGAGGACAAAGCCGGAAGGTTGACGGTCTAACAAGATATCGGTACCACATCTCAATAGTAGCGTGCCAGGAGCCGGGTTTTTCCAAGCCCAACAGGCCATGGCGGCGCCTCAGGTGGCTCGTGGGAAAACGGTGCCGGTCAGCAGCGCCATTGGACGGACCTTTGATGCGATGTTCAGGGCCGGAATTGGATAAGCGTGGAGATCAGGGAGACGGCGGCCACCGGGGCATCAAACTAATAGGTCGGATGAAGAGGTAATCTGGACCCGGTGTTCTGTTTCTCGCGAACCCAAATGTGGCATTGTGGCTGAGAGGGATCTGTCCGATGGCTGACCAAATGACCGGGCTTTCACAGGACGAGACCTTTCATACAGGCACGAGAAAGGCAACAGTTGTTGCTCATCACCGTCGAACTCTGTGGAAATTTGGCCGGTGGGTCCCTCAAAAAGGAGTGGCTACGTGCACACTCCTCTTCGGAAAGTTGGGGACGGGTCGAGCTCGAACACAGGCTCCCTCCCGGCTTCGAGAAGGTAGTGTCTCTGGGGACGGCTCACGTCCAACGGGTGTGGACTTCCTCGAACGAGGGTGAAGAGAGGAACATCCGTCGCGGATTGTCCGCCAGTGGATCCGCTGCGCCACGACTTCAGTGTGGCGACATTATTCGGCCAGGGTCGTCCCATCTTCATGCGTCGTCTAATAAGTTGCTTTTCGGGGCTGCGCTGCCAATTCGCCCAGCTGGTAGCAGGCTTGACCATGGCTTAGTGTGGTTAAGGGGACAATGCAGTCCTGCCGCAACTTCTCCACTCCTGCCGCAACGAGATATCATGTTGAAGTCAGGCTTGCGTAACTTGGGCACAGGGCTGGCCAACTGTCAGGTCCACATTGAGACGACCTTGCAAGTAAAGAGAGCCCGAGTAAAGCATAGGACCCATTCATCTGCCAATCTATGTCCTCGAAATCGAGGCATCCAACGGCGGGCTCCTGCGGGACGACGATATGCTCGGCTGTCCTCCGTAAGTGGTGGACGAGGGAGGCAAAATGAAGTCTGAGGTTCTGGACTCTGCTGATCTTTATACTGCCATGGTTAGGCTGAGGCGTTTGTGGCCACTGGCCAGGGATGCCCAAGCCACAGGCCCCACGTCGCCCAAGGTTCAGCTCTTCACAGGTTGGCTTCTGCGGCGTTCTGGATCACTCAAGAGTCCGTCGGCTACGACAGTCAACATATGTGTCGTCATCCGGCTCTACCACTCCGAAGCAATGTCAAGGTTGTGCATTCGTGTCGCTTGTCGGCACAGCCCTGCTGAAGACACCAAACTAAGCCTGGGATTCGCTACCGTCGCGATCATCCAGTTGCCGAACGCTAGTGCCTGTCCCAAATACGAGCTGCTCAGCCCGTAAGATACTCCGGAGCGACAGGCAACGACGTCGACAATTCTAGTTGTCGATCATTGTGAAACATAGACGTTCCAACCCTGGATGTCTGCAGTGGTACTATGTAGCAGGATATATACGGAGGACTCGCCTCACAATGAGGCGACTTGATTGGCATGAACATTGCCGTTTGTGCTTTTGATCTATCCCATCGAGGCAGGGGGGTTCCTGAGACACTGTGTCAGAAGTCGCCCAACAATGTCAAAAGAACAATATCAAAAGAACCGTGGCGACAGGATGGGCGGGTGTCCAAGACCGCAGAACCTGTAAACTAGGACGGGGTGGATGCCATATGTTGTGGTAAACTATGCAAGCGACGCACTCGCGTTCGACAGACAATCGACGGTCAAGCTGTACGGAGTACTCTGTATCTTCGGCAAGCCAGGTAGGTGGCAAAACCTGTGTAGACACATATCAGTCAGCCAATAGCAGAATACATCAGATCCAAGAGACTGAGAGGGACCGAGATAGGATGAGATAGAACCCAATCCAGAAAGTGGCTTGACCTCGACTGTGGCTGAGCAGTCCTGGAATCTCCAGAAAATTCTTTGCTATCGTGGGGCCGGGGGCTCGATGGCAGATTGTGAGGGCACAAAGATGCAAATTCTGCGAATCTCCATCACCAGGGGAAATCCCTGATCGGGCTTAGCGCGGTAGCCCGGAAAAACATTTCCCCAGGTCCGCCTTGCGTCATAGGGCTTGGCGCCCCGCCGGTCCTTGTTCCAACCTCACCTCATCTGATATGCTTGAGCCACGGTCGTCTTTTGCACATCTTTGCCTCATCCTTTGCTCATCTTGTCGTTGCCTCCTCGTCGATCTTGTCGTCGGTCCAAACACGTCCCGGCGATCCCTGCAAGTGTGTCTCTAAAGATGCAGATGCCACCTAGGTGCCACCCAAAATTAGAACCGTTACCTCATTGCGCTCAAGCCACCCAGTCCACCCAACTGCACAGCCGAGCGAATGTACTGTAGATCTCGACACGCTGAGACAGGTTGTCCTATCTCGGGACTGGAAGGCCCCAGTTGGCTTCCGGTTGGGGTTGCCGACCTTGACGAGGTATGCATCAAGTTTGTGCAGCTGCCACCTCATGGCTTTCAAGCCCAATGGACCTCACAAAACTGCGCTAATGGTTCTAGGCGTAGCCACACTCTCCCAACGGTCCTTTTCACGCTTGGAGAATTTTTCTTGGGTGGCTCTGTCTGTTCCCGTGATCCCTAATGTCAACCTCAAGTCAATCCGATCTCACTAGCCAGGGCGCAGGGCTGCATGCAGCACTCGATCCGAAGCCGCTTAACCGGGGCGACCGAACAAGCCACCTTACGAGAGCTCTTAGAGACGTGATCATCCCGCACTTTGTCAGCCCGCATTATTCCTCTCGTAAACAAGCGTACATTTGGACGGTCCCTCCGAGATGCCATGGAGTCTGAACAGAGGAAGCTCGCCACAGAAGTCTCCCGGGTCCTACATTCCGAGGAGGATCAGGCCATCCTGGAACAAGACCCAGCGCGGGTCGGAGCGACACATGTCAGACGTTTCCTGTGTTGACATATGTCTCATTCGCCCTTCGTCTACACATGGGTTGATCCGACGCCTGGAACAGGCGATGGTGGCAATACTGGTGAACGCTGTGATTGCTCACGAAATACTCTTTGCGAGCTATACGCTGCATCCCTAAGCTAGCCCGCCTCGCTGGGTACGTGGTCCAGGAGCCGCCCGCCAGGTATTCTCTCTGATCGGGCGCTTGAGACAAAGCACATATCCCACTCTATGCGTGAGAAGCATACGCTAACATGCTCCTGTAAACGCTCCTGACCAGCCTGGTCTACTCACGATCCAGTAATATGCTCGAACGATACCGCCAGTTTCTCGAGTCTGGCGAGTCCGAGAAATAAGAGTCCACCGGCGTCAAGTCGTTATGCGGCCATTCTCCAAGCGAACACATTCTGGATACGCCGTACTGAGGCTCTTGCTATCTGATTCAACAACGGTCTCGCCTTGTCTTGTCGTGGGTCTCTGATCTAGTTTCAATCAGCACATCTCTCGCATGCACGACGTGAGCTTAGGCAGGGGTGTCCATAGCCTCAGAGACATGCTCTGCAATCTGATTGATCTGAACCTGAGTCCTGCTGTCACATCTCAATGCACTAACATGAGCAAGGACATGTCGAGGGCTCCACCGCAGAGTGTTCACATCTAATCGCCTCTTTCTCTAATCATCCCACTTCCAAATTCATCGGCTGCTCTTCAACAGGCCAATCATAGGTCCAAGTCTTCATCTGATACGGGATACTCCCCATGCTACCTCTTGCAGGACTATGCAGGTCCATGCAGGTCCACACGGTAGGTTGTCCAAATGGAAGCTTGCATCTTGAATTGGACCTGAGAAAGGGGCGAACCGGCGTCTTATCGTTCTGCACTCACATGGACGCCGACTGTGGTGTGGGCGCTTCTGCACGCGAGCCCCATGTTCATCTATCACAGGACCCCAAGCACTCCTTGGCCCTACTCCACTTCCCAGAATTCTTTGTACCATCTGTCGTCTCCCACTGGTTTCTCTATTAGCACCATTCCCATCAGCTTCGGTTCTCCCTGGCGTTGGACGGCATTTCAAGTCGGCCTGTCGCCAGCCGCTGAATTGCAATGCTCCATTCTGCCAGTGTTCTTCCCGCCGAACGATTGAAGGCTTACATGCGATCTGTATTGCGACATTATTTGCGAGTTCTACATGGGTCACTAAGTCGTCGTCATGAGCAAGCCAAATCATCAAAGCACACGTGTCCTACATGGGAGACCTCTATTGTCCAAGCTATTCCTTTCCTTTCCACCGCCCCGCCGCCGCCTCAGTACTAGCACTGATGCCCTTATCGCCGTTTGTAGCAGGGTGTATCACAGACACTACACAATCGCCCTGATGCTTCCCTTTGTCTTGCCGTGACGTACGTGTCACGAGGTGGTCACACGACCCAGCGCCCTGTCTGACGGTCGGCACGCGTTGAAGATCCCACAAAAATGCAGAGCCGCGCCAAGTTGGGGAAGCAGATGAAAACCAAGCCATACCGAGGCGCAAGAGGGATGAGTTTGAGAACCCCCAAAGCAAACCAGCGGCTAGAGCGCAGAGGGCAGATGTGCGCGAGTGTCGCTGGAAACTGAAGAAAGCTCAGGATACACAAGTAGCGCAGCAAGCTGTTGCCAATGGTTTTGCAGGAAGGGGAGAAGACGAAAATGGCACAAGAGCAAATGCAGGCGGAAGATGAACGTGGTCAGCCTTTACTTTCATCTCGGTTTCTTCCTATTCTTGGCCTGCTCGAAGCTCTCATTATTGGGATACTGGCGTCCACACCCTGCTCAGGGGCCGTGCTCATATACTGTCTATACCATCCTACCATCCCCAACGTGTCAATCTACGGGAGGCAGGACACGACAGATAAGAGTATCTTTATTACGGTGGTGCACTTATACGTGGGAACATGGCACGTAGCCTCTTCAGAATAACAGTGTGGTATTAGTTTCGTGTCATTACTTGACTGCCGGTGCTGGACAATGGACAACTCAATGCGGAGTAGAAATAACACGCAGCGCGCTCATGCTCCTTTATCCAAGCGTCTCCAACCACCAGGCTGGTCTGGCTTCCTTCCAAATGCCCTTCACTTTCCAATCGAGACTGTCGTTCCACACTCGTGCACAGGCGGGATAGCCTCCCTCGCCTTTCATTTTCCAAGTGCCATATCTTGTACACCAGGACCGACATCGCATTCGTCATCATCATAAGCCTTCATCACTTGCTAGGTATACAAGCCTGAAACCTGAAGCATCAGTCACTGCTCAGGGAATTACATAGTATGGGTGCTGCAATGTCGACTTGAACCATATTTTTATAACGGCACTATCGTTCACCGAGTCCTGTGACTTTCCCGGCAAATCTTGCACCGGCACTACCTCTTTTCTGCAATTTTGTGGTACTGTCAAATGAGGAGAACGGTGGCGCTCTGGACATGGCGGGAAGAGGACCTAACGTGTCACCTTGACGGGATTGACTGTTGATAGCTCGAGAGGTTCGTTGCTCTATGTAGAGCTGTGCAGCTGGCGACAAAGGTATGGCTGGCGGCTCCGTGGGGATTTCTGCCCCGTTCTGAACCAACAGCTCGGCCATTGGGAACGCTTTTAGTGCTGGCGCGGGTGTGGCCGAGTGAGAAGACGTTGGCCGAGCAGGGTCAGCGGCTGCGAGAGCGAGAAACACCGCATGGGTATTTCTTGACCGGTCATGAGCGTTGACATTCGCCCGCTGAGCGAGGCCTACCAAGACCCCCTGAATATCGTGTTTCTTAATCGATGTCAATAAGGTGTCATCCGCAGTCCCGTGCTGGGACACAGGCGCAACGAAAGCCCTCTCCACGTATTTGGCCGTGATGAATTTAAGCCGCTGATCCCTCGTGGCGTTAGGACCAGGCTTGATGGATTGATCCAACAAGGATTCCCAGACCATGTTGCTGATTCGATTGCCGAGCAGCATCAAGAGCTCGACAATATCGATCGTGAAAGAAGTAACATCCAGAGTTAGTGACCGAATTTTGGATACATGGGTTCCCAGAGAACGATGAATGCCTCCACATTCGATACACAAGATGATGCCCAGGTTCAGAGAAACCCAATCGACCTTGGAAGTAGAACCGCAATCGGCACATTGCTGATTCCCATGATCATTGTTCCGGAGCTGGTCCAGCAGCTTGGAGGGAGTTTCTTCGTAACTGCTGCTGCTCGTCCGGATATAGGTGGGCCTGGAACCGACCGTTGTCCGCCTTGATACGCCGATGACATCGGTCCGCTGGGAGTAACCGTGTGGGCCGGACTGTGATGAACTCTTCCCAGTCAACATGGCTCCATATTCGCGTCCATTCGTTTCTTTCTGAGGCTGTTGAGCGGTGTGAGGCCCAGTCTCAAACGCACTTTGAAGAGCGTTGTTGATGGAAGTGATCCAGTTGTTCATCTCATCCTCGGTTGTGGCCTGGTAGACGCGCTTGTACTGGGGAGTTATGACCTCGAAACAAAATCTTCGTTCTGCGTCTCTTGCCACTCGCACCGAAGCCATTCGTAGATCAATAGGATCCCGATGTAGGTCCAATTTATCTTTCCAATTGCTGTATTCTGAAAGTTTGCCTTGGTCAAGCACAATCCAAAACCTGCAGTCTTCGGTCAGCAGCTACAAAGTTATGAAAGCGGAATTGCGTACTTGTGCCAGGCCTGCTTGTTGATACCCTTCGGGTCTAAGTGCGAACCCGGCCTGCTCAATGCCCATAATAATCCTTCTTTGCGGTGTGGCCCGACAGCTGATTTGTCAGCGATCGATACGGAGCTCTCGTCAAGGTCACGAATGCCCTTGAATTTGTTCGGGGTTGGCACTATTGAAGAAGCGCCGGGTGACGTCGACAGATTGGTGATCGGAACGCCTTGCAAGGCTGAGTTACTGGTTGGGGATAGTGTCTTGACCGCAGGGCGGCCAAATTGAGAGCCAGTACTGTCCGTCCTGCTCAGGTCAGTGTCCGAAGTATACCCTGTGTGGCCGTTCTGGACTGGTAAGTGGCTGGAAGCGCTTATCGAAGGCTGCAGAGGCTCGGGCTCTGCCGGGATCGGGCCGTTCATTTCGAGATTTCTGCGCTTTTCTTCCCGCTCAGTCCTTTGCAGATTGTACTCTTTGTCCGTCTCAGAGACTTCTCTCACCAGGGCATCCAAGCGTGGCGTTAGGCTTTCCACCCTTTTCGCGGCGGCGAGGAATGATTTCGCCTGCCCGTCCGCATACTTGGTGAGCTGTGAGAGAAGTTCTTGTTCCTTGCGCCCGCCATGGAGGTCTTGCATGAATGTGGAGTAATCGAATCTCTTGAGTTCAAAGTTCCGCTTCTTCGTTTGATACTTTGAATCACTTTCCGCCCGTTTCTTGTCCTTCAGTGAATCTTGCCTTTGGCCGAGGTAACGACTCACGTAGGCGTAGTAGTCCCGGCTCTCGTCCTCAAAGTCCTTTTTCTTCGCCTCGGCTTGTTTTATGTCGAAGTTGTACAGTTTGGAGATGGGATCGATGATCTGTTTCTGTAAAAGTATACTGTTCTCTTTCTCATACTTCAAGATCCGTTGCGCAATATTCGTGAAATAGTGGTCGAGGGCGGGCTTGAAAGCTGTGGCGTTTGAGGCAGATGCTTCTTGAAGCGCGCTCAAGAAGGCCGACATGGCTTGGTTGCACTCGGCCTGTGCCTGCTGGGCAGCTTCTGCTTTCTTCAATACCTTCTTGATCTGGACTCGCATAGTACCGGTTTTCTGTTCCAATGATTTCATTGTGGCCCTGAATAGCGGACCGTCTTCAACCGCAGTCACGTCTCCTCCGGGTCGTTGACATTGGACATCGATCACAGAGGCTGCAGGTGCTATAGTCGAGGCACTAGAATTGAAGTCCGCAGATTGGACATTGGGGGAGGGCGGATTTGCATGATCGGACGGACCCTCCGAGTCACTCACTGCAGACTGGTAAGACTGAGAAGATGGCAACCGCAGCTTTTGGGGGGGGACCATCAGTTCAACGTTTGGAGACGCAAGTGGTGTCAAATCCGGCAGTGTAGCGTTGTTGACCCAGAAGGAAAAGGACGCCAGAGTGTTTAATCTGTGCGCTCTGGAGTCATACTCAAGGAAACTGCAAGAGTTGCGCCAGCCCCCGCCCCTGTCCTCGTAAGGCTTTGGAGGTTTCCAACGCCAGTTCCATTCGTAGGTGATGGAGGGATTTCCGTTTGTCCCGAAGTCGCCAATAAACTGTACATTTGAATTTTTGTGTAAATTAGGGTCTGCGTGGAATTCCCGTGTGATGAGCGTATCCAACTCTTTGCCGTTGGGGGCATATGCAAAAGTCAAGCCATTAACGGTGGTGTCGACAGCGGCAGTCGCAGTTGAGGGTGCGACAGGCAAGGGGGTAAGGTTCTGACGACTGACGAAGGTGAAGCGAAGGTCCAACTCATCCTCAAGATCCAGTCGTGGGAGAAACGCAAGGGCGGAGGAGTCAGGGTCCTAGTCAAGTAGTCAGTGAGGGCTCAGCTGCGGGTGTGAGATCTCGCACTTGAATGTAAGAGATTGGCCGATAGTCTGTCGCGTCTGGTTTCCCAACGAGACGTGATGCAGGGTATGCAGTTGGCGCGACACTGAGGAGGACTCTTCCGTGAGCGTTGCTGACGACAATGGAACTAATGAAGACTGGCTAGGTCAGCGATTGTTTGGGGACTGTCGAACAAACACATACACCTCGTTTGATCCTTCAAGTACAGAAGGGCACCATCGTCAAGCCTGCTACTGATATTGCCCATGACGGTAAGCCCGGGACCCAGGCCTGAAGATCCACATGCGCCAGGTTGGGCTTTATATTATTCAAGGCGCCTTCGTATGTAGAGCGAGAGGGGCGCCGGGCGAGGGGAGTGTTGATATTTTGGAGGGTGATGCAGGTATGGTTGATATTGAGAGTATGATGATTAACCTGACGGGTTATGTATGGTGTATGGAGAAGAATGGCTTGACTCGGACTCGGAGGGGTTGAGAGGACGTTGTTGTAGTTGGCATGTAGCAGGAACCATTCATTATGAGATGGTTCTGCTGCGCCTTCGACGTGAAACCGCGGCGGCTGTGGTCCGCCACTGGGCTTAAGGCGCAGTCTCCAGCGCGCTGACCCGATCCGGCACATGGTGACGCCGCCCTACTGCGCAGGCTGCGACAAACTTGCAGATTCACAGGACTGGACGCAATACGGATACAGCAACAGACCCTGCGAGTCGCTCAATCAGAGCCTACTTTGACGAGAGGATGGCGTGCAAAGCAATTCTGAAGCGAGGCTGAGGCTGAGGCTGAGTGAGGTTGGTTTAGGACAGAGGCAACAGTGGTAGATCACGATCATCATTCACGAGCAGGTTGGAGGCAAATGCGGCCGCTGTCTTTGTTAAATGCATGATGATATAATGCTACAATGTCTTTCCTCATGCTGTAAAGGGCTGGAGTATTCACTTCAGTCATATTCGCGAAGAAGCCTCTTCACATCTCCGCCATGTGCTCACGTAGATCTGGATTCCGTTCTGCTAAACCTCAGGAAGAAGGATGCGCGTCGCAAAGATTCCTCGAGCGAGCCGGAGCCAGGATATTGATAGCTATGGAGGCCTAAGGATAGTCTGCCTGAGTTGAATTGCTAGGCTGCCGTCTCGTCGTGGCTTGCATTGTTGAAACACAAAGTGCAAGCTGGAGGGCAACAAGCAACAAGTGCCCAGCCGCCAAGTCCCGCCATTTTAAGCTTAACGGGAAGAACGCCTGATACAACGCCACATTGACAGATTGTACCTGGGTATACGGAGTATACGTCGACTACTTCTCTTATATAAGGTACCTCGGGATTTTATTGATTATATAGTCTGTTAAGACATCGCTGGCCAGCTTGTGGTTCTTTCAAAGCATCATCGTCTCAAGATGAGTGTCTAGATCCCTTTCCGAACAGAAACCGCTGGCGTTGCGGTGGGTATATCGGGCCGAGGACCTGAGATCCCTGCAGCTTCCATGCGATCAGAGCTGCCATGCGAGGAGAGCTATAGGCGACCCGGCAGTCTCTCGTCATTATTGTTTTCAATAGTTCCTGTGGTTCCTATCTCCGTCCTGTGGGTGCGCGGGCCCCGATAACGACATATATCCATAGCAATGCCGCAAGTTCAAGACTACATGCTAGCTGCCCTATTCTGTTAGCCAACTCTCCCTAGCTTAGCCGAAGCTTCCTAGGTGCTCTGTAACTTGCTACCCTACCATCAGCAGACAGGCTATGCATCCAAAATGCAACCTCAACACCTCCATTCTGGCAAAGATTGACAGCTCATGAGCAAGGTAAGCTTGCAAGCTCCCAGGCAGACCAATGAGAGATGTGTGGTATGACGAGAGCTCAACCCCGCCTCACCGAGTCACCCCAGCTGGTTGGGTTGTACCTGACGCAGTCGGCCGTGTGCCACGTTCAGCGCAGCAGAGCTCCAGGTAGCTCCAGGTACAGAGTATAAACAAGCTGCGGCCTCTCGCTGATCTCCTGGGCCCTCTCAAGTTGGTAGAGTCAACCCGTGGACGCCAATATGAAGCTTCCCATAGTCATCGCTGCTTGTCTGACCGTCCTTCCGGGCTTTGTAACAGCGCAGGTCGGTTCTTTGGATGAGAACGGCCGACCCACAAACTATACAGCTTACTACTTTGATCAACTTATCGATCACTTTCAAAATAGCTCTCGCTATGCACCAAACACCAATGCCACCTTTACCCAGAGATACTATTTCGATAACACCTACTACAAGCCCGGTGGTCCTGTGTTTCTCTATATTGGTGGCGAGACATCTGGACCGTCGCGCTTCTCGAACCTTCAGACTGGCATCATTCAAATTCTCGCAAATGCAACTGGCGGTCTAGGCGTCGTAAGTCATCCCATTCTTCAAGGAAGCGTGCAGTAGCCCGTTGCCCACCGACTCTCCTCCCCTGTCAAGGGTAACAATTCCTCCACATTAGCACAGCTCCGTGGCATTCCCTATGCCGCAAGACCACATGCTCTCCAGATATTGACTTACAGTCCCTACTAGATTCTCGAAAACAGATACTATGGCGAAAGCTATCCCTTTGACAATTCTACCACCGACAACCTTCGATTCTTGACCACTGAACAGACGATAGCAGACAACGCCTACTTCGCTCAGCATGCCACTTTCCCCAACGTCACCGGTGGTGACAATCTCACCGCCCCGGGAACTCCTTGGATCTTGTATGGCGGCAGCCTGGCAGGTGCCCAGACTGCCTTTTCACTTGTGGAGTATTCGGGGCTGCTCTGGGGTGGCATTGCTGCTTCAGGTGTTGTACATGCCGTTCACGGCTATCCTGAATGGTACAATCCGATACAAAAGAATGGGCCTCCGGAGGCTATCTCGCGAATCAACAAGATCGTCGACAAGATTGACTATCTCATCAAGAAGAACGAGACAAAGGCCATTCAACAGCTGAAAGAGATCTTTGGACTCGGTAGTTTGGGTGATCTCCGAGACTTCGCACAGACGGTTGGCACAGATCAATCCCCCTTTGAAACATGAGCATGTCTGATCAATTACAACGTACAGATTGCATTCCCGCTTGGTGGCCCCATGAACTACCCGACCTACACCTGGCAAGAACTGAACTGGTATCCAGGCTATGATCATCCAGACTTGTTTTGGTTTGCCAACAACATCACGGACACGAACGCGCCGGCAAACATCACTGCAGTTGATACGCAGCTGGCTAACTACACCAACGGATCGCCGTGGACAGGGCTCGGGGCGTGGGCCAATTATGTCAAAGAAGTGATTGTCTCGACGTGTCCTAGCGAAGACTTGATTGGCACTACCTCATGCTTCTCTACTCAAAATCGTAAAGTGAAACTTTCAGTCCGCGTTGGAGGCGATCTAATGGATATATTCTAGAAACATTCTATGCCGAGACCGACAACTCGGCCTTCCGGTCGTATCTCTACAGCACCTGCACCGAACAAGGCGCTTATCAAGTGCCACAACCCTACGGGACTCCTTCCCTCCTGTCGCGGGTTATCGATCTTAACTATACCCAGCAGTGGTGCACTTGGGCCTTCCCCCCCGGTCCCCTCTCACCACAAGCAGTGCCCTCTCCGCATGGACCAAATCTAACATGGTACAACAAATATGGCGACTTCAAGATTTCGGCGCCACGACTGTCGTTTATCGACGGCGGGAGCGACGTCTGGCGGGACGTGACCTACCACGGGCGCAACGCCAGCACCCGGTACGGCGAGAACCAGTTCCTCATTACTGGTGCAGGACACCATTGGGACAGTTACGGAATCCTGAACATCAGTGCCGAGCCTGACTTTATCAAGGCGGCGCACGAATGGGAATTGCGGCAGGTGCAGACTTGGCTGAAGGAATGGGATACGAAGCACGGTGGAAAGAGAAAGAGGGATGAATTGTAGACGGGACGAGTTGACGCTGATATCCATGATCATGGCGATACTACCTAGCCGATGGAGCCGCTGCAAGAATGGGCAATATCAAATAATGTGTAGGCAGCTCGCCCTTTGAGGGTGAGTGGAAACAAGGCTCGGGCTGCAAGGATCATCTGTCTGCTCATCCGTAGAAAATGCTGCGCAGTGCATCATCCAGTATTTCTGCCAAGCCAAATTTTCTATTGCAGCCCAGAGCCGCATTCGAAGCACGGGTTTCTCTGCCCTGGCGATTGAAGTTTTCGCATCTACTATATCGTGCACCCTGGACAGGGAGGATGAGTGGGCGGCATAGAGTGCGAATTTTCCGGGCGTCCAGATTGTGAACGGCATCCAGAAGCCATGGCTACCAAGGGAGCGCGAGATGCGCAGAAAAGCAAAGATGGCCCTAACCCAGGCACTCCAAGCCAAACGTGAGTTCTCTCCACGGTCTGATTCCCAGATTTCTGTCCCGCTGATAATAATTCAGTCTGTATATCAAGAATCTGAACGAAAAGATCAACAAGAACGAGCTCAAACGCGCGTTGTACATGCTCTTCTCCACCTATGGCCCTGTCTTAGACATAGTCACCACCCGAGTCGGGGCCAAAGGCCAGAACATGCGTGGCCAGGCACATATTGTCTTCCGCGACATCCAGACGAGCACTCAAGCTCTGCGAGCTCTACAAGGGTGCGATCTTTGCGGCAAAGAAATGGTATGGCTATCAATTATACATACATGTGGATCGAGTGTTGACATTGACCGCCAGGTAATTGTCTACGGCAAGGGCCAGTCGCAAATCATTCCGAAACTTCGAGGCACCTTTGAACCCCCTACTTCCTCGGCCTCCATCCCGGAGACCACCCAACTACAGAAATCGATCTTCAATGCCCCCCCCTCGGCAAATCCAAGTAATAACGTTGAAAATGGAGCGACTTCCAACGCAGTGCCGCACGGAACGAAGAGGCCCCGAGAGGAAGAGGAGGAGGAAGAGAATGAAGTGTCGATGGATGAGGACGAGGACGATGCTCCGATGGAGGAGGATGACGACGATGACTGAGGCCTGCGCTCTGAATCAACGCTCAGGCCCATGCAATGCCAGCCATAGCTGAAGGTGGGAACATCGCGCCCGCCAACGAACCCCTTGGGTTTGCTCTATTGTATTCGGACTGGGTATCACCGCCTACAGCATCCAGCCGTTGCCGGCGAATATCCTCGACGCTGCGAGAATCTTGGGAGCTTTTACAAGCTCTCCATTACAAGCTCTCCGTTTCGAAAATTTTACTGGGAACATGGAGGCCAACGGAGGTTCCGACCAAACCCAGCCAAAGGATGAGATACCCTTCCGGAGTCAATGCATGGTCAGAGCGGAGCACCGAAAGAGCCTCCTGGGTATTGCACGGATGGATGAAGAAAGTCGGCCGATCTGAGATTGGATGATGCTGGAACAACAAGGATTCCCGGTCAGCAATCCGAGAATCGTTCACCATGGACTGACTAACCGCCGTACTGATCCCTCCCATAACACCAACACTTTGCAGTGGTGCGTGGAGTGTGTGTGGCACCAATTGGCTGTACACCTGTTCAAGACTGAAGGCTTTTTCGTCCGCGTTAGGTTGGCGCGAGAACCAAAGGACGGGAACACAGTATGTTGGAGATAAGGTTACGGAAAAGTCGATGGAAAAGGAATCGAAGCCGTGTCTGTTGGGAACAAGCTGAAAGTTGTCAATGCCTAAGATTTGACCTTCGAATCATGAATAATCATACGGTTTCAGGACATGCATCCTCGACGTTGTCCATGTTCTCTTCACTGCGTGCTTCATCTGGATTTTCATTGCGGCCATCCTGACCAGAATCCATGGCCCTTCGCCTCTGTTTGATGAAGAGATCTTCTCCAGACCATCTTACACTCAACCAGTCCGTGCCGTCCAGCCGATCCAATGCCCGAGATTCCAAAGCCTGGCATGCTTCCGCAAATTCAGCCTCGCTTATGCTCGGAAATGCTTGAAGAGCCGCCATTGCAGATCATGTAGTTGGCGTCTTGCCATCGTCGAACAGAACGGGAGATGACGCGGCTTCTAATCGCGCGGCGGCCGCAAAGAGTCTTCGAAGTTTGAGATGCACCGTGGCACTGTCAGTGCCAACTCAAGTTGTCAACTGAAGCCGAGCGACCTCGCCAAGCCCAATCGTTGCACTGCATGAATTGCACGCGGGGAAGGCGTCTTTAGGCCAAGTGCTCCGTCGTAGTACATAGTAGGTAGTACCAGCCTTGCGAACGTAAAGGACTAGTCTTGCTGTTTCTCACAGAGAACCAAACTCAAACTCAAACACGACCGCCCGACTCGAGTCTGGTGTTGCTAGTCATACACTTATACTGCCCGAGCATCCGTACACTGGCTTCGATGGCTGCACCACCACCACCATCACCACCACCAGCACTGCGCGAGGCGCCTCGAGACGTACGCCGTCCTCCGTCCTCCGTAGCAGCGCGAGCTCTTCATCTCCCCTTGCATTGCTATTTCTGTTTCTGTGTATCCGTACTTGTTGTGCCTAGCTAGTACTCGCTGTTCCACCCACTCACTCACTGTTCCACTGGCTCACTCGCTCGCTCACTCACGCATTCATGTCCGTACAGCTGTCAGAAATCGCAAAGCAAGAAGAAGCCCTGATCCTGCCCCGCTTCACGGCCGACGATGCCCTCGAGATCGGCCTGGCCATCCGCAACCGGCTGCGCGCTCTAACGCACCTTTCGGCGGTGGTCAACATCACGCTGGCCAACAGCAACAACCTCCTGTTCCACGCGGTGTCGCGGCCGGGCGTGCAGCCGGACAATGACGTGTGGGTGGCGCGCAAGAGGAAGACGGTGCAGCGGTGGGGGGTGAGCACCTGGTTCATGCACAACAAGATGCACGGCGACGAGGAGGCCTTCAAGAAGAAGTACATGCTCGGCGAGACAGCGGGCGACTATTCCATCCATGGCGGCGGCATGCCTGTGCGAGTGCGCGGCGTCGAGGGCGTCGTCGCCGTCATCGTCGTCAGCGGGCTCAAGCAGAACGAGGACCATCAGGTCGTTGTTGATGCCCTAGAAGAGTTTCTCGACGCTACGGACCGAGAGCCTCGGTCGCCCTCGTATGAATTATAGCATACGTGTACTTGAGCCGTACACATGGCCGCGGTCCAGAAAGCAAGCCTGGAGGGATGGCGGGAGATGAAAATATCTAGAAGGTACAGCGGCAGGTAAAATATCTGGGTGGCACAGCGTTGCACTACAGCATACCCATTTGCAGATAGTGTAGGTCATGACTTGGCCCCGTGTTTCTAGGTGGCATCTACCACTACTCCAGTCTTGTCCAACATTATACAACACTGGGACGTTTACAAACCACTAGGTGCCTACCTAGGTAGGTGAGATCTACCCTCGTTATTCTTGTGAGACAGACCCTGTGTGGCGTGGAATGGACCGCCCGAGTCCAAATCTAGGCATGCTCAATGTTCCACGTTTGCCATGTCATTCGTATCAGTCTACCTTATTTGTTCCTATTTGTTCTGTTCGTATGCATCATACCATGTCTTGTCGCTTCCCGGCTTCGACGTGGTGCCGGAGACCTGCGCATAGAGGGCGCAAGTCGACAAGGCTGGACTTGGGACGCCATTGACTCGACATCGGTCTGAGACCATTGCTCATTGCTGGATTGAATCTTGGGTGGCCATTGCAATCTGGGCCTGGTGTCTGGACGCACTCTCTCCTCGGCCAAATGCTCCATAAACAACTCAGTCAGCAGCAGTCGGCCAAATGCTCCACAGCCAAATCACTCTGCAGCAGTCGACCGACGCGGGCTACGACTCCGCAGTCTCTCGACGGCAGAGTCAATTTCGAGAGCGGTGTTGGCGAACCTCTCTTTCCCCCCTGCTACTACCGCCTCACTCTTGTCATCTGCCTCCAAGGTGCTGGAGCCAGAGGTGTCGGAGTCAGCGAGACTGCGCATCTCCAGCACGTCCTCCTCGTCGGGCTCACGTTGTCTATGGTGATGGCCGTGGCCGTGGCCGTGACCATTAGGCAAGTCATGCAGCTTTGCCTCAGGCTCATGCTGATACAGCTTCATGTTAACGAACATGGCGTACAAGCCGAAATCGTAGGCCAAGCGACACACGCCAGCCACTACGAACGCTATCCAGAACTGGTTGTTTGCCGCGAGGAGGCCGGTCACGGAGGGCCCGGCCATGGCAGCCATGGTCCTCAGCATGCTAGTGATGCCCATGACGGCGGTGCGCTCGTTAGGCTTGACCACGGCGGCGATGAAGGCCGAGCGCGGCGCTTGGTCCATGTTGTTCAGACCGGCACGCACAAACAGCAGCGCGGCCGTCATCCAGAGCCACGGAGGGAAGGGGAAGAACACCACGGCGGCGGACGACGGCACGTGCGTGAACACCATGGTGTTGATCAACCCGATTTTGCGCGCCAGCGGGCCGGCAAAGACCGCCGCGACGGCGCCCAGCAGGTAGCTCACCGACGACACGTCGCCCAGCGTCGATTTGCTCGGCTGGAACTTGTTGTCCATGTAGTAGTTGGTCAGCGAGTACGGCACCATGCCGTCCGCCAACGAGTCGACCGCCAACAGAAACCAGAGCTTGTACATGATCGAGCGCGTGGGCGCCGAGATCTCGGCAAACCGCGTCGTGAACCAGGACTTGGCCTTTGCGATCCAGCCGCTCCAAGATGGGTCCGGGGTTGCATCGCCGTCAGCGTCGCCGTCCTGTCCATCGTGGTGCTGCAGCTGGGGCTGGGGCTCGCCGCCCGGCAGTTCCACGTTACTGTCGCCCTGCTCGTGCTCGTCCTGTGGGACCTGCGAGTACGTTTCGGCCGGGGTGTGCAGCTCGCAAGCCTCGGTCAGCGGGAGTACGAGGAGCGCATTGACGAGCCCCATGGCCGTGTAGACCCAGAATAGGGCGTGGTACGCGTCGACGGGGGTCCAGCCTTCTCGGGCCTGGAGATAGTGCACGATCCTGCCGGAGGCCTCACTGCCAATGCTGGAGCCCAGGGTCGACGTCGTGACGTACCAGGCCAGCACATCGGCTCTGGTAGACGGCGTGGTGAGTTGCGACAGAACGGACCTAGAAGTCACATACAACACCACCGACGATGGTCAGTCAAATGTCTAACATCCAACGCTGCAACTGGTAATCGCTTTTTTATTTTTGGACACGACCACAGTCTTGGGGGCCCAGGTTGGTGTGGTGTGGGAGACGGAGGGAGGAGGGGCGGGCAAGGACTCACTCTTCTATGCTTCGGAAGGGCCCAAAGTCTCCTCCGGTGACACTGATGACGCCCAGGACGGCGGCGAGAAGCAGGATCCAGAAGTTCTCGAAGACGGCGAAGATGGCGCCGCTCAAGACCATCAGGAACGACCCGCCCAACAGCACCTTTCGCCGCCCGACCCGGTCGGCAATCAGGGTGAGAAAGGTGCCCAGGAAGACATCGCCCAGCAGCGTCAGCGTCATGAACAGCCCGATCTGATGGTCCGAGTAGTTGAGTGCCGAGAAGAAGATGGCTGCGATCACCGAACCAACCCCAACCAATTAGCTCCTCGATTCAATTCAACTCAATTCAGTTCAGTTCAGTTCAGTTCAATTCAATTCAATTCCCGGGCAGTGGTCGTAGTGTGTATATGTCCATCCTACTTGTCAAAAGTGGGGGGAGCAGATGTACTGTAATAGTATATACAGGATATAGCGGTCCGGCCCAAACAAAGATTGGCGGAACATCAGGGAGGTAGATACATGGTCATACGTAATATAGACAAATGTACCGATAGAACAGTCACTGGTAGTATGTGTGATGGACGTACCCAGTATCAGCGTATTCGTGCCATAGGCAAACATGCGGCAGGTCCGTGCCAGCACAATGAGGTATGCATTCCGGCCGGTCTCGTGGATTGAGACAATGCCGAATTCATGATAGAACCATTTCAATGGCCGGACTATGGCAGACATGGCCTGTAGACCGGGAGGTTGGCACCTAGCCGTGAGAGAGTATTACTACTACTATAGCAGTAGTAATAAACTTGCTCAGCAGCACTGTACGGAGTACCTTGGCAGACTCTCGGCCAGAGAGAGCTTGTGGTGTGAGTCGTGACCACTTTGGGCTGCCAAAAGAGATAAAGTGAAAGAGATTGCCGATCGCTCAGCAAGGAAGGGCGTGCATGAATTGGACGGTTGATAAAGGCCTAGCCCGATATCGGGCGCCAGTATGTAGCGAAAAGTAAATATACTGTATCTTATACCACCCCCAGCAGAGCACGCAATCAGGCCCTCTTACGACGAATGAACTGCAGTCCCATCCGCATCCTGTGCAAGAGTCAATAAGTAACGGCCGATAATCAACAATCAATAATGGCGAGATGGTGTTCAGCCCAGACCCAGATTCCTGGTCGCCTATATCTTACTTGCAGTCTGCTGATCAACTGGGCAAGCAGGGATTCCCCCCTGACAGATATATCTCTCGATTTCTAGAAGCTGAATAGTACTGCAAGTGTCGCAACTGGGCCTTGGACTGCAAGAAAGGCCGAACAATGAGGCTCAATGTGAGCTCGAGATCAGTCCAAAGCCTGTGATGAGATTCATATGTACTCGACGCCTTCTGCGGGCTCTGGATTTGGTTACATGTATTGAATCAATCGCTAACCAACCAGCCTGTCGATCGGAGTACAGGAAGCGAATGATCCGGGCTCACTCATATGCTTAAGTTGCCTCGAACCGGAGATGCGAACACTTCATGGCGGTTCTCGGACATCCAACCGCGGACACAGCAAGCTTTGACTGGGAATGTGAACAACAACGCAGCTAATCCGCTGCCGACGCCGCCTCTCCCCGTCACGTTGGTTGGCTTGAGTGCTGGCTGGACATGACTGTACGATCGGACGTGTTGAGCCTGACAGAAAGCGATCTAAGAGTCGGTCTTAACCTGGCAACGGCGTCAAGACAGATGTGGACAGATGTGCATGCACGTCGACCTGGAACTCTCTTTGACTCCCTAAGCGGAGGATTCAATTCAATATCACCGCGGGAAAGAAATATGCGCTCGATTCCATCGGTGGCTCAGCATATGCTTGAAGCGCAAGGACCATGAACCATGGACCTGGGCGACTGGAGTAACAGTTCTGACTCACCGAAACAAGTCGTCCGATAGACCTCACCTAGACAAGCCCTAACATAATTAGGCAGTAATAGGCTCTGCACTTGAAGGAGAGACAAAAGATGGTATGCGTTGGCAGGATGACATTGATACCCTTCCCCTTAACACTGTTTCCATTAGAATTAGACACGGGCTGCTACTAAATGCTGGAATGATCCGCCGTACAGACCGCCCCAATCTGATTGGCCAAGCACATCCAAGGCTTCACCTCTTTGACGCGGCTTCTCGATCGTGTCCTGAGCTCAACTTGAGCGCCAGCCCATTTCTCGCTCTCAGTTGCTCTTGATTCTTGATCCTGTTACCAGAACCAGGACGAACACTTTTCAAGATGAATCACTATCCTCAAGCCTGGGGCCGGGTGAGCAGATCCGCCGCATTGCATGCATGGAATGACCACTAACCCTCTGACCTCGATACAGCCCAGAGACGACGTCTACGGCCCGTACGACAACTCGTATTTCCAGGCATCTGCGCCGCAAACGCATACACAGTCGCCAGCCGTTACAGGGACATCAGTGCTCGGAGTCAAGTTCAAGGACGGCGTGGTCATTGCCGCGGACAATCTAGGTCTGTACCGGTCATGCTTGCTCACCCTGCTCTTCATTGACACCCCCTAACCAGCTTCATACGGGTCTCTGGCTCGGTTCACCGATGTCAAGCGTCTGCGGACGTTTCCTCCCAACACCGTGATTGGATTCGGCGGCGATGTCTCAGACATGCAATACCTCGACCGGTTACTACAGTCGCTCGACATTCGAGAAAACTACCTCTCCTCCTACGGACATGTCCTCAATGCGAAGAACCTACACACGTATCTATCGAAGGTGCTATACAAGAGAAGAAGCGACTTCAATCCCTTGTGGAACATGTTGTTGGTGGCTGGTCTGGATGACGACGACAAACCATTCCTAGCAAGCGCCGACCTACTCGGAACCACCTTCTCAAGCCCTACGCTGGCCACCGGTTTCGGTGCGCACCTAGCACAGCCTCTATTGCGAAAGCTGATGCCACACGATGAGGACAGCGTGAAGGACGTGACCAAGGAGATGGCCGTCGAGGCTATCAAGGCGTGCATGAAAGTGCTCTTTTATCGAGATGCTCGGAGTTTGGACAAGTACAGCATCGCTGTGGTGACGAAAGACGGGGTAGAGCTCAAGGAAGATCAGAAACTGGAGGACCAAAGCTGGGCGTTTGCTGATCAGATTCGAGGGTACGGGACACAGGTGAATTAGGCGGTAAATGGCATGGCATGGCATGTTTTCAATGCACATGGAGTTAGGAAACCAGGCTCGCTCTATGGGCATTTGTGGGCAATGGCAATGAGATTGAGCAAAAACACAGTCATCCCTCCTGTTAAGGCGTCTTGCTGTAGCATACCATCATACTGCATTCAGTAACTGGCCTTCCCTTGCCGTGGTGGGTGAGGCGGCCATAATTGGCCAGCCTCATGTGAGTCAGTGCCAGTGGATTGACCATGACGTGCCGCCTATGAGACTCGTGGAGTCCAGAATCCAGACCTTAGAAAAAGCCACCACAACGACTCAAATCCACTGCAGAGTGTTCCCTCCGCATATCACTACTTATACCATCGTTTCTCTTTTTCGACGGCCTCGTGCCTGTCCCTAATTTAAATCTCTTCGGAGGGGCTGTTCGTTGAAGCCACTTTCTTTCTCCTACTACCTTGCGTCCAGTCTTACCGCTTTATTCGCCTCTCTGACTGACAGCCTTATCGCTTTATTCGCCTCTGTGACTGACAATCCTGACAATCACTGTCATACTGCAGCGTAATGGAGGCAATCCCAGTCCAACAATCCTCAAATACGGGCAACAGAGGCCAAAGACATCGACGGAGAGGGCCACCGAGACGTGGACAACCCCCTCCCCCAGCAGGTCCAGCAACTCCAACGAGGACTGCGGCCGGAAGGGCCTTTGGCGGACAACTCACACGACTACATGGAGAGGCGCCGGCTTTTGTGCCGGCATCAGTATCTGCAGGAGCCTTGTCGACTACGAGTTCGCAGGCAACAAACACGAAACCTCATTCTCCTCACACCTCGAAGAAAGGCCTGAGCCGCCCAACACCACAAACCCAAGGCAGAAAAGCGCCAGTAGCTCGCTCGACGGCCCCGGATATAGCCACGCGAATACACGAAGACATCCTACACAACCTCTACGAGTGTGCCATCTGCACCAATGAGATCGGTCGCCATTCCAAAGTCTGGTCATGTCGGACTTGCTGGACAGTCTTCCACATTGGCTGCATCAAGAGGTGGTCGAAGAACGAAGGCTCAGCCGTACACCGGCCAGTGGCGCAAGAGAATCAAGAGACACCGGCAGAGAAACAATGGAGATGTCCCGGCTGCAATCTGCCGAAAGACACCTCGCCCACAGCTTACACATGTTGGTGCGAGAAGGAGCTGGACCCAAAACCGATCACGGGTCTTCCTCCGCATTCCTGTGGGCAAAGCTGCGGGAGAGAGAGGACTTTTCCGAAGACATGCCCACACCCTTGTGATCTACTGTGTCATGCCGGGCCATGTCCCCCGTGTTCTGCTATGGGTCCAAAGCAGCCCTGCTTTTGCGGGAAAGAAGAGGCTACGAGACGATGCGTGGAAACAAATTATGAAGCGGGCTGGAGCTGTGGTTCGATCTGTGGAGACCTCATGCCTTGCGGTGAACATACTTGTTCCAGACCGTGTCACGAGGGCCTCTGCGGAGCCTGTACGGCCGAGATTGACGCCCGTTGCTATTGTGGCAAGGTGGAGAAGAAGATCCAATGTCACGAACGAGGGGAAGAGAAGCAAAGTGCGGACTGGACTGGAAGCTTTGATTGTGGTCAGCCTTGTGGGAGACTCATGGATTGCGGCATCCATCAGTGTGAAAAGTCGTGTCATCCTCAAGAGTCGGCTGCGCCACATTGCCCGCGATCCGTGGATGTTGTCACCCACTGTCCTTGCGGAAAGAGTGCGTTGGCCGAGCTCAACATCGCACCGCGGACATGCTGTACTGATCCAGTGCCAAGCTGCCAAAAGGACTGCGGTCGCTTGTTGCCGTGCGGCCATCATTGCACGCAGACCTGTCATACAGGGGAATGCAAGCCGTGTGAGGTGAAGATCTCGACTCCATGTCGGTGCGGTCGAAACTTGTTTGACGTGATCTGTCACGAGGCGACGCAAGACCCTCCTCAGTGTACCCGTCTGTGCCGGGCCACATTGAACTGTGGCCGGCACGAGTGTGGTGACAGGTGTTGCACTGGGGAGCGAAAAGCATCTGAGCGGCAAGCTACTAAGCGAAAGCTGAAGCCGCTGGGCGCCATCCCAAGGTCATTTGATGACAATATCGAGGCCGAACACATCTGCACTCGAGTGTGCGGCCGCCGACTCAAATGCGGGAACCACGATTGTACAGATCTGTGTCATCGTGGACCATGTGGCAGCTGTAAAGAGGCCATATTCGATGATATCTCGTGCAGTTGTGGGCGGACTATGCTTCAAGCACCTCTTCCGTGTGGCACACGACCGCCTCCATGCAACTTCCCCTGTACCCGGACGAAGGACTGCGGTCACCCACCAGTGGTGCACAACTGCCATTCAGAGGAGGAAAATTGCCCCAACTGTCCGTTCTTGACCGAGAAAGACTGTCTCTGCGGGAAGAAAACGCTGAAAAATCAATACTGCTGGCGAGCCGAGGTCCTCTGCGGTCTCGTGTGCGGCAAGGTGCTGAAATGTGGCTCCCACACCTGCCGCAAGACATGTCACAAGCCGGGGCAATGTGAAGACGCCCATCGACACTGCCAGCAGGAATGTGGAAAGGCAAAGAAGGCGTGTGGCCACCCCTGCGAACAGCCTTGCCATGCGCCTGCAGCCTGCAAAGAGGACAAGCCATGTCCCTTCAAAGTCATGATCACCTGTGATTGTCAGCGAAAGAAGGAAGAAGTGAGATGCAATGCTCGGGCTCACATGCCTGAGTCGTCGGGTCGACAAACATGCCTCAAGTGTGACGAAGAATGTGCTCGGCTCGAGCGAAATCGGAGTCTGGCGCTTGCCCTCCACATCGCGGACGACCATATCGACGACCACGTGCCTTATTCGACCACGACGTTGAAGATGTATCTGGACGATATGGCCTGGGCCCACAAGCAGGAAGAGATCCTGAGACTATTCGCGGCCGACGATGCCCGGAAAAGATACGCTTTCCAGCCGATGAAGAGTCAACAACGAGCCTTTATTCACAGCATCGCCGAGGACTTTGGGTTCGACGGAGAAAGTCTAGACCCGGAGCCATACCGGCACGTGGTCTTGTTCAAGACCCCCAAATTCGTGGCGGCGCCCATGAAGACTTTGGCCCAAGCCGTGAGGGTTAAACGGGGGCAGTTGAATGTTTCTGCTGCCGCGTTAGCTCCGCGTCCAGAGCACAAAGCAGATGAGGTCAAGCATGACTACAACGGGTTGCTCCTGCTCAAGCCCAAGTTTGCTTTGACCGAAGACGAGGTACGGCCGGTGCTGAAGAAGTCGGCCGCGACCACGGATTTTGACATCATCTTTCTACCGAACGACGAAGGCGTTGCTCTGATTCCTTCCAGGTCATGGGACACGCCGGAACAAATGGACACTTTGCTGACGAGTCTGCGACCTATCGTTGCTAACGAAGTGATCAAGCATAAGCTGGCAAGCTCGGTGGTGCTCGGTCGGCTCGACAGGTCTGGGTCAGAGGTGAAAGTGGTTCAGCAGCAAGGCAAAGCGAGCACGACCGTGAGTAACGGGTGGTCGCAAGTGGCAGCGAAGAAAGCCCCGGCCGCTCAGGCCGCTCAAACCAAGCCGGTCGGGCAGAGACCCATGTACACGGTGTTGGGCAGTCGATTAGCCGAAGCCAAAAGAAAGAAGGAAAACGAGGAGAGATTGCGCAGGAAGGCTCAGCAGCAAGACGTGGTGGACGATTGGGAGCAGGAGGTTGAGCGGGAGGAAGACAATGAGGCTGGTGCTGGTCGGAGGGCGAGTGAGGCAAGCCAGGGGAGTAAGGGCAGTGAAGGCATGGAGAGGGAGACAAGCAAGGTGGAGTAGGAAGCGTGACCTAAGGACCAGGCAGGAGTGTAACGGCTCAAGAGGCTACTTTCCAGTTCAGCTTGCTTGGAGCTGCAGGGTCCATTCAGTTTTGCTGGGGCTCTTTTTTCTTTTGCCCAGTCTGGGTGGTCCCTGCACAGCCTCACGAAATGACAGGCGTGTCCTCTGCACTGTACAGATGGTGTACAGTGTATTCGTACCTACGGATACCGAGTATACAGACGACTATGGAGTACGGAGTACTACTGCAGTGTCTCCTTCTGACGGGTGTCTAGGTGGGTGTCTCTGCCAATTGAATGGCCAGCTCGGAACAGTTGCCAGCTGAACTTTCGGAGCAGCCGATTTCGGTTAATCCGGCTTGGCTGACATCATCTCATACGATTGGCTGTGGCTCGAAGGTGTAGCACTGGCACAGGAGCAGCGTCACTCGCAGGACAGCCACAAGACGTGTAGGGGAACACAGCACTCCGATGGTGATGCGCATTGGGTTTGGGAGCTCAAAGTGGCTGTTGGCGGTCACTGGGCAGCTTGCAGCTTGCAGCTTGTAGCCTGTAGCTTGCTTCACCGCCACACTGGCGGCATGGTGGCCCAGGTCTAAGACCCCTCCTCCCTCACTGGCACCTACTCTGTACTCTGTATCCGTACAAGCATCTGATGTGAATCCTTAAGGCACTTTCCTCGCGCCTCACTACTATAAAGTCTTTGTATCGTTTTCATCTCCGTCTAAGTGTCGATTTCTTCTCACTTCCATTATCAACCATCCGCCATCCACAATCAACAGATCGTTCCATTACTGACCCATCATACCATCCTTCTACTGTCCTGCACACTCGCCATTGCCATTCCCTTACTCATCCTTCCCCACACAATCATGGATCAACTCAAAGGTGCGCTGAACAGCTTCACTGGAGGCAACCGAGAACAAGATGCACAGCAGGGTGGCCAGCAGGGTGGTCAACAAGGATTCCAACAGGGTGGTCAACAGGGAGGTCAACAAGGATTCCAACAGGGTGGTCAACAGGGAAGCTCCAGTGCAGGTGGCTTTCTTGGAGGCTTCGGTGACAAACTCAACTCGGTGGCCGGTGGCGGCAAAGAGAGTGAGAAGAATGAAGACTATCTCGACAAGGGTAAAACTTCCTCATCCCCAGCACCCTCCTGCCATGGACTAGGACATGCTAATCACAGTCGTGGTGCAGGTGTCGATTTTGTCCAGGAGAAGTTTCTAGGACAAGGTCCCCAAGACAATGAGAGCGCCATTGAGCAAGCCAAGGACGAACAGATCAGTGATTTCATTCGCAACCAATGTCAGTACTGCCAACCTGCACCATCACCTTATCTTTCCTCTTCCCTCTTTTCTCTTCTTCGTGCGGCAACTGACTTGATGTTGGGTTGTAGACAAGAGTGCCACCGGCAAAGACTTTCCGATCAAGGACAAAGAAACCAACTTCTAGTGAATTGGCAGAAGTGATTGCTAGGAGTGCTACAAGAGGCATCTGCACCTCATGGGATGAGCTGTTGGGACACGTCGACGACATGGTGGCACTACACCCCTAGGGGTCTTATCCACCGAGTAGAAGAACAGAGCATACCTTTGACCTTTGGATTCTCGGCATAGCCAGCTCCAAGCCGGGGATTCTGTCCTGCAACGAGTTAGCAATATCATCCATACATCAGCTAGACACGGTCAAGTTTTGTCTTTTCTTTAGTCAGTCAGTTCCATTCGGTATCAAGATGCTCAGCACTCGACCCAACAGACAGTTAACAGATTCGTCGTGATGGAGGACGGTCGATACTTATTGATCATACAGTCTTTGATCCCCTTCCTTTCCCTTCCTCCCCGCACTATTTTATTCACCACTAATACTGACTCCAGGTTCGGGGAATTTCCACACTCCAAACTCCAACTCTCGAGCCGAAGCCTTAGCCTCAGCTTCTTATGACAGAATGAGCGTCGGCGGTGATTGACTGTTCCAAACTCCTGAGTTTCTCCTTGCCTTGGTACCACCGCCGGTGAGGTTTGGCCAGGTGCGTCAGCCGAGACCAGCACCAGACTGTCTCTCAGCACCGGAGATTGTCTCTCGTCTCTCGAGAGCATTACCAGGAACCATGGCAGCCGTCAAACCAAGCATCACCCTCTACGTCGACATTATCAGCCCGTTCGCCTATTTGGCGTATTATATGCTTAGGGTGAGTCTGTCCTTTTTTCTCTCTCTTTGCTTTTTTCTTTCTCCTGGCTTCTGTAGTTGTTCTTCTGGTTCTGGTTTCGTTCTGGTACCTTCATTCTGCAAGTTAGCTATCACATGGTATGATATTACCCTCGCGCAAAAACATCCTCAGCAGCTTCCCAGCCAACACTGGCCCTCGCCAAAATGAGGCCTGGCTTTGAGGAGAGGATTGCTGCACAATCTGTCCCCTCCCTTTTGACATTTTATTCCCTATCTCATGAACTTGGACTGTTGACCATGTTGATGATGTGATGATGTGATGGTGTGATGGTGTGATGGTGTGAGCATCAATCATGGCTCATTCAGCCTTGTCCTGTCGATCTCCAATCCGACTTCTGGCCTGTCCCCGGGCTGTCCTCAGAGAGCTGGAGCATCCCATCAGAAATACCTTCTCACCCAACACCTACGGCACTAGCATATCTATTCTCTGTGCTCGACTATCAACACCAATGTCTTTATCCTCTCCGATCAAGCACCGCTGCCATTACCACTACACTACCACTACCACTACCACTACCACTACCACTACCACTACCACTACCACTACCACTACCACTACCACTACCACTACCACTACCACTACCA